>NW_022196898.1:85716800-85727887 GCF_008632895.1 Mastomys coucha
CCTGTAGCACATTCCTGTAATGATGCATAGGTGTTAATCAGGGGGCAGTGATCCCCCAGCATGTTCCTATAGCACATTCCTGTAATGATGCATAGGTGTTAATTCAGGGGGCAGTGATCCCCCAGCATGTTCCTGTAGCACATTCCTGTAATGCCTCCCTTGTGGTGAACTAGGACGGGAACAAAACCCAGTGAACTAAGTTCCATTCTCTGCCATCATTAGAAGATTTGGATTGGAAACCACACCTAGGGTTTGTCCATGAGATTCTCCAAATTGCAGAGTTTTAATGCATAATCCCCCCCACACACACAAAAAAATCCCTAAGACTAAAGTCAGAACCCTGATGAAGATGAGGTGGATTTTAAGACTAAAATGAGACTATTCTTAAGAACTTGAACTCCAGATTTTCCTGCACCTTTCTAGCTTCAGGGATCTCTAAGGCCCTCGTTTACTGTTGCACTATTGCCACGATTAAGGCAACTCCTATGAAAGAAAGCATTCCCTTGGGGGCTCGCTTATAGTTTTAGGTTAGTCAACAATCATCATGGCAGGAAGCAGACAGACATGGTGCAGGAACATCAGCTGCTATCCTAATCTACAGGCATCCGGCGAGGAGAGAGACCCTGGGCTGCCATAGGCATTTGAAATTTCAGAGCCTACAGTGGCACGCCTCCTCCAACAAGGTCACACCCCCTAGACCTAGCCCTTCTTAAACAGTTTCCACCAACTGGTAACGAAGCATTAAATATATGTAGGCTATTGTCATTCAAATCACCATAAGCACTATTCACAACCAAGCTACAGAATCAGCCTATATATCTATCAATGGATGGATGAGTGAATGAAATAGGTACATAGACCCAGTAAAGTTTCTGTCAACCATAAGAATGAAACTGTGCTGTTTGAATAAAAGTGGATAAAAGTATAATTCATCATACTAAGGAAAGTAAGCCTGGAACAGAAAGACAAGTATCAAGTTTTCTCTCACATGCAGATGATTTTTAAAAAAATATTTTTAAAACAAAATAGGGAGATGGCTATCTTGGAGAGATGGCTCAGCTCTTCCAGAGGTCCAAATTCAGTTCCCGGCACCCACAAAAAATAGCTTACAACACCTAGAACTCCAGCTCAGGGGGTCAGGCGCCTCTGGCCTCCTTGACTTCCTGTGCTCTTCCTTTCATTTTTTAAAGTTTTTACCATAAAATGTTTCTTCCACTATGTACAATAATCACAGAGTCAAAAGGAATGGGCCAATCAACTTCCAAAATTACACTTTCTCTCAGCCCTCCCCACATCTAGAATAATACCAGGTACCACCAGCTACCCTCAAATGCCCAATCTTCCCTTGGATTACTCACATGTACTACCATGTCCACTAATCTTTCCTCATTTTAAAAATGTATTAGCTAGTTATCATAGTCGTGGAAAATGGACTCACACAAGCAATAAAGGCTGGAGAGCAATCAGCACCACGGACTACGAGCTCTCTGAGGTATCTCTGATCATAAAGATAGTTATTTAGAAGGCATCTGACAAGTGCAGCATGTCAACTTAACAAAACAGTAGGAGCTTCCTCCATAGGAAATACAATTGCCACAACCACTGGCTTCTGACAGGTTTACTTCACGAACCACGAATGAAATGCCTCCTTTGGGGTGGGCCTTAAATCCAAGCAGAAGGCGACTGGCTACTTCTGCCACTCTGCACACATGGGCAGTAGTGTAACACTCGGAGTCCAGAGCTGAGTAGAACTATTTGTGACCTTTCTCTCCCAGAAGCATGTACAGCACTTCCCACATTGAAAGCTAAACCAGCAAGGAGGAAACTTCAAGCCCAGTTCCCGCATGATTGCTCTAAGTTCTACCACCAAAGTGTGTAGTGTCTTTAACAGTAAGGAAGAGAATTTTTAAACAATATTCACATTCTTGCTTCAGAGGCTGAATCTGGCCTCTCACTGAAAATGGCTCATTGTGAAAATGCTGCTGAGGTCACTCGCTCAGCACTCAGAAGACAGCTTGTATAATAACAGCAGGCCAGGCCCTGTCCTTAGCCAGGCGTTGTGTGTAAGATTTTAACAAAGCAGACATGGTGCTTACGTTCATAAAGCTTTCAGTCTCGTAAGAATAAATGGTAATAAATGCATGCCTGCAGAAAGTGTTCATCACAAAATGCAATAAACACTTTATTTTTTAAAGATTTATTTTATTTTATTTATGTGTATGAGCACACTGTAGCTGTACAGATGGCTATGAGCCATCATGTGTGTGGCTGCTGGGAATTGAACTCCGCCTGCTCGCTCTGGCCCCACTCGTTCCGTCCTCCTCTCCAGCTTAATTCACTGTAGCTGTCTTCAGACGCACCAGAAGAGGGCGTCAGAACTCATTACGGCTGGTTGTGAGCCACCATGTGGTTGCTGGGATCCGAACTCAGGACCTTCGGAAGAGCAGTCAGTGCTCTTACCCGCTGAGCCATCTCGCCAGTCTGCAATAAACACTTTAAAAAACAAGAATTTCAAAGTGGACTTATTTAGTACTAAAAGACAGATTTTTAAATACCGAAGTGAATTTTAGATACCAGTTAAGCATTGTGTGCGAAGAAGGGCTTGGACACAGGTTTGCATCCACAGAGGTTTGCTTCTTGTGTGTTCCAATAGCTGTGCATTGTTTATTTTTTTAAATATTTATTTATTTTATGTATATGAGTACACTGTAGCTGTACAGATGGTTGTGAGCCATCATGTGGCTTCTGGGAATTGAACTCAGGACCTCTGCTCGCTCTGGCCCAAAGATTTATTTATTCTTATAAATAAGTACACTGTAGCTGTCTTCAGACACACCAGAAGAGGGCATCAGATCTCATTACAGATGGTTGTGAGCCACCATGTGGTTGCTGGGAACCGAACTCAGAACCTTCGGAAGAGCAGTCAGTGCTCTTAACCGCTGAGCTATCTTGCCAGCCTGCTTTGTTTCTTAACATTAACAGGATGCAAAAGCATTCGAGCTATAACTGTTCCTTTTAAGTTTCATTACTATTAAATAAGATCTGTGTGATGTTCAGCAGTTGTGTCTCCCTTTTGTGGACTTGAAGACCACGGCCTTTTCTCCTGGAAGAAGCGCTCCTGATGTTGACCCTGCTTCCAGGCAACTCAGGTGCCTCTGTCCATGTTTCCTGCTGTGGCTTGGAACAGGCAAATAGTTGGTGCTGTTTGGCAGCATTACAGAGTTCTTGGGGTTCCATTTAAAGTCCGCATGCTACATTCTGCTAAAAGAAATCACTGGATAAAATAGGGGTGCCACTGAGCGCATCAAACTTGAGAGTGAAAGTCAAAAGAGAATGGAAGAAAGTCCCAGAAGGCCTGTAACACAAAGAGCCTAGATTCCACTGAACAAATTGGAAGAGTTGTTATAGAATCTGAAATCTGAATGCCTAGGAAAATTATATCCGCTTGACATGTCAATATTAAAGTGTATATACTCATCAGAATAAAAATCTTATCTTTTATTCTAGAGTTCTAAACAGAACCAGTATACTAATGCCACTAGGCAAATTATTAACTTAAATAGTAAGGGTGAACTGATGATGCCCCAGAGTTCAGAACTCTAATCTCCAGTAATAAAAGAGAGGAAAATTACAGAGTCCAAATTTTATCAAATACCTAAAACTGCCAAAACAGTAGCTTGGTAATAAATATAAACTTTGTAATCAAACAAACTTCAAGTCTAGCCCCTGCTCCACAGAGCAAACATGTTACCTACACTGCTGTATTTTGCACATGAAGTGCCTCATACTCAGGAGAGATAGGCAAGACTCACTCAACAAAAACATGCAACAATTTTATATCAGTGAGGAAACAACAAGCAACTTATAGTGGCCACCAATCTCATTATAAAATTGACCTATGAGAGACACGGCTTCTCAGGTCCCCAGCTAGGCACTCAACTGAGTCCCTGCCAGAATGGGTACTTCAGAGCCTGTTCTGGGGATCAGGCCTGGCACTGAAGAGTCAACAGCTCCGTTTTCAACATTCTAAAATGACTTATAGCCTTATGGAAGCCACACAGTGGCTTTATGCTACTTGTGTGGTAAACTGACCTCTCTTTTCTTCCATGTAAACTTCCAGTTTTATATCATACATGCTCTAAGAATTAATGATTACCCTTGAATTACAAGTGCATGTATACTATGTATGTATAACAAATGCCAAAATCAGTCTTTGTGTAAAAAAAAAAAAAAAAAAAAAAAAAAAAAAAAAAAAGATGGGCCTCCAAACAGAGAGAAGTGTTACCCAGAAAAAAACAACATAGAAGGCACGGTCCAAGAACCCCTGAACCATAAAGCTCCATTCTACAAATTGTACAGTGATAGATACTAAGTAGGTAGAAGATGATAGATGATAGATAGATAGATAGATAGATAGATAGATAGATAGATAGATAGATAGAATTTCATATTATGCTCTTAATCTTATCCTGAAATTCTAGTAATTTATTTTGGCTGGGGCTTTGGGGAAGTCACCAGAACTGCAAACCAGGTGACATGAACTTAGACAAACGATCTTAACAAGTAGAACCAGTGAGTGACACTTCTGAGCTTGGGGTTCTCAGGGGTGCTGACATACTGCTACAGGGAATGAATGAGTCAGGTATGGGAGTCAGACATAGATGTGTGCCTTCAGAAAACAGGCTAAGAACCTGGAGGAAAACCATGGGAAAATGCTCTGAAGATCCTGCTTCTTGCTTCTTTAAAATGTTTTCCATTTCTTCAAATTAGTCCCTCTAAAAATCTATTCATGTTTAAAATGAAATAACACTGAAAAATAACAGAATCTTGGCACACCACATAATGCATGTGCCAATAGTGCTTAAAAGCAGGAAGGGGGTTGATTTTTTCCAGGTAATAGCTCCTCACAGAATTGCTCACTGGCCTTTGCCCCATCACAGCTCACTCAGGCCTGACCTGCAGTTTCCCTGTGTTCTTCTCTGAGTTCTGGTACTGCTGCTATGCCCACCCCCAAACATGCATCCTGCTTTGTTAAGGATGACGATGTCATTATTTTAATGCATGTGTGGTCCATGTGCCTGGTGGGGGAGGCAGTGCAGGTGCACGTGCGTGTGAAGCTAGAGGACAGAGGTCAACCTCAAATGAAATCTTCTAGAACACTCTTCACCTTCTTGACTTTGAAATAGGGTCTCCCATTGGCCTAGACTCTCCAAGTAGACTAGGCTAGCTGGCCAGTGAACACCAGAGAGCCTTCTCTAGGCTAGCTGGCCAGTGAACACCAGAGAGCCTTCTGTCTTTCACTCTCTCCAGTGCTGAGGTCACAAGCAAAGGCCACCATGCCCAGCATGGGGCTAGAACATGGGCTCTAGGGATCAAATTCTCGTCCTCATCATTTGCAGACCCTTCACCCTACCTCTAACTTTGTTCTGGGAACTTCGGTTTACACTTCCTTTCAAAGAAGCTACTGAAAGCCTGGTGTAGCTGTTCATGCCTTTGAACCCAGCACTCAGGAGGAAAAGACAGGCGGATCTCTGTGAGTTACACAGTGAGTCCCAGGACAGCCAGGGCTACTGAGCTACATTAAAAACAAAAGCAAAGATCATGATGGAAAGGTAGTATGACCACGAGAACATGGGAAGATGCGCTAATGCCGATATGTGATGGCGATTACTGTGATCCCACGGCACACACACAACTTGGCAAGCAATGTACAAAGTATCTGGTGTCTTCCAGGACTCTGAAATTCTCTAGGAAAGACATAACATGTAAATAAAATTCCATTTCAAGCCTAATGGATCATCAGGGAAGTTTCTTCTTGTAGTGGATGGGATTTATGAACACGTACAAACAACAGAACATGAACATGACATCGGTTGGGCTCCTGTGGGTGTCGGGCTCCTAAAGAGCAGGGGGAAGGAGTAAGGAAATGAAGCCTGTCTGCCTGGAGGGTGTCTCAGAGTTCAGTAGGCAAGACAGTTGTGGGACAGCTCCAGTCACGTCAGCACAGAAGCAAGGGGTCAGGGGAGGGCACAGAGAAAAGGGGGTTAGGAAAGCACAAGCCAGGAAGCCTGAAGGGTAAGAGTCAATGCAATGTAGTGTGGGGAGAAAGGTGCTTGAAAACTGGACTGAGTTTTGCTATTTATTTGGTAGGATTTAGACAGCTCTGCGTGCCTTTAGACCAGGAAAAGTTTCTGACTTTTAAAATACTACCAAGAAAAACAAAGGAGAAATGTTTTTTAAAAGAATCTATGAGGGATATGAATCTAGTGTTTTGAAACCAAGACTGCAGACAGAGCTGTGCCAACAGGAGACTCGGTATCAAGATTACTACAACAGTGCAAACAAGAAATAATGAGAAACCTATCTGCAGATTAGTAACAGTGGGAAGAAGGAAATTAAAGGGGGTGCACACAGCTTGTCAGTGCTGTAGAGAGTACAGCCAAGGGAGCTGCAGAACCCTGAGGAGGGAGAAAACAGATACTCTTGTCGAGCAATTGGCAAGTCCAGCCTAAAGCACCAAGAAAGCTAGGAAAGGAAGAGGGAAGGGACAGAGGGAGGGAGAGGGGGAGGGAGGGAGGGAGGAGGAGGGGAGAAAAATGGGAAGGAGGTAAAGGGATGGAGCAAAGAAAGAAGGAAAGAAGGGAGGAAGGAAGGAGAGAGGGAGAGAGGAAAGGAAGGAGGGAAGGACAGAGGGAAGGAGGAAAGGAAGGAAGGAGGGAGGGAGGGAGGGAGGGAGAGAGGAAAGGAAGGAGGGAAGGAGGGAGGGAGGGAGGGAGAGGAGGAGGAAGGGAAGGGAGAGAAATGGGAAGGAGGTAAAGAGAGGGAGCAAAGAAAGAAGGAAGGGGGGCTGGAGAGATGGCTCAGTGGTTAAGAGCACTGACTGCTTTTCCAGAGGTCCTGAGTTCAAATCCCAGCAACCACATGGTGGCTCACAACCATCCTTAACACCTTCTCCTGGTATGTTTGAAGGCACCTACAGTGTACTTAGATATAATAAATAAATAAATCTTTTAAAAAAAAAAAAGCAAGGAAGGAAGAGGGAGGGAGAAAGGGAGGGAGGGAAGAAAGAGAAATGGGAAGGAGATAAAGAAATGGAACAAAGAAAGAAGGAAAGAAGGGAGGAAGGGAGGAGGGAAGTAGAGAGGAAAGGAGGAAGGGAAGGAAGGAGGGAGGGAGGGAAGTATAAAGGACATGGAGATGATAAACGCTAGAAAAGCTCACTGCTACAGAGAAATTTTATAAAAGAATAAAGTGTTTGGAAGGTTTGACTTGTTTGACTTTTACAAGGAGACTACTAACAACTCTTTTAAATTTTTAAATGGAAAAATAAAGATAGAACCCAATGAATTATTAAGGGTGGGTAGTAAGAGAGTTGAAGGGGCCAGACATGGTATGAAAATCAAACAGACCAGCACTCAGAAGGCAGAAGCAGGTAGATCTCTGTATGTTCAAAGCCAGTGTGGTCTACATAATGAGATCTAGGACATCCAGGGTTTCATAGAAAGAATATTTCTCAAAATCAAATCAACAGAAAGCATGTGAAAGAGACAGCATGTATCATACTTTAAGAAGTTGAGTAAAATAGCTTTATTCAATATTAAACTACTAAAGTCAAGAAGAGCTAGTGAATAATACTATAAGAAGGTAAAAAACTGGCATAGCTAAAGAGAACATATTGACAAAGATGGCAAAAATATGTTAAAACACAATACAGAAGTTTCACATGATCAAAATGGAAAATATGTAAACCAGGGTCGGTGAGATGGGTGAGCAAGTAAAAGAAATTGCCTCTAAGCCTGACCACTTAAAGTCAAGTCCCAGAGCCTACATCATTAAGGGAGAGAACTGAGCCTGTCAGCTTCTCCTGACAAACACACACACACACACACACACACACACACACACACACACACGCACATGCACATGCACATACGCACACACACACAAATACACATTCTCACACACATACACAGACACTAAATAAAATAATTTTAAATAAGTAAAGCAAAAAAATTAGGAGTCCTATAAGAAATGAAAGTCACATATGATCTTTACAATGTCTCATTAATTCATTTATAAGCTGTGTGACCTGACCTGACTCCAGACACCAAAGTGCTTGTCCTTGCTGATAATCAGAGAAACAAAGGTCATAAAGAATTGCATCTCCTTACAAACCACCACAACATCAACTTCACATCTGGTGAATCTAAGCACAAGTTTCTGCATCCAGTCACTCAGAGGTCAGTCGTTCTGTACACAGGAGTTGCTCTGACCACCACAGCTGCACATCCAGGAACTCCCATAGTAGCCACAGGAGCTGCCAACCAGGACAAAGCCAGAAGAGGAGACAGCCAGACCACAGAGAGAAGCAGTCAGCTGTGGGGCAGAAGTTTGAAGCAGGGTACAGCACAAGGGACTTGGGAGACAGAGAACTTCTCGACACACTGTCTAGGACGATGGATTCATGATTTTTATGTAGTCACTAACTCACCATGATTAGAAAGAAAAGAACAAATAGGAAGGGGGTGCATGAATTATGGAGGGTTCATACAGTAGAGTGTTCAATAGTAAGAAAATAAACTACAACTAAACCATTGTAAATGACTGGAAAGATGGCTCAGCAATTGAGAGTACTGGCTTACTCTTTTAGAGGGCCTAGGTTTGATTCCAAGAACCTACATGACAATCCCCAGGTATCTGTAACTTCAGTCCTAGGGACTCCGGCAACCTCTTCTGGTTTCCATGGACACCAAGAAACACATATGGTACACAGACACACATGCAGTCAAAATAGCTATATATATTACATATATACATACATACGTACATACGTATATACATACATACAGACAGACAGACAGACAGACATACTAAAGGCACTGTGAAGGATCAACAAACAGAACTAAGGTAGGAACATGTGGAAGGGTATACACTCTGAGTCTATTCACACAAATTAATTAATAAACAAAATTGAACCATTTGATAGGAAAGCACAAATATGTAGCAAAACCACAAATGTGCAAGGAAATTATTATCAGTGTGTAAAACAGAAGAATGGGTGGGAGAGAAGTTCCGGAACAATTGAGATGACCTTTGCTTAGTCGTTATTTGTAACTCAGCCTTACACAATTAATGCACTTTGTCTAGTTGATAGATTGTAATAAAAGTTAAAAAAAAAAAAAGAACTAATTAAAAAAAATCTTGGTGGCAGCTGGGAGTGATGAGTTTGTTGATAAACTATGACAGTACAAATGTCACAGCACAGGACAGCCAGGGCTGTGATTGGAGAACCAGCCAGCAGGAATGCTATTTATCCAGAGTCCCCAGCACAGGACACAGAGCATTCTGGGTAGAGGTGAAAGACCAGAGTCAAGAAGACACTTCCAAAGCAAGCTTCCCCAGGAAAATGGGCACCCAGGGAAAAGTAAGTAAAGCCCTCTGTCAGCATCTAGCTGTCTCTTCTGCTGTGTCTGTGCACATTCGCTGAAGAAGCTTCTTCCGGTTCCACTAGAGGCACAGCGACCAAAGTCAACTGAAGGGATAGGAGCAGTCTCTGAGCTAGAAATGTACTCTAAGGAAAAACAACTCTAATTTGCCAAAGTGTCCAGGGTACTCCCACATGATTTAAAGGGGGAGAGGGAGGCTGGGAGAAAATGAGTTACCTACGCTATGACCATCCATGCGGAGAATGTATTTAAGGCATGTGAAGGGATGCGAAAAGTAGATTGTGAAATGCTGTGTATGTGACTCCGTGTGAGGACATGCCAAGGCTTTTCAATGTAAGGAGAAAGTGAGAAACATATAGGTAGGGGTTTTTTCTTCCATTCAAAATCTCTTGCAATGAATATACAGGGCATCTGTGATATAAAAATAACAATTTAAGTCATAATTAAATACTGCCTAAGAACAATTGAGAAGCAAGTATTCAAATGGTCAAAGAAATTTACAATGGTTAGGTAGTGGTCAGGACAAGGGATTATACACTTTCTTTCAACTTTCAATTTTACTTATGTTTGAAATTAAAAATGTAATTTTAGACTGAAAACGTAATGTAGGAATTAATTATAAAATCTTAGGTGTTTAGTTTTTTTTAAGGTACTTTTACTCAATTCTTACAAAGAGAACAATTTTTATTTAACTTACAATCTACTAATAAACTGACAGTGTAAGCCTCACTTCCCAGAATTTTTACCATCTGGAGACCTTAGATGATCATGTTAGTGGATTTAGAATGGGACTTTCTTCTCTAACAATTCCAAAGTGATAGAAATACCTGTTGGTCCAAAAACCACACTCTAAGTATCAAATCAAAAACACACCTAACAACCTCAGCTCAGGTAATTCCAAGCTGATTACAAATACCTTTGGCTACCTGCCAAAACCTTAAGCCCTATAATTATATCTCCCTTGTTATGGAGATAAATATGTAGGAATAGAATTGGGGTAATTTTTCATATACTTGTTTCTCAAAATATAAAAATTATAATTGTTAAATCATAGACATTAGTTTTTGTTAGGATCTCTTCTCCTGAAAATAATGAAAGTATATATACAACTAGTTATAAATTCCTCTCTTTTTATGTAATTATGGCGTTGTCCTTTTTTGAAAAAAGAAAACCAAACCTTTCTCTCTTTCTCTTTCTCCCTTCCTTCCCTCACCTTCAGTCTCCACCTTACCTCTCTCTCTTTTCCATCCTCTCTCTTTCAGGTTATTAAATGCAAGGCAGCCATTGCCTGGAAAACTGGCAGTCCCCTTTGCATTGAAGAAGTTGAAGTGTCTCCTCCTAAAGCTCATGAAGTTCAGATTCAGGTGAGTGGTGACTTTAGCTGGGCAGTACAGACGTGGCCCTAAACGTCGACTTTCCACTATGGGCGCCTATATTTTTAGACCCAGATTTTAAAAGTGACATTATCGGGGTTTTTTTGTTTTGTTTTTTGGGTTTGTTTGTTTGTTTTTACTGTGGGTTTGAATCTAATTCAATTATTTTAATCTTTATACCAACCCTAAGTTTTAGCAAAGTACTTTGTTTTGCATAAGAATTAGTTAGGTTTTCTTTTATTTTCCAAATGCTTATTATGGGGAAATG
>NW_022196898.1:85727897-85738309 GCF_008632895.1 Mastomys coucha
AGAGACAGAGAGACAGAGAGAGAGAGGGAGAGAGAGAGAGAGAAAGAGAGAGAGAGGCCTAAGCAAAGGAGGCTGAGACCTTGGAGAGCCTCCCCAGGTGGGCCACAGAGGGCCATGGGTGCCAGGAGGAGAGATTAAGGAATGTGTCAGTAGGGAAGAGTAGAGCAGAGCCATTAACAGCAGGGCCACAATTACTCACTTTCCCTTTGGACCAACCCATCACAGGTTGGTGTGTGAGGATGCAGGACAAAGCTGGAGAATCACACTGGGCCAAGTAGAAGAGTGGTTTAGTTTCTTTTAACTACAGAAGGTCTATTTCCTCTCCTACAGCCACACAGTCTCCACACAGCAGAACAAACCATGCAGACCTATGCATGTCTTCAAGCCATGTAGACCTATGCATGTCCTCAAGCTATGCAGAACTATGCATGTCCTCACCACTAGCTGGCATCTAGTCTATCTCCTCTCCTACAGCCATTACAGCCATGCAGTGCCCACACAGCGGAACAAGCCATGCAGACCTATGCGTGTCCTCAAGCCATGCAGACCTATGCGTATGTGCCCTCACCACTAGCTGGCATCTAGTCTCTTGTCTCTTTTACCTTTGAGTTTTGTCTCCTAGAGAAGACATCCCCGACCCTATGATTTCTTTTTCCAGAAACAATGAAATCTGGAAAACTAAACTTTATTCTAGGAAGAGAAAAATATAGCCTAGTGCATTTTGTATGCCCTCCCTTTTCCTCGAAATGTAATTCTTTTACTGAATTCTAGAATTGCTATAATGATTCAAGATAACATTGGACCTAAGAACACACTGAAGAACCACAACTCAGGTTTATCTTGCTTTGTAGGTAATCGCCACTTGCGTGTGCCCTACTGACATCAATGCCACCAATCCTAAGAAGAAAGCTCTTTTCCCAGTAGTCCTTGGCCATGAGTGTGCAGGAATTGTAGAAAGTGTCGGACCAGGAGTGACCAACTTCAAACCAGGTATTTTACCTTCTGATTTCAATGAAATAGGCAGTCCTAGCTTTTTCCATGATAGCTCCTGATCACTGCTTTTGCTTCTGGTGCTGTGGCTGGGCCATAGCTCTTCACCACTGCCTTTGCTTCTTGTTCTATGGCTGGGCCATAGCTCCTCACCACTGCCTTTGCTTCTTGTTCTATGGCTGGGCCATAGCTCCTCACCACTGCCTTTGCTTCTTGTTCTATGGCTGGGCCATAGCTCCTCACCACTGCCTTTGCTTCTTGTTCTATGACTGGGCTTTTGTGCTTTGCTTACATAGCTCACCTCTCCCAAAAGGGCACTGACACAATCTGTCATGGTGTAACAAGGAAGTAGAATATTGAAAACAGAACAGCCTGGTAAGATCCTAGAAATACGGCCACTTTGTTTACACAAACAGAGAAATGGTCCTATAAAGCAAAGCTCTATGGTTAGTATACACTGAAGCCTCTGTGGATCACAAATACTTCCTCCATGTGAGATGGAAATTTATTTTACGGCTATGTAAAGAGTGAAGGCTTGCTGGAGGCTTAAGGAGAAAGCACCCCACATGTCAATGTTAGCTTAGGTGTCATTTTGGAAGTTCATAAGATAAAATCTAATAACCCTGAAGCAAGCCAAAGGCTCATTATATTTTATAACATATACAGTGTATACTGGTGTGCAGGCCATGTCTGATCTGCCCTGCATATCAGCCCTGCATCCAAACTTGGAGGTATAGTAGTATTTTTCGTTCCAAGTATGAGCACAAAGCCAGGTTGCTCCCTCAAAACGCTCAGGTTTGAAAGTATGACCAGTGTAAACCTTTAACCCTGACTCTGCCACCTACTGGCTGTATGACTGGGGCCACTTACAATGATTTATGCGGTTGGACTTGGATTTCTCTTTTCTAAAATGGCAGATGTGAGAGGTCAAATAATAACATTAGCTAATGGTGCTGCCACACATGAACATCTGATCACATGTGAATTAGCATCACTTTGGTCATCAAAGAACCAAAGTGGGAATTAGACGAGGAGCTAGAAAACATAGGATTTAAAGGTGAATCTGAGAGGTACAACATGGGCAGGGGCCTAGCCCAGCATGCCCCACATCCTTAGTCCTACAGTGATGTTCTCAGTTCCATACAGTGTTTGAAAAGACAATAAACAGAAGACCTATGCAGAGACTTCAGTGAGCACATTTCCAACCAGACCTTTGGACCTGTTAATACCGGTTCAGGAGACCTGGCTGCCTAGCAGAATAAAAAAGAAAACATCCACAATCTTCTATCTTACTGAAACAAAATATTTTTGCTACTTATGTATTCTTGTTGAATATAAAATGTATACTGTGAAAAAAAAATGTTTTTCACTGGTTTATCTGGGAGAAAGTTTTTGAGGGCTAGGAATCAAGCCTGAGACCTTGCATAGGATAGGCAAGTTCTCTACCACTGATTCATAGCCTAGCTGTGCTTTAGAAAGTCTAAGTGCATCTGAGGTGCTGCCTAACATGCGACCTTTCTTTGTAGGTGACAAAGTAATCCCATTCTTTGCGCCCCAGTGCAGAAAGTGCAAGCTCTGTCTGAATCCTCTCACAAACCTCTGTGGAAAACTCCGGTAAGCTCTCCCCACTGCTAGTGAGGGGATCACAGACCTGCACGTCTCGCACACACTGGCTAAACATAAATAGACGTGAGAAGATGAGAGGCTCCCACTTACTAATGCTACCTCCAGGTGCCTGTAAGACACTGTTCCAAATACACGTGGCTTATAAGAGCAATTAAAGCCCACAGGAGTGTCCTTCAATGAAAAAAAAATAGGCTGATCCACTGCTATACAGCAAAACAATGGATTACTATACAATGAAAATAGCTTGACTTAAAATATATCCAGGAGCCTAACTGTACACGTGTTAAAGGAAAGAAGCAAGATGCTAAAGGACATATTAGATAGAATAGCACAGGAAGACAGTCCCAGAGTTTATGATTACATGTGTATGTAACAAAAGTAGAAACACAACACTGGAGTGGACTGAAGGAGCTGAAGGGATTTGCATCCCCATAGGAAGAACAACAGTATCAACCAACCAGACCCCCACAGCTCCCAGGGACTAAACCACAAACCAAAGAGTACACATGGAGAGACCCATGGCTCCAGCCACATATGTAGCAGAGGATGGACTTGTCGGACATCAATGGGAGGAAAGGCCCTTGGTCCTGTGAAGGCTCCATGCCCCAGTGTAGGGGAATGCTGGGGCAGGGAGGTGGAGTGTATGGGTGGGTGGGGGCAACACTGTCATAGAAGCAGGGGGAGGGGAATGGGATGGGGAGGTTCTGGAGGGGAAACCAGGAAAAGGAATAACATTTGAAATGTAAATGAATAAAATATATAATAAAAAATTTAAAAACACATTTATTTCTAGGGGAGTGAGAAAGAATATAGAAAGGCACATTAATTTACTCCAAGGCCATACAACTTCAGGTCCCGAAAACAGGTTTTTAACACAGACACTGGGGCTCAACAGGATAGATCTTAATCACCTGATTTTATTGAAACCATAGAGAGATATGTTTGTCCTGAATGCTGATTGAAGCTTGTTATTTAAGAAGTTAGACCTTGGACTAGAGGGCTCAGCAGTTAAAAGTGGTCACTGCTCTTGGAAAGGACTTGGATTCGGTTATCAATACCTAGGGGTTCATAACCACCTGGAACTCCAGTTCCAAGAGATCCAATGCCCTCTTCTGGCTTCTGTGAGCACCTACACATGTGGTGTATACAAACTCACCTCATACATAACAAGCAGATCTTTTATAAAAATAAGTTAAAACCATATTTCTCACATCTATGCCTCTGTTTCTCCATCTACAAGAAGATACTAATGTCAGTTTTCAGGGTGGAATTAAAATTATATTCTTTTGCAAACCTTTAATGAAACAATGGCTTTAGACAGTGGTCATGAATTCTAATAGCATAATAAAAAAAGAAAAGAAAAGAATCAGATACAGTGCCCCCTCCAGGTGTATTACAGCACCTTTGAAGTATTCCCAGAAAAACATGAAATCTGAATCCAACATTTTATTAAAGCTTTCGTATTTCACCAATGCTGAAACAGAGAGATGCATTAGCCCAGATCTCAGTAGAATGCTTAGCAACACTCATGAGGAGGGAAACTATGGGACTGATGACTCCAGTCTTAATAAATGCACTATGCCAACTTTTAAGGAATACTTGAGAAACATGTACAGAGATATTTCCATATAGATGAAATAATATGATATAGGAGAAGAGGGTGGCAGGTGAAAGTTGACTGTCCAGAACTTGACAGTTAAAGAAGCTGGAAGGTAAGCATGTGAAGTGTCATTGTATTGTTTAATTTTTAGTTTTATTTGAGTTTTCTATCAGAGAAAAATGAATTAATAACATAGCACTTAAAAGAGCTCCTGACACACAGAAAGCACTCAACAGAGGTGTGTTGGTATTAACACTAACATAACTCAGAAATACTATGTGTATGGATGCAAAAATACCGAATTCTTTTCCCAACCTTTCCAGTCGATTCCATAAAACTTTCATGACAAATGTATGGTACCCGATATATCGTCTTCATTGTTTGCTCTTCTTTTTCTAGAAACTTTAAATACCCCACTATTGATCAGGAGCTCATGGAAGACAGAACCAGCAGGTTTGCCTGCAAAGGAAAATCAATTTACCATTTCATGGGAGTCAGTTCATTCTCTCAGTACACTGTGGTTTCAGAGGCCAACCTTGCCAGAGTAGATGACGAGGCAAACTTGGAGAGAGTGTGTCTGATTGGATGTGGGTTCTCATCAGGCTACGGGGCTGCCATCAACTCTGCCAAGGTACACTTAAATGCGAAGCTGTCTGCAAACAGAGGTTTCTGGGAGACGATGCTGTGTGAAGGAGTTAGGACTGTCCTCACATTGCCTAGATCATTTACCACCTCTGTGACTATCGTTTTATATGCACTGAGGACTGAACCCCAGGTCCCGCACCTGCTAGGAAAGTGCTGTACCATTCAACTATATCTCTAGCTTAGCCTTTGTGATTTTTATGTGTGCTATTAGATGTCTTTAAATAATAATAGTAGCCAGGCAGTGGTGGCACATGCCTTTAATCCCAGCACTTGGGAAGCAGAGGCAGGTGGATTTCTGAGTTCAAGACCAAGACCAGCCTGGCGTGAGTTTCAGGATATCCAGGTCTATACAGAGAAACCCTGTCTCAAAAAAAAAACAAAAAAACAAAAACAAAAACAAGGAACAAAAAAATAGTAATAGGTATGAGCATATTAAGTTAGATTGCATATATGAAACACTGACTTAATAAGCTACATGTAGATGTCCCCTGATTTATATAAAGCCCATTTAAACATGACCTCTGAATATGAATGCTCATCTGGGGACAACAGCAAGTGGAGAACCCCCACCTATTTCCATTTAGTCACCCCACTTTCTCCCTGATTCTATAGATTACTCTCCCTCAATCAATAATAATTTACCAATTTTCCATCTCTTTGCGGTTTTAAGAGAGTATATTCTTACAAGATGTGTTCCTGGGATCCTATTAGAATTTAAACACTCTTTTTATTTTTTATTTTATTTATATGAGTACACTGTAGCTGTCTTCAGGCACACCAGAAGAGGGCATCAGACCCCATTACACATGGTTGCGAAGCTACGATGTGGTTGCTGGGAATTGAACTCAGGACCTCCGGAAGAGCAGTCAGTGCTCTTAAACACTGAGCCAACTCTCCAGCCCTTGAACACTCTTTTAAGGTTAACTATGTTACAGTCAAATAGACAAGATAGTAAAAAGAAAATATAAAATCTCCTAGGCATCCCTGAAGCATTGCAGGAGAGAAGCCCCATCTCTCCCTGATATGTCAATCTACCAGTCTATCCCTATCCCTATCCCTATCCCTGTCTGTCTGTCTGTCTGTCTGTCTGTCTGTCTGTCTGTCTATCTATCTATCTATCTATCTATCTATCTATCTATCTATCAGTCTGGTCTACTGATCAAGTTCCAGGACAGTGGGACTATATAGAGAAACCCTGTCTCAGGGAGAGAGTAAGGGAGAGAGAGAGAGAGAGAGAGAGAGAGAGAGAGAGAGAGAGAGAGAGAGAGAGAGAGAGAGAGAGAAATAGATGCCTCTGACCCAATTTCAATGGGGGAAAAAAATCAACTCCTTTGAGATTATGTGTACTTCTAAATTGTTTTCTGTCATCACTGATCACTGAAGAGAAAGGTGAAATAAGTGAATTTTTTGCACTTAGGCTTGCTTCTTCTGAACTGATATGTGAATGGCCCTTGAGTAATTCTACAAATTTTGCTAGGAAAGTACCTGTCTTCACATTGGCAGGTTGTCACCACTGGATACATCAGAGTTTTGGGTTGTTTGTTGTTGTTGTTGTGTTTTGTTTTGTTTGGTTGGTTGGTTTTTCGAGACAGGGTTTCTCTGTATAACCCTTGCTGTCCTGGAACTCACTCTGTAGACCAGGCTGGCCTCGAACTCAGAAATCTGCCTGTCTCTGCCTCCCAAGTGTACCACCACTGCCCGGCAGATCAGAGTTTTATAACAGGCATTCTTTTTTAATTTATTTACATGTCTGGACCCTCATCTCGCCCTTCCTCATGAAAGAAAAAGCTGAGATCAACAACTTTAAGCCACTCTGTACTTCTGCCTGCAGGTCACCCCCGGTTCCACTTGTGCTGTCTTTGGCCTGGGGTGTGTAGGTCTTTCTGCTATAATTGGGTGTAAAATGGCAGGTGCTTCCAGAATCATAGCTATCGACATCAACAGTGAGAAGTTTCCAAAAGCCAAGGCCCTGGGAGCAACTGACTGCCTCAATCCCAGAGACCTAGACAAGCCTGTCCAGGACGTCATCACTGAACTGACGGATGGAGGTGTGGACTTCTCCCTTGACTGTGCAGGAGCAGCTCAGACCTTGGTATGTGGCCTTCTCTCCTCACCCCCAGCCCTTGCCTCTTACTTCTAAAATGTTCTTTAATCACCAAATAATAAGGGAAAGAGGGCCATGTTTACAGCAAGAGATGTCCTTCTTAATACTAATATTTTCTTTTTTTTTAATTGGTTTTTTACCTTTTTTTTTAAAGATTTATTTATTATTATAAATGAGTGCATTGTAGCTGTCTTCAGACGCACCAGAAGAGGGCATCCGATTTCATTGTGGGTGGTTGTGAGCCACCATGTGGTTGCTGGGATTTGAACTCATGACCTTCGGAAGAGCAGACTGTGCTCTTACCCACTGAGCCATCTCACCAGCCCTATATATTAATATTTTCAAAGGCAGAGAGAGAAGACCTGTCAGCTGTAGGCCACACCCACTCCCTCCGCCAGGCTAACTCTCCATCAAAGCTCACTGATGTGGCTTCTGTTGGTTTGCTTTGTGTTAGTGTCGTGAACTACCAGTGCTTGGGGGGGGCTTATCAGCAGAACAGGCTTATTTGGTTTACATTTTGGAAGCTGAAAATCTCTACACAGCATAAGGCCAGCTTGGGTGACTCCCCCATCTATATCGCCCCACCTGAACGGGCTAACAGTGGGACAACATGTGGTCCATTATGGAGGCCTCTCTAAAGATCCTGCCAGTTATCAGCACGCAGAAGACCCGCGCATGACTCCCTCAGAAGCATAGTCAGACCAAGTCTGTCACAGCACTTTCCCCGTGCGCACGCTCTGTGAGTTCAGGCCGCCAAGATGGCAGCCGTACCACTTCCACGGGTTTGCTCTTCTGAGACAGAACATAATAGTTTCTTGGACAGAAAATAATAGTTTCCGATTTGTTTTTCGTGATTGTTCGAACTATTGCTAACAGATAACTTGAGAGTTCCTATATTTTTACTTAGCTAGGGAACTTCCCCACTCTTATCAAATCAAAAAGGCAATAAGCCACACGTTGCAGCCAGGTCTGGCTCTGTAGTCTCCACTAGTGCTGCCCAGTTTTTTGCTTTGGTGAATAATACCTAGTTTGTATTTATTCAAGAGACTAATTTATTGTTTGTTTGGGGATGAAAGGACCAAGAACTTATCACCTTAGTTCTCTGCCTCGATTCTTCTTGTTTCCAGTGAGCGAGAGGCAGCTGTGATGCCTCGCTTCCCTTTGGAGTGACGCTGCCATGCAGCCTTGCTTACTGAGTGACGCTGCCATGCAGCCTGCTTACTAAGCCTCCTCTTAGAGACGGTTAAAAGGAGTCAAAGCTATAAAGAAAAGGGCTTTCTGGTCTTTCCTTCCCTGGGTCTTACCTGACTAGGACATTCTCCGGAAGAGAATGCAGTCCAGGAAGGAAGCAATCACAGGCCACACACAAACCACCTGACATATCTAGCAGGTGGGAAAAGCTGGTAAACATCGCCTGCTGGCGACAACATACTCAGGGCTTCTTGCCCTGTGTTCTGAGCTTCCCACCATTAAGCCGGCAGTGCCTCACATCCGTTGTTCATTTCCCATAGCTCATTTTTACAGTGAATAGCAGCTTACCTACCACGGTGTGTGTGTGGGCATGGGTGTGTGGGTGGGTGGGTGTGTTTATGATGGTTGGCATTAGACTTTGTCTTATATTTTGTCTTAGTTTCTATTGCTGTGATGACACACAATGACCAAACACCATGGGAAGGAATTTATCTGGCTTACACTTCCACACTGTAACCCATCACTGAACACAAACAAGATAAGAACCAGGAGACAGGAGTTCCAGGATGCACAGTCCATAGAAAGAGACTGTTTACTGAGTTGCTCCCCACGGCTTGCTCAGTCTTCTTCCTTATAGAACCCAAGACTACAAGCCCAAGGTCGGCCCCACCCACAATGGGCTAGGCCCTTCCCCATCAATCAACTGAAAGAAAATGCCCTACAAGTCTTACCTACAGTTGATCTTATGAAGGCAATTGAGTTTCCCAGCCCTCAGGTGATTTTAGCTTGTGTCAAGATAACATAAAACTGTCCAGCACAGACTTCTTGAGAGTTTCTGTTGTTTGCTATTATGTTGTTGTTTTGTAGAGCGTCAGTGCCTGAGCCATACTCCAGGATGCATGCCTGAGCTGGTGCGCCCTACTCCAGGACATGTGCCTGAGCCAGAGCTCTGTGCCACGGTTTTGGGGGAATTGCACTGTTGCTTTTCGTTGTTGTTGTTGTTGTTGTTGTTCTTCTTCTTTTTTTCAAATAGGAAACAGTGATATGTCAGTTAATAGAGCATGTTAATTTTAACTTGTTAAATTTTAACATGTTCTATTACTAGCTGACTTCTGGGTATTTTAAATTATGATCAGAATTACACTAGAATTCAGATGAAACAAGATAGATTTATCTATCTTGAAAGATGAGATAATTAGTCTTCAACCAAAAACTCCCATACCTAAAAACAAAAAAACATGTTTGGGGATTATAAAGCAACTTCTAATTATAGGTATAAACTTGATCTACATTACCCTTAATTTTCTGAAGGAGCCTGAAGAACCTAACAGAAGAGTTCATATGTTATATAGCATTAGCAAGTTTCTAACGTTTTGCCAATTCAAACAAAAACATTCTTTGTTTGAGGCAGGGTCTCACTGTGTAGCCCCAGTGTCATGGAACCCACTGTGTAGAGTAGATTGGCCTTGAACTCACAGAAATCTGCCTGCCTCTGCTTCTCAAGTATTGGGATTAAATTATATACCAATATACACAGCCAAAACTAATTGTTATCAAGTCATCTGACTATTGAATAAAACCCTGTATTTGCATACAGTCCCCATTTGGACCAATTTACTGTCATAGAGCTTAACTGCTAACTAGAGGAAAGGTCAGAAATGCAAACATAGCAGCAAGAAAGGCCTTTAAAACCTGGTAATGGTTGTTTCCATTTTCTCATGTGTATGTGATATGCTTACATGTATGGATGCATGTTCGCATGTATGTGGGTGCACATGTATATGCATGTGCATGCAGAGTCCTAAGAACAATAGTGGGTTGTTTTTTAAAGATTTTTAAATTTATTATATGTAAGTACACTGTAGCTGTCTTCAGACACACCAGAAGAGGGCATTAGATCCAATTACAGATGGTTGTGAGCCACCATGTGATTGCTGGGGATTGAACTCATGACCTTCGGAAGAGCAGCCAGTGCTCCTAACCACAGAGCCATCTCTCCAGCCCCCAACAATAGTGTTTAAAGAGTTCCTGTAAGCAGCTACTTCAAAGTGAAAAGTGACACCCACAGACTCTTCTCTCCATGGGTCTCTCTATGTAGTATGTAAAAATAAAAATGTTCCGTGTCATACAAAATACACAGAAATTAAGACTGAACATGGTATCACATGTCGTTAATCCCAGCAGTTGGGTGACAGAAGCAGGCAGGACCTTGTAAATTCAAGAGCAACTTGATCTAAATAGTAGGGTCCAGGACAG
>NW_022196898.1:85738509-85747975 GCF_008632895.1 Mastomys coucha
TTGTTGTTGTTTTGGTTTAGTTTGATTTGGTTTGGGGGGGTTGTTTTGTTTTGTTTCGTTTGGTGATTTGATGGTTTTGGTTTTGGTTTGGTTTGGGTTTGGTTTTAAAGTCTTACATGTAGCTGTCCCGGAACTTGCAATCCTCCTGCCTCAGACTCCCAAGGGCAGGGATTATGGGTATGTACCACCATCTCCAGCTTTGAGTTGATTTTCAAACATTAGGAATTCTCAAAATAGGAAATAAACACACATTAAAATAAAAATTTCAAAGCACATTCTAATTTTCTAGAATGTGTCACCTTCCAGGAAGAGGACAACTACGTCTCCCTCCGTGTTCAACCATGTGGAACCAACCAGGTCTACCCTGTCCTCTGTATCAGTCAAAATGTTTATGCTTTATGATTTCTACACAGAATGGCCTTCCACACTGAAACTTACATTTTCAATTCTTCGCATTTTTCCATCAGCCCCAGACTTACAGTAGGCTAACACAGCAGTTCCCTGTCTCAGTCAGTGATCAGTCTAGGCAGATCTCTTGGGCTATTCTTCCACATGGTGACTCAGCAGTTAAAGCTCAAATCCATGGCCTCACAATCACAGCAAGTGCAGACAGAGCAGGCAGGATACATCTCAATTGTTGCCTGAAAAGTGTAGGGAAACAAGTGTTAGTGTCTAGTGTCTTTGCCCAGTTTTAAATAGCATTCATTTCTCCATCTTTATCTTACTCTGTAATCTAAGTATTCGGTGTGTGACTCATTTCACAGGCTCCACAGAATCACTTACTAGCTCTCTCTTCATACTTTTCAATATTTTCATCACAAGTCCCTGGAATTTCTCACACTTTAGTAAATGTGGTAGATTGCCAAACTATTACAGATTCTTCTTAATTCTGTGGTCGTGTCTCAGTATCCATGCTATACGTTGAAATTTCTGCCAAACGATGGTGTGTACAGGGTAAAATGTGTCCCATTTCCTTTCAATATCTTTTTGATATACTAAGAATGATTTTGTACATTTTGCACGGCACAGAACACAAGAGTCTTACAGCTCATTGGATAATGTGATGATGTCCTGAACTTGAGCCTATTGTGTAACTGGTAACATGGTACAAACGGCCCCTGGAGCACTGTATATAGTCACACTAGAAGACATGTCTATTTCTCTGCTTGCCCAGGTAATCTTTTGTTTGACATTGCAGAAAGCAGCTGTGGACTGCACGGTAATAGGATGGGGGTCGTGCACTGTGGTTGGAGCAAAGGTTGACGAAATGACTATATCCACCGTGGACGTTATATTGGGCCGTTCTGTAAATGGAACATTCTTTGGTGGTCAGTTCCTTTCCTCATCATTTTTAATTTTCTTTGCTATAATATGAAATTACAAAATTATTAAATTTTGAAACAAAAATAATTTGTATAAACATTGAGTATACAAAAATTAGTCCAGTACTTGAAAGGTAAATGAAGTTTATATGGGAATATGACTATAATTTACACATTGAAATTCAATTTAAGTAGCTGAGCTTAGTGATGCAAGCCTATAAACCCAGCTCTCAAGAGGGTTAGGCAGATAGATCATAAATTTGAGACAGGTCTTCATAGACTGAACTGAAGGCCTACCTGAGCTGCATAACAAAAACCACTGCAAAAGAAAAGGAAAATAATTTCAAGTGGTATTGAAATGAACCAGTCAACTGGAGGAACAAAAGGGAAACTTTGGTCTAATTCAGATAGTTTCTTAGCTAGCATGGATAATAATCTTAAATTTTTCTTATGAAGAAAAACTTTTCTTTTTGAAGATGGCTTCTCTGTGTAGCCCTGGCTGTCTTGGCACTCACTCTGTAGACCAGGCTGGCCCCAGACCCAGAGATCTTCCTGCCTCTGCTTCCCAAATGCTAGGATTAAAGGAATGTTCTGCCATTACCTGGTAAAGGAAAATGCTTAAATATAATAAATCCATGAAATTAAGGATAGAGCAAAGCTTGATGTTTTTAAGGCAACCCAAATCTGACCTAATAATTTCACCTCTTCAACAATCATACTTATTTATTTATTTATTTATTTATTTATTTAAGTAAACAAATCAAAGACAGTAAACTAAAGGGGGACCAGCAGGAGGTGGGACAGGTGACAAGAGAGAATATTCATGGAGAGTGATATTAGCAAAGTACATCTTGCACATGTATGAATGCCATAAAAATGTCTTTAAAGGAGAAAAATTAAACTACTTCTGTATGTCAAGTGGCATGCCTTTCTTTATATGACACTGTGGCCAAATTACAGGCTGGAAAAGTGTAGACTCTGTCCCAAACCTGGTTACTGACTACAAGAATAAGAAATTCAATCTGGACTTACTGGTGACCCATGCCCTACCTTTCGACAAAATCAATGATGCAATTGACCTGATGAACCAAGGAAAAAGGTAAACTGCAAATCTGATAACTCGGTGCACTAGAAATCCTTTATGATTTTTGTTCATGACTTTTTATTCTATGAGTTATCTGTGTGCGTTTATGTGAACCATGAGCAGGTAGGTGCCCGAGGAAGCCAAGATGGGATGTCAGAACCCCTGGAAGTAGAACTACCGGCCTTTGTGAGCCATCTGATATGGGTGCTGGGGACTAAACCTGGGTCCTCTGCAAGAGCATCAAACGCTCCTAACCAGTGAGCCATCTTTCTAACCCCAACCTTTATGGGTTTTATTTACTCTAACAACCAACCAGGTGTCTCTTGACTACATCAGAAATCACTAGATGTGCTTAACAGATTAAACAATAGCCATTTGGAAAAGGAAAAAAAAAAAAGCTTCCATTTTTGCAATACACAGTGTTATATACTATGCCGCCTACGGTAGTGGCATAAGCTGATAGATGAATTCCCTCTCACAAATAATTGTTAACTCGAGTCTGTTATTCCCTAGAAGGAACGATTTCTATAGTACAATGGTAGGTTCCCCGGTCCAGTGTGCCCACGTCTAGAACTGTTTTCTGTGATTTGACAAAGAGTATGCATGGTCAGAGCCCCATGCAACTGCTGAGATATGAGCAGAGAGCAGCAGGAATCAGGTACACACAAGCACTTCAACTCTTACTGCCTTGCCTGGTCCTTGCTCCTGTTAGATGGTCCTCTTATCTGTACTGTACTGAGCTGAACTGTGCATCTCAGGATTGGTTCCTAAGGATTAGGGATTAGGTATATCTGTCCTCAGAATGAGGGCTTCCTAGAGGCTGGGGACTATATGAGACTGGGATTCGTTATTTTAGTTAATTTATAGCCTTTGTTAATAGAAGTAAAGAGTGGGGCTGGTGAGATGGCTCAGCGGGTAAGAGCACAGACTGCTCTTCCAAAGGTCCTGAATTCAAATCCCAGCAACCACAGGGTGGCTCACAACCACCCGTAATGAGATCTGACACCCTCTTCTGGTGCTGTCTGAAGACAGCTACAGTGTACTTATTTATAATAATAAATAAATCTAAAAAAAATAGAAGCAAAGCGTAAACACCAAGAATAATGACATTTAGAAGAGAAATGGGGCAAAGAACTTAAAAGACATGGCAAGAAAGAGGAGGAGTAAATAAAGCAGAGAAGACTAAATGACAGTCATCATGATAAGAGTTGGAAACAGAGAATAAATGAAACAGAAAATGGAAATCCCCACTTTCTCTGGTCTATTAACACTGTCACAAATATTATTAATGCCACGGATGGAGAAAGATGACAAAATAGAAGAAATGGTGCATGGGCTTCTACTAAATGGAGGAGTGGAGCAAGAAGGGGGATGGGGTGAATATGCTCAAAGAGCATTGTGTACATGTCTTAAAATATCACAGTGAAACTCATTAGTGCACATAAATAGTACATGTTAATTTTTAAAAGGTATCTCTAAAGAAAGATTGGATCAAACTCTAAAGTGAAAAGAAAAGCAATCTGTGGACTTTGGATAAAGTGTTCAGATAAATAGTATTTATTGTTGTATTACTTTTATCAGCATCCGAACAATCCTGACCTTTTGAAGATGGCAGAAGCAACTTGGAATGTTATCTGATTGGATCCGAGCCCATCTGGATGATTTGTTACCTCACATGATGAGCCAAAGAAGGCTATGAATTTAAGCATGTATTTACACTTCATATCAACACAAATGAACTATAAATTATATATTCACTCTTTTTGCTTGCTGCTATTTCGAGTTTGGTGGGTTTTTTGTTGGGGGGGGGAATTTTATACATCACATGATTTCTATCCCACTGTCTCCCCTCTCCAGCTCCTCTCACATCCTTTCCCCTACTAACTCTCAAATTCATGACCTCTCTTCTTCCACTGTGGCATACATATATGTACACAGATATGTTTAGAGACAGATGCTAGGTCCATTTATGTTCTACATGAATAATTGGCTAACAACTGGGATTGGAGAGCCCACTGGGTGACTCCTTCCTGGAAAGACTGGTCTTCCTCTCTTAGCCATCAATCGCCTGTAGGTCTTATCTTCCTCTCTTAGCCATCAATCGCCTGTAGGTCTTATCTTCCTCTCTTAGCCATCAATCGCCTGTAAGTCTTATCTAGGAGTATCCCTTGTGAGATTTTCCCTGTCCACATTGGAATCTCAACGGGTGTTGTTGTTGTCCAGGTCTTGGATAGGAGACCACGTCATAAAGAGTCCATAGACGCAGCTCCCTGTAGTTAATATATAGACAACATTATCTGCAAGCAGATTTCCAGCTTTGAGTAGAATTTTTCAAAAATGTTTTTTATCTTCGTCTTTAACCTAATCAGGGCCAAGCTTGACTACTGATTGAGATACTATTTTTGAAAAAAATCACATACAAGTAATGCAGTTTTCAATGAGTAAAATACATGAAAGTCTACATTCCAATGGCTGGCTCCTTTTTCTACATGATCTTATTCTCTAATGAATGCTGCTTTTGAAAGGCTAGATGCAACACAAACTACATGCCTAGAGTGTCAGGCCATTGTACCAGACTAGAACTTGATTCCCTCCAAGGGGAAAAACCCAAAAAATGCAGGGCAATGTACCTTCTGGTGTTATAAAGAACTATCTTGCTCTCTATTTGCTAAGACTTTAGTCCAAAGATTAAAATTTTAATACACATATACCATTGATCTTCTTCGGGTTACTAAACCTACACATATCAAAATATGTATTCCGCCACATAACAAGGCATATATCTTATTTCTAAAAGCTGGTTTCATAGGTCTGACATTAGTGACAATATGCATCCATTCCAGTAACAGTGTGCAAGCACTTAAGTTAAGAAGGTAATCTAATCGCAGTATAGGATACATTTGTCTGAAAAGCACAAAAGAGTTTTCACATAGCCATTATGCCTTTGGCACCTTAGTTTTCAAAACGCTACCACAGCACCCTCTGGTGTTCCTTTTAATTTTACACTTTCTAGATGCCATTTTCACTGAGAAAAAGAGCTCAGAATGAATAGTAATGTCTATTGTTATCAAAGCTACTACTATAAAGGGTCCCTTCCTATGTATTATATAATGTGATTCACAAACACTGTCTGCTATAAGCCCCCTGAAGATAGGGCCATGTTCCTAACCCTGAGCACTTTACAGAGAGCAGACCCTCCACCCACTCAATTCCCTATGAATTGGATAAGGCAGGCCTTACTAACTAAAGTACATGAGTCTTGTTACAGGGACACAAACACTATCCTTCCAACTGCTTTATGAGGGTGGTGCATCTACAGGATAAACAGTTTTGGTTGGTTTTTTGTTTTGATGGTTGATGGTTGGTTTGATTTTTATTTGATTTGATTTGCATTAGAAATCTGTCTCCAAGTGTAGACCATGCAGCTGGTCTGGAACTCAGAGACCCACCAGCCTCTGTCTCCTGAGTGCTACAATTAAAGATCTGTGTTGCCAACCCGCAGCCCATGTACCTGTAACAGACTCCTATAAGTAACTCCAATGAACACATTGGTTCACTAAATTGACACTTGGGCTAACTCATTTTCTTGGTCTCTTAATGCTCTATCTGGGGTAAAGAGAAATCTGTCTCCAGTACCCAGTAAAAGTCACGCAGCTATCTCACTGCCTATTTCTGTCAATCAAAAGCAACCTACAGATTCAATGCAATCCCCACCAAAGTCCCAACATAATTCTTCACAGACTGTGAAAGAATAATTCTCAGATTCATATGGATATACAAAAAACAAGGATTGCTAAAACAACCCTGAACAATAAAAGAACAGCTAGAGGTATCACCATCATCTGATTTCTTCTTTTTTCTTTGTTTAATTATATTCAATACTATATATTTTTATACCAATCATAAAAATGATGGACAAATTATTAAATGAACATAAATAGATAAAGTCTTTTGTTTGTTTGTTTGTTTTGTTTCTAGTAGAGCTTAAAATCTTGGCTCTTACTGAGGTACAAACCCAAAATAAGAACAACTTTTAGACACTGGAGTTCATTGTAATAAGGCTGTACTTCAATGCCCCTCACATCACCAAAGGATTTTAGCTCCATCGTAGCTAAGCTAAGAGTTGACAGTTCTGCTGCGCCAAGGAGTGAATTGTAGGCACGATTATTTAGATACAGACTTCCTGCTATGTCAAAGCTCTTTGACTTGAGTGATTGTCATCATTCTCCCATTTCTGATTTCAATGCGCACTACAAAGCCATAGTAATAAATCAGCATGGTCCTGGCATAAAGACAGACACCCTAAACAACAGACTCAACGTGAGAACCAGACAGAAGTCCACATACCTACTGACGTCTGATTTTTTTTTTTTATAAAGAAGCCAGAAATATATGCTGAAAAAAAAAGACAGCATCTTCCACAAATGGTGGTGAGCAACTGGATGGCTTCATGTAGAAGAATCTAAAATGATCCATATTTATTACCCTGCACAAAACTCAACTCCAAATGGATCAAAAAGGTCAACATCAAATTGGATACATTGAACCTGATAGAAAGTATGGCATGGCCTTGAACTCATTAGTACAGGAAAAGCGTTCCTGAACAGAACACCATTATCGTAGGCACTAAGACCAGCAATTAATATATGGGACCTCACGAAACTGAAAAGCTTATATAAGGCAAAGGACGCTGTCATTAGGACAAGGCAGCAGCCTACAAAATGAAGAATGATTTTTACCAACTCCATATCCAATACAGGACTAATATCCAAAATACATAAAGAACTCAAGAAACTAGATATCAAAAAAATACAATTAAAAATGGGTACAGCTCTAAACAGAGAATTCTATTTTTTTTTTAAGATTTATTTATTTATCATATGTAAGTACACTGTAGCTGCCTTCAGACACACCAGAAGAAGGTGTCAGATCTTATTACAGGTGGTTATGAGCCACCATGTGGTTGCTGGAATTTGAACTCATGACCTTTGGAAGAGCAGACGGTGCTCTTACCTGCTGAGCCATTTCACCAGCCCAATTTTTTTTTTAAGATTTATTTACTTTATGTGTATGAGTACACTAGCTGTACAGATGGCTCGCTCTGGCCCCACCTCTGGCATAGTATGCTGTAGCTGTCTTCAGATGCACCAGAAGAGGGCATCAGATCTCATGGGTGGTTGTGAGCCACCATGTGGTTGCTGGGATTTGAACTCAGGACCTTCGTAAGAGCAGTCAGTGCTCTTACCCACTGAGCCATCTCGCCAGCCCAAACAGAGAATTCTAAATACAGAAAACTCAAATGCCTGAGAAACCCTTAATGAGATCAACATCCTTAGTCAACGGCGCTCATGCTACAACCCTTTAATATAGGTCTTCATGTTGTGGTGACCCCCGAACCATAAAACTATTTTCATTGCTACTTCATAACTGCAATTTTGCTACTGTTATGAATTGCAATGAAAATATCTGATATGCAGGATATTTGTATAAGCGACCCCCCAAAGGGTTCACAACCCTTTTTTGTTGTTGTTGTTTTCTTTTGTTTTTCCTTATGAATTGAGATCAAGGGAGGTATTGAGTGGTTTTGTGTGTCAACTCGACACAAGCTAGAGTTATCACAGAGGAACCTCCCTTGAAGAAATGCCTCCGTGAGAGCCAGCTGTAAATTTTCTAAATTAGTAATAAAGGGGAGGGCCCAGCACATTGTGGGTGGTGCCAGCCCTAGGCTGGTAGTCCTGGGTTCCATAAGAAAGCAAGCTGAGTGAGCCAGGGGAAGAAAGTCAGTAAGCAGCACCCCTCCATGGCCTTGGCATTAGCTCCTGCCTCCAAGTTCCTGTGTGAGTTCCTGTCCTGAATTTCTTTAGTGATGAACAGCAATATGGAAGTGTAAGCTGAATAAACTATTTCCTCCCCAACTTGCTTCTTGGTCATGATATTTTGTGCAGGAATACAAACCCTGACTAAGACAAGGGGATACAAATTAGAAAGAAAGAAGTCAAAGTATAGCTATGTGCAGATGATAAGATAGTTTACATAAGTGACCCTCATTGAGAATTGCTCTTTCAAGGTCTGTAAAGAACTGTGTTGGAATTTTGATGGGAATTGCATTGTCTGTACATTGCTTTCAGTAAAATGGCCATCTTTTTTGTTGGGAGGCTTTTAATGACTGATTCTATTTCCTTAGGAATTTTTTTTGTTGTTGTTGATTTCAGTTTTATTGCATTATGATGAGAAAAGATACATGATTTCAATTTACTTGTATTTGTTAACATTTAAAAACATACTTTAAGTAAATAAAACTATGTCACATTCTTATTTTTTGTGGGGAGCGGTAAAGCTGGAGAGGCATTCGCCATGGCAAGATGGCGCCTACTTCCGCTGTCGACTCCTAGTAAACAACTGTTTGCGCATGTGCGTAGAGAACTTAAAAGTAGAGCTTAAAATCTTGGCTCTTACTGAGGTACAAACCCAAAATAAGAACAACTTTTAGACACTGGAGTTCATTGTAATAAGGCTGTACTTCAATGCCCCTCACATCACCAAAGGATTTTAGCTCCATCGTAGCTAAGCTAAGAGTTGACAGTTCTGCTGCGCCAAGGAGTGAATTGTAGGCACGATTATTTAGATACAGACTTCCTGCTATGTCAAAGCTCTTTGACTTGAGTGATTGTCATCATTCTCCCATTTCTGATTTCAATGCGCACTACAAAGCCATAGTAATAAATCATAGTAATAAATGCCTGGGCTGGCATTTGTGTTCTTGTAGGGTCTGTATGACATCTGCCCAGGATCTTCTAGCTTTCATAGTCTCTGGTGAGAAGTCTGGTGTAATTCTGATAGGCCTGCCTGACCTTTTTCCCTTACTGCTTTAAAATTCTTTGTTTAGTGCATTTGGTGTTTTTAATATTATGTGACAGGAGGAATTTCTTTTCTGGTCCAGTCTTTTTGGAGTTCTGTAGGCTTCTTGTATGTTCGTGGGCATCTCTTTCTTAAGGCTAGGGAAGTTTTCTTCTATAATTTTGTTGAAGATATTTACTGGCCCATTACATTGGGAGTCTTC
>NW_022196898.1:85748298-85750803 GCF_008632895.1 Mastomys coucha
TGATCTCTTTCCTAGGTTTCCTAACTCCAGGGTTGTCTCCCTTTGTGATTTTTTTTTTATTGTTTCTAGTTCCATTTTTAGATCCTGAATGGTTTTGTTCATTTCCTTCACTGTTTGTGTTTTCCTGTAGTTCTTTAAGGGATTTTTGTGTTTCCTTTTTAAGGGCTTCTAGTTGTTACCTGTGTTCTCCTGTATTTCTTTGAGGGAGTTATTTATGTCCTCCTTAAAGTCCTGTATCATCATCATGAGAAGTGATTTTAGATCTGAATCTTGCTTTTCCGGTATGATGATGTTTCCAGGACTTGCTATTGTGAGAATATTGGGTTCTGATGATGCCAAGTAATCTTGGTTTCTGTTGCTTATGTTCTAAAGCTTGCCTCCCACCATCTGGTTATCTCTAGTGCTACCTGCCTTTGGTAACTCTGACTAGGGCCTGTCCTTCCTGTGATCCTGGTTGTGTCAGAACTCCTCAGAGTTGAGCTGTCTCTGTGATCCTGTGATTTTGGGATCCTGTGATCCTGGGCCGTTTCTAGCGCCTAAGAGTAGAGCTTCGTCTGGGTATTATGAGACTCAGAGTTTACTCCCAAGGTCTGCTCAGGGCACCAGCCCAGAGAGACCAAAAGGAACCAGTGCCACTGGGCTGGTGGAGTTCCTGGGTGCCTGGGTCCCACTGGCTCCAGTTACTCCCGGTGTTGGGACAGATGTTGTGTCCTCCTCACCTCTGATCTTCTGATCCTAGGCCTGTTAGAGAGCCTGGGAATGGAGCTTCCTATAGGTATTGGGGGAATCAACTTTTAATACTTATAATAATAACTGAACATGATGATTCATTTCTGTAATCATAATACTTGAAAATCTAAGTAACTGAGAGCTAAATGCTCCCCTTGGCTAGATAGCTACTCTGCCTCAGAAAAGGTATTTACAATGGACATGTATTACAACAGAGACTTTTTTTTTTTTAAAAGAAATGTACATATAGCTTTTCTGCTTCTGCACTGGAGAATTAGGCCTCTTCAAAGTGTGTGGTAGAATTAAAAACAACCAACAGTCATCTGAACTGTGATTGGCTCACTGATGATTCCCTTTGTTTCCTGGGTACCTGCTCCCCCTTGCCTTCTCACAGCTTGTCTCTGTCACCTGCCCACCTCACATTCTGTGTCCCTCTTTCATTCTGTAGCTTAGAATGCTCTTTAAGCCTCGAACACTTAGCTTCTTTTGAAGTTTCCTGTTTTGTGAGACTCCTGTGCATGGGTGTATCTATTCTCCTTAAGAATTTTAAGACTACTTAAATAGTTTACCTAATCTTGATTTAACTATGGTAAGTGATATCTGTCAAGAAAATCATCCATTTCATTTAGATTTCCCAATTTTGTGAATAGGCTTTTTTATTTCCTCAGTGTCTGTTATTAATGTTTCCCTTTTCATTTCTGATTTTGTTGACTTAAATACTGTCTCTCTGGCTTTTCTTAGTTGGCCAAAGGTTCATCTATCTTGTTGATTTTCTCATAGAACCAGCTCTTGGATTTGTTGATTCTTTGTACTGTCCTGATTACTTCCCGACTCAGTCCTGATTGTTTCCTGCTGTCTACTCCTCATAGGTGTATTTCTTCTTTGTTCTAGAGCTTTCGGGTGTGCTTTTAAATTGTTAGTATGAGAAGTCTCTAATTTCTTTATGAAGGCACTTATGCTATGAGCCTTCCTCTTAGCACTGCTTTCATTGTGTCCCATAAGTACGTTATGTTGAGGTCTGCCTTCCCACCAGCCACACATAGGTGTAGCCATTTGGTTCCATACCTGCTTGCTCTTTCATATTGTTGCTATAATATGCCTGCCAGTCATTGACAAAGAAAACTAACTTGACTCAGATCAAGGTCATGCTGATCACATATCCTGTTATGTTCCATAAATTCTGTATGAAGTTTGTTAATCCTAAGAAATTCCAAAGCTGGGCAATGGTGGCACATTCCTTTCATCCCAGCACTTGGGAGACAGAGGCAGGTGGATTTCTAAGTTTGAGGCCAGCCTGATCTACAGAGTGAGTTCCAAGACAGCCAGGACTATACAGAGAAACCCTGTCTTGAAAAACCAAAAAAAAAGGAAAAAAGAAAAAAAGAGGAAGAAGAAGAAGAAGAAGAAAAAGGAGGAGGAGGAAGAAGAGGAGGAGGAGGGGGAGGAGGAGGAAAAGGAGAAAGAGAAGGAGGAGAAGAAGAAGAAATTCCACAAAACTTTACATAGGGCTCATCCAGTTAAAGGTCAATATAAACTGTTATGTCTAAAATGCTAGCTGTGCCTCCTGTGGATCTAGCAGGTAGGTTCCGGGACCCCACAGGCCTCCTTGGGAAGGCAGGAAAAACCATGTGCCAGACAATGGAGGTCGGAACAACAGAGTGCACAGCTTATCTCTGCTGGCTGTGCTCAGATGAACGATTGCCTCAGATAGACGACTTTTTTTTTAAGACAGTGTTTCTTGCTGGGCAGTGGTGGTGCACGCCTTTAATCCCAGCA
>NW_022196898.1:85750813-85766734 GCF_008632895.1 Mastomys coucha
TGTAGCCCTAGCTGTCCTGGAATTCACTCTGTAGATCAGGCTGGCCTTGAACTCAGAGATCCACCTGCTTCTGCCTCCCCAGTGCTGGAATGAAAGGCATATGCTACCAGCCTGGCAGGTGCTAAGTCATCAATAAGCAAACTGTAATCCATGTAACCACAGAAGCTAGGTATAAAGTAAGAGACTAGGAGGGAGGGGTTGGTCTCCCATGGAAGGGAAGATAGAATAGTTATGGATGGATGGGGACAGGGGGATGAAAGGATGGGAGAATTATATGGGGAGTGGGAGGACACATGGAGTAAGGGAGGAAATATAGGGAAGGATATCTAAAACTAAGGGCCATTTGAGTGGTTGTATGGAAACCCACTACAGTAAAAACTTCCTAAAATATATACATATATGAAGGTGAGCTAAATAAAATCACCAAATATCAGAGGAAACAGATACCCAACTGGACATCTCTCATCATCAAATGAGGTACCAGAAGTGAGCAACATCACTGTTGAGTTGTTCACAAAAGAGGCCCATGGGAACCATGAATCAAGCTTTTGGTTGATCTCCATAACAGTGCTCAGGTAGCCAAGAACCTGATACCAGATAGCACAGGTACCTAGGGGAAAACTAAATATGACCTCTTTGCTGAAGAAACAGTCACACAGTGACTGCTAACAACGATGTGCTATATTCAGAAAGGAGTGCCTTGCTTGGCCATCAACACAGAAGCTTCTCCCTGGAGTAGGTGAGAACAAACACAGACCCACGGCTGGAAAAGGTGCAGAGAGCAGGAGACCTGGAACACTTCTAAATGATGTCTCCATCAAAACCCACCCCCAGGGCTTAGGGAAGCCCATGGAAGAGGCGGTAGAAAGATTGGAAGAGCCAGAATAGATGGACAACATGAAAGAAATGAGGCCCTCTAAAGTCAGGACTGAAGCACATATGAACTGAGAGAGACTGAGGGTCCCAGCCCTGAGAGGGCAACTAGACACAAGCTCCCATCCCTAACCCAGAAGTTATCTCCAATCGATAACTGCTCACAAATGAAAAGTGAGTTCAGTCCAGCACAGTTTCACTGGGAACACTAATCACCATTAAGTACAGGCATCATCATGCTCAGAAGTCAATGCCCAACAGAAGCTTAACTCAGGGAACCTTTGGAGGTTCTCTGTCTCGTGTCTTGCCAGACTTTTTTTTTTTTTTTAATTTATGGATCCTTTGTGTATATATTAGGGTTTCTGGTTGTTTTTATGGGACTCCTATGTGTATAAACATGTGTTTCTGCACATATGTATTTCTTGTGCTTTGTCTTTGGTTCTGTTTCTTCTTTTTGCTCGTTTGTTTTGTTCTGTTCCAGGTTTTGCTTACTATATCATCATCATCATCATCATCCTTTAGATGCCTGCTTGTTTTCTAACAGGAAAGGCTGTAGATTCAGATTGGGGGAAAGATGAGAAGGATCTTGAACAAGTCTGGGGGACATGTGTAATCAGAGTGTATTGTATGAAAAGTCTGCTGTCGACAAAAGACAAACTAAGGGGCACGGTCTGATCATTCCAGCGCGCCTGCCATCTTCTGGGTCTGGCTTCGATACTTGCTATGTTCATTCAAAGTGTGGTTTGCCTACCTGTGTGCCTTGCAATTTCTTTTATTAAAAGACAGATATAATTTACTGAGTAAAAAGGGAAAACATTCTGCAGTTTTTAATTCTTTACTTTATCCGAGTCTTTAGGTAAGCTTATAAACTTTAGTTATTCTCAAGTGTATTTTTTTTTTTAATTCTCAGTCCCTTATAAGTTATAAGATTCTAGAGCTAGAGAGGACTGAAGTTGACCCATCTCCCTTCTCCCCCACTGGATGAGCACAGGGAAAACCCATGCTGAGTTAAGCTCTGGTCAAATCATTTTTGAGGACAAGCCTCCTTAAGAACAGGAATGTTTACGTTTCTTCTCTAGAGCAGTGATCTCAGCCTCCCTGGTGCTACATCCATCCCTTTAATACACCTCATACTGTGGTGACCCCAACCATAAAATAACCTCACTGCTACCTCATAACCATAATTTGGCTGTTAAGAACGATAACGGAAATATCTCATATTCAGGATACCTGATATGTGATCCCCATGAGAGAATCGCTCCACCCCCAGAAGGGTCATGACCCACATGCTAACAAACACTGCTCTAAAGGAAACAGTAGGAAATTTTTTTCTCCCTCCTTCCCTGAGAAATCATGAAAATAAACTTCATAAAGTATGAGAATACTTCCCTCCATTCCACATGACTGCATCCTCTATCGTTTGCAAATGTCAAATTAAACTACAAAGTACCTACAGCAAAGGTCAATCACACTCCAGTTTCTGGCCCTAGTACTGCTCCTTGCAGTGATGAATTGTGATTCTCTATTCCTGTCTCTAGTTTGCAGGCAGCAGCTCTCCCTGTGTGACTTCACTTCTCCAAGAATTGTGAATTCCTCAATTTGTTCAATTTCTTACAGGAGTATAACTTACAATATCCACATGTGGTGGTTTAAATGAAAATGGCTTGTATATTTGAATGTTTAATCACCAGAGACTGGAACTATTTAAAAGGATTAGAAGGCATGAATACAAGATTAGTTTTAAGTAAGTTGAGTTTTAAGCACCCTAATACACACCGGCTTGGTACTTCAAGCCTGGGAGTTAGGAAAACCACCCTGATTGGAGACAGACTCTGGTGAACATCCTATAATTATCATATAAGTTATAAGCCAGGGTGTGAGTTAGTGTGAAGTGAGGGAAAGACTTTGAACAATACTGTGGAGAATGTCAACCCTTAAGGTCTGTCCTCCGGAAATGAGCCTGGAAAAAGAGACAAAATGCAGTGTTTTAGCAGGTACATTTCAACACAAGCACCATTTGGGATTACATCAGCAAATGCAGTATCCTCTGTCTCTACACAGTTGGTGTACTCTTAAAAGGCGCCCATTCTGCTCTTTCGTTCCCTTCAAACTTCTTCTTTCGTTCCTGCAAACTTCTCTCTCTGTGCCCTATGGCCCCTGAAATCCCGGGATCCCGTGGTGACCTGCAGGAATCCGAGCTCGGGCTGTTCCTAGGATGGGCTCCTCTCCCTCTAGTGTTCCTTCAAAGCCCTTGAGGGCAGCGGTGTTGGCTCATCCTGGGCCCAGGCCCGCAAAACAAGGCGCTGCATTAGCTTACTAGCACGTGCAAGCGCGGGAGAAGAGCGGAGCGGGGACCGCGGACAGGGACACAGGGAAAGCGTGGCTCGTCCTACGGGTGCTCTCCACACGTGTTACCACACGAGACATTTCTCTCACTTCTAACGTCCAAAGACTTCACCAATATTAGACAAGGAAGTACCCCAGAGATGCTTTGCACAGACTCAGTCGAGCCAGCCCCGGAAAAAAAAAAAAAAGAGAGCTTCGCAGCTCCACAACTACAGACTCTCCAGCAACAGAGCGCAGGCCCCGCCCTTCCGGCACTAGCCCCGCCTCCCAGCCAAGCCCCGCTTCACGCGCGGACACCTCTTCCCGCCCACACGCACGCTCCGCCCACATCGAAGCCCCGCCTCCTGCGCGCAGCCCCTCCCCTCACGCACGTCCGGCCCAGACCCGGGTTCCGCTACACTCGTGAACCTTAGCGCTCGATCCCGAACTCGCGGACATGGCGAACCAGGTATGGAGGAGGCGCGCGGAGGGCCGGAGCAGAGGAGGGGAACGCCCGGGTGGCCCGCTGCTGCCCGCCGGAGAAGGCGAGCGCAGCCGTGGCGAGGGCAAGGAGGCTTTGTTTCGGCCCCGCGCTTGGAGAGCTGCTTGGTTTTCTGCTCTGCTCCGCCGGAGCCCGGTGGGAAGAGGGCCTGCGCCGGTTGCGCGGGACGGAGTAACTTGCCCGGGGAGCGCCTGTAGGAACAGAGCCGGAGCGCGGGCCGTGCGCAAATCTACCAAGCAAAGTTAGGTTCTTCCTTCGGCCTTTGCTTTCTATGTGCAGCACCGTGTACCTTTTTCTTCAAATCACGTCATTTGACTTTCAAGTCTATCTCCAGTAAACCCAGTGAGTGGCTTGCAACCTTTATTCTGTCAACACATTTCATAAGCGTCAAGTGAACTGATCAGAACCCAGCATTTCTCATTAGGCTTGGTTCCGTGGTTAGGAACGTCTGTACAGAGTTTGTAATCTCTCTGGTAGCTCATTGCTTTAGATGCACGATATAAATTGCATATGGAATTGTAAACTTTACAGGAACCACATAAAATTAATTCTAATGGTATGTTTACCCAACCTAATACTCAATATTATTTCCACATTATCAGTATTTTTAAATTAAGGTTTTTTTCACTCTCCTAAACTTTCAAAATTTTACGTCATGCCCGATTTCAGTTCACACTTGCCTTTTTCTGGTGTTCAATAGCCACCCATGGCAAATGGCTAATGTATTAGTTAGCACAGTTATAAGAGATGGTTATGGTACTTTTACCCCCGTTTGGATATGTCTTAGGATCCTTTCCACTGTGAAGTCTTGCACTAAAGTGATGACATACAAGCTATCCCAACGAAAAGATTATTAGAACACATAATACTAAGCCTGTGGTTCCTTGAATTACTTGCCAAACCTAGTGACAGACCCCAGGTGGGATTTTGTTCTTTGCTTGGCATGCCCTTTGTTGTGCTAGGAATAGAATCCAAGGCCTTGTGCATTCCAGGCGCGTGCTCTACCACTGAGCTACACCCCAGTTTGGGACGTGTATTCCATATTCATCTTTTCTTTTCTTTCTTTCCTCTTCCTCCTTCTCCTTCTCTGTCTTCTCCCCTCCTTCTGCCCTCCACATGCTTTAAAATTTGTATGTGTGTGTGCCTGTGTGTGTTTATATGTACCACATGCATGCAGGAGCCTGTGGAAGCCAAAGGTCCAGGTCCCCTGGAACTAGAATTATAAGTAGTTGTGAGAGTGTAGATCTATAGGACTGAACCTGGAGTCCCCGGCAAGAGCAGTAGGTGTTCTTAACCACTGAGCCATCTCTTCAGCCCTTCAATTTTATATATATGTATACACAATTTAAATATATATATATATATATATATATATATATATATATATATATATATATATGTATTTGTTGTCGTGGTTAATGGTGGTTTTGGGGTGGAAAGTTTGAGATGGGATCTCTCCATGTAGACCTGTCTGTCCTGGAACTTGAAGTGCAGATCTAGCTGGCCTCGAGCTCACTGAGATCCACTTGCCTCTGCCTCTGAGTGCCTACTATATCTGGTCCTTTAATTATATATTGTTCATGATGTTATTTATATGAAACCTAAAAGCAGTTCTCCATTTCACTTAGTGGTTATAAGCTTTTCTGTGACTGTTGTCCGATTTAGTTTTCTTTATTTAGCTTTGCGTGTGTCTGAGTTTGTAGTGAGTGTGTTTATGCACGTTCACAGGTGGGCATGTAGAGGTGTCAGGCTGACATCAGGAGTCCTCTTCAGTTGCTCCACCATCTATTGAATCAGGGTCTTTCACTTGAACCCAGAGGTCTCCAGTCCAGTTAGTCGATCCAGCCAGCTTGCCCTGAAGATGCCATCTCTACCATCTGAGTGTGAAATTATGGAACTGCCTGTAATTTCCTGGGCCCTGCCTCCAGGCGTGCCAGGGAGCTGAACTCTGGACCTCGTGCCTGCACAAGCGGGAGCTTTATGCACTGAACCCTCTCCGTAGCCTGCTACACTAACATTAGCTAGCATTCATCATTATCTGAGCTGCACATGAAGTAATTACTAATTTAAGAGAATAAACTTTACTCCTTTCTCCCCCACTTCAGGTGATCAAGTGTAAGGCTGCAGTCGCCTGGGAGGCCGGAAAGCCTCTCTCAATAGAGGAGATAGAAGTGGCCCCTCCAAAGGCACATGAAGTTCGAATTAAGGTAATGTCCAGCTAAGGCATTGTGGGAGAAACTCTGAAGGGCAGTGTCAAGGAGAAAGCATTGGAAGCCTTCAGCAGAATCGTAGTCCACTCCCCACACCTGCCCTTCAAGCTCAAGTCGGCCTCGCCATCTTTTTGTATTTGCTCGTAGGCAGGCTAAGAAGCCAAACCTACGGATTAGTGGATTGCCACAATAGAAGTTTCATGGTTTGGATTTAAGGTGGTTTTATATGGCCCTCCCCTTTCTGCTAATCCCATAACTCACAGGGTGGTGCTATAGTAGAATCTAAGAACAGACATGGTCTTCAGTTTTGTTTCAGAAAAACTGGAAAGAGGTTCTTGATTGATTAGAGCAGTAAGCAAATGAAGTCCCCCCCCCCCCCAACACACACACACACAGAGCTTTAAATTGCCCTGCCCGTGATGGACGGGTTCTGTGGATCCATTTGTTGTTGTTGTCCCCACCCTCACTCCCGCCCCTTCCCCTCCACTGTGGTTAGAATTTATAGAGAGGCAGAAGGCAACGTTCTAGAGAGAACTTTGATGCCTCGATGTTTGTAAAACTGTGTTTTTGCCCTCTGCTCTCTGCTTGTTTATGACACAAAGTTAATGCCTTAAAGCCATAACCATTGCATGTGTTTGTTCCTTAACGTTCCGGGACAATGCTTCCTTGAAGGGAAAGAGTCACATTCTCTTGCTTCATCCGGACGCCAGGCACACTGTGCACACTAGGCTCTGTCCCAAGGCTTCCATGTATCCGATTGAGAAGCACAAACCCTAGTGCTCTTCAAGGTCCTTTTCAGCCAAGATCTAACAACCGGAAATCTTATAGTACTTCATGTACTTACATTCATGTCCAGTAGACAGTTTGCCCTCGATTACTAAGATGAGTGGCGTGGGCACACCAACAGCTTTCTCCCCGGGAACCTGCTGGCTTACAGCAAGAATGGGTACATAGAGCAGAAGCAGGAAAGCAGAAATACTAACGAGGTTTTGCCTTTAGTTGCTTTTCTCTTTAATGTACATGTTTAAGTGCCTGATTGAGACTATATAGGCCTCGTGCATGCAGGAGCCGGCCGAGACCAGGGAACATTGGGGGCCAGAGGAGATGCAGGGAGTTGTGAGCTGCCTAAGGTGGGCACTATGAACTAAAAGCTGGGTCATCCGTGAGAGCCATAATCACTGTCAGTCACGGAGCCAGCTTTCCAGCCCCAAGATAGCAGTGAAAGGCTCATCTGAATAGAAAGACTCCGTTTCACTAAAAGCTCTGAGTTTTGGCAGAGGCCAGACAGACAGGCATCTCCCAGAAACAATGTCTTTGTAGGCATCACATTCCCCAAGTTAGGACGCCAGCAGTGAGATGGCCCCAGCTGTTCCAGTCCTCTCTACAGCTGAGACATAGCACTGGGGAAGCCACTGGCTATACCTCTACTTGTTCACATGCAACAAAAAGGAAGAGATCTGTGCCACACCTCCTTGTCTATGATCACTACCAGGAAGTCCACCTGGTCTAAAGATGCCATGGGTTGTAAGCATGCTAGTTTTTGGAGAAGTAAAACTATAAAAGAACCGTATCTACAGCTCTGCAGTATCGTGTGAAGTAGTGCCGTGTACCCGACTTGTACTCTAGCTGTGTGTGCACTTCAATGCTTTTCCTCCTGACGTCCTGGTAGATCATTGCCACTGCCGTCTGCCACACCGACGCCTATACCCTGAGCGGAGCTGATCCCGAGGGATGTTTCCCAGTGATCTTGGGACACGAAGGTGCTGGGATTGTGGAAAGTGTTGGTGAAGGGGTTACTAAGCTGAAGGCAGGTAAGGAAGCACGTAAGCCACTGTGTGATGGTTTGGCCGTGTTTATGAGTAGGGACATTACAACTATAAAACTGTTTATGAACTCACTCCCCATCCTAGAAGAACAAGTGTTTTTAACTTCGGTTAAAATTTGATTTTAACTCTGATTTTGCAGGCTGCTTTTCATTTGAAACTGTTTTAAATATATTACCCAAACCAGTTTTAGCAAGTTAGCAAGCCGTTCCAGGGATGCGTCAGTGAGTCGGTAGTTTGGAAACACTCCATCATTCCCCATCATTTTGAGTTTTGTTTAGATCAAAAACTTTGAAAGGTACCTTTATGTGCATGGCTGGTCAGTTTCTGAACCGTGCTCTGTTTCTAAGCCTTGAGGTTGTTTCTTTCTAGACTTGTGTCAGCTGACGAGAGTAGAATTCTGCTACGTTCACTTAGAGCAGTGGGTCTCAACCTTCCTAATGCTGTGACCCTTTAAACCAGATCTGATGTTATGGTTACCCCAACCATGAAATTATTTCTTTGGTACTTTGTAACTAATTTTTCATAATGTAAATAATTGCTGTGCAATTCCTGTAAGCGGGTCATCTGACCCACAGAGGGGTCTCCACCTCCAGGTTGAGAACCACTGACTTAAGCCCAGCTGCTCCATTCAGGATAATAACTCCACATCCGATTCTCAGGTGACACGGTCATCCCACTCTACATCCCACAGTGTGGAGAATGCAAGTTCTGTCTGAATCCTAAAACAAATCTTTGCCAGAAAATAAGGTCAGTATCTTTTTATACTTTTTTAATATATATAGTTTTTTTTTAAAAAATCTAATGTGCATATGTGTGCTAAGTATATATGCCCATGTCTGTAATACAAGCAGAAGCCACAGCAGCTCATCTCTCCCGAGCCCCTACTTCCCATGTTGTGTGACAAAACTCTTCCGGGAGGGACTCAACACATGTCATCCCAGACAGAGAGCCCACAGCAGACCGAGCAGAGATGCCACTAGACTCCAACGTGGCGAAGCAGCTGCGCTTTATTGGGCTCACTCACAGGGGTGTGGGTGAGGGGAGCAGAACTACTCAAAGCCAGCCGCACTGGGCCAAGGTCACCTGGTACGGCTTGGAGAAATTAAATCAGGCCAGTTGGAGGGTCCACAGCAATTTTATTGAAAGCAGTCAGGCTTTTGATGCCTTTTCAAAAACAGAATATAGTGGCAATTGCCAGGATCAATAACAGCTGTAGTTGCCAGGATATAATGAAGTTTGCAGGCTACACAGAGGATACAGGATTAATACCTAAGACCAGTCGACTATCTAGGGAGCGTACAGAGAAACACAGAGTGACCTGGATGCTTCACTGCCTGAGGGAGAGTCTCTTGGGAACTAGAAGGCACAGTGTGCCTCAGGAGCCATGGACTCTTCTTCTTTTTTTTTTTTTTTTAAAGATTTATTTATTAACTTTATGTATGTGAGCACACTGTTGCTGTCTTCAGACACACCAGAAGAGGGCACCAGATCTCATTACAGATGGTCGTGAGCCACCATGTGGTTGCTGGGAATTGAACTCAGGACCTCTGAAAGAGCAGTCAGTGCTCTTAACCACTGAGCCATCTCTCCAGCTCTCGAGCCATAGACTCTTAACCTGAAGAACCCATGACACATGCCTCTCAAGGCAGCTAGGCCAGGCCACAACTCCATGGTTCCCTGCATCTGCAGGCAGCTCAACAAGTTAGTGTCCTTCCCAAGGGACTCTATGCCCCCTCCAGACAGCTCAGCTGACTTCTGCTTCTTCCGGGCTCTGGGCTGAGAGTCTTCTTTGCAGCTTGGCTCCCTTGTCTCAGGGGGACCCTTGGCTTTTATTGCTTACTCTGGCAGGGAGGGGCCTAGGGTATCTGGCCAGTTTCAGGGATTTCCTGGTGCTTTTTGAGTTGTGTACCTTCCTGCAGAAGGAAATGGTTACACAACCTCTGCAGCCCATACCTTTGAGATTCCATCTCTTACTTAGACCAAAGCTCTCCATTTCAGCTGTGCTGGCAAGCAAGCCCCTGGGTCCGCCTGGCTCCATTCCTCCTTGCCCTCAGCACTAGGGTTACAGGCTAATAAAGTCCTGCCTGGTGTTACTCGGGTTCTGCGCTTTGAACTCAGGTCTTCATGCTTGCAATGGTAATTGCTTTTAAATGCTGAGCCATCTGCCAGCCTTCTTTATTCTTATAATAAGAGATCTCCTGGTGCTAGAGAGATGGCTCAGTGAGGAAAAGCACTTGGGCAAGCTGCTCTTCCATAGGACCTAGGTTTGATTCCTAACAGCCAGATGGTAACTCTCAACCGTCCATAACTCCAGTTCCAGGGGAGCTGACTCCCCCTTTCAGGACACCAAGCACATGCCTGGTATACATACATACATACATACATACATACATGCAAAACACCCATACACGAACACTATACACATACTCAACAAGTACTTGTATAATGATTTATGCAGCACATTTTCCAGGAGTTACCTAAATCTGTCTTTAAAGAGGCTTTGCTATCAGTGTTACTAAGCTCTGTCTTTCCAGGGATGAGAAAATCAAGCTCAGAAATCTCAGTTTGCTAGTGTCACCAGCCATCAAGATATAAAACACAGCTTGTTACCAGGCATGGTGCCCATTCTTGTAATCTCAACACTTGGGAAATGGAGGCAAGGAGGTCCCAGATTTGCAGCCAGCCCAGACTATGAACAAACTTGTTCAAAGAGCCAAAGAAGAGGGGGCAGAAGAGGGAGTCATATTTTTTTGAATACATTCTCTTTCTGTAACAGCTAAATTTGCAAAGAAAGATGTATTTTTAAAGGTGAAATGTTCTTTTTATGAGCTATTTCATTGCCCATTAAATCAGAGTAATAAAAGTTACCTCATAAGGTTGGTGTGGCGCCTATAGGAAATAACAAACCCCCTGACACAGAAAGGGTAGTTGTCATAAGGTGTGGCAGGCCACTTGAGGACCCTTTGAGGCCACTTAGATCTTGCTCGTGCCTTTTTTATTGCAGTAGAACATACACCACTACAGTACTCATGGTACACAAATTGTAAATGTGCAGCCCAGTGAATGTGTGCGTGTATACCTACGTCCTGGATAGATCCTGCGCCCAGACATTATACTCCTACAGCAGTGTAGAGAACTGTCTTCTCGTTTGTCTATTTATTCATGTATATACTTTAGAGTGTTCATCTGAGTGTAAACTTGGATATTGTGTTTATTAGAAAGGATGAACGTTCTGACTGAGAGGTGGCTCAGTTGGGGAAATTCAGATTCCCCAGAAACCACAGCAGAGGCCGCAGCAGAGGCACAAGGGTGTGATCTCAGCACACCCCTAGGGAAATGGGAAGAGGAGCCACCAATCCAGAAGCTCAGCTCAGCCGGCCTGACTAGCGCAGTAGCACAAAGACCCTGTCTCAAACAGTGGAGAGGCAATGAAAACAATCTTATGGTTGGGGGTCACCACAACATGAAAAAATGGATGAAAGGGTTGCAGCATTAGGACGGTTGAGAACCACTGCTTTCGAAGTTTTTTGTCTTAATATAGTTTTCTGAGTACCTGCTAGTCATTTTTTTTTTTAAACTGATTTTTTTTTCTATAGAGTTAGGGAAATGAGTCTACCCTTCCATTTTCCTTTCCTTTTTCTTCTCTAGAGTCACTCAGGGGAAAGGATTAATGCCAGATGGGACTAGCAGATTTACCTGCAAAGGAAAGTCTATTTTTCACTTCATGGGAACTAGCACATTTTCCGAGTACACAGTTGTGGCTGACATCTCTGTGGCTAAAATTGATCCTTCGGCTCCTTTGGATAAAGTCTGCCTCCTCGGCTGTGGCATTTCAACTGGCTATGGGGCTGCTGTGAACACTGCCAAGGTAAGAGACTGGCCCTGGCTTCAGCTTCTGCCCTCACTCAGTTCAGTGAGACATTGCTGGCACACCATGGCCGGCCTTGTGAGCCTGTGACTGTTAGCTGGCAGCTGACGCTGTCTTTGATGATAGGTGGAGCCTGGTTCTACCTGTGCCGTCTTTGGCCTGGGAGGAGTTGGACTGGCGGTGATCATGGGCTGTAAAGTGGCTGGTGCATCCCGGATCATTGGTGTCGACATCAATAAAGATAAATTTGCAAAGGCTAAAGAATTTGGAGCCTCTGAATGTATTAACCCCCAGGATTTCAGTAAATCCATCCAGGAAGTCCTCATTGAGATGACAGATGGGGGAGTGGACTACTCCTTTGAGTGTATCGGCAACGTGAAGGTCATGGTGAGTATGTGTGCTATCTATGTTCTTTCTGGGCTTCGGATTCTTTTCTGAAGTGCAGTTTCCTCACAAAGGTTTTGTTCTGAAGGAACAGTTTTGATAGGAATTGATTCTAAGGAAAACAGGAGATGGAAATAGCTCCTTGAACTACTTGGACTATTTGAATGGGAAATTACAGAAGAGGGGCTCAAGGAAAGATGGATTTAAAAAATGTTTTTGTCTTTGAGTACATGCTTACTGAAATGAAAAATTTAGTGTGAAGAGCATGAGCTTTGAAACTGGATATGTACACACATCCTAACATGGTCTCCTGAGCAAAGGATGCAGATTCTAGTAGCATGTAGCCAACATTAGTGAGTTTCCTCCAGTTCCTTCTGACAGCTTCTTGCACTGAAATATTTAAAGAAAAAGCCTTTAGATTTATTTATGTATATGAATGCCTTGCCTACCTGATCCACTTGATTGCTCTCTTCTCCTCAGGAAGGAGTTTTTTCAGCAAGGAGAGTTTATGGGGAGTAAAGTTATTCTTAGGAAGGTTAGCTTAAACTTGATGAGGGGGCACTGTGGGTGGTATCCCATGTTGTGTGGTATATTGGCATGTCTTCATTTAGCTCACCTTTGCATCCGACACCCTGACAGTGTGACTCGGATGGGAGGTGATGATGTGACTTGCTTGTGAAGAGTGGGTATTTGCTTTCAGAATCTGTGTGTGGTGTCCATGAGAAAGAAGGGCTTATCAAGTAAAAATAGCATGGCTCTTCTAACCTAACAGCATCCCCTAGCGCCAGTCCTGGTGTTTGGTCTCCTTCCAACCATATTTGATTGTCATGATGAACTTGTAGAATCGCCTCTTGAACCTCTCTACTCCATTGCAGCTCAGCCTGTTCTAGGACTGCTGTGTTCGCCATGACTAGGGTCATGCTCTCATGCACACAGACTCAATTTCCCATTCTGTCTGATGAGGACACATTTGCATCCCAGGGCCCAGGCAGGGGAGACCACACTCTCACCAGCCCCTTTCTTACCACCTTGGCCTTACATTGTCACACTCTTGCAGAGCTGTCTTCTTTTGGGCCTTCTCCAAGGTTACTAAGAGCTGGTGTACATTTCTATCTCTCCTTTCTCTCTGTCTTTCCTCCTCTTCCAGAAACCATCATCCATCCCTGGTGTGAATCCCACCTGCACCATCCATACTTGCCTGTTCCCTCCCCTGTCATAAAATCCCTTCTGTTGAGATCAGAAGCTTGAGAAGTCTGTTTGAACCTTCTCCTTCATTTCGATTCTCTGCTGGCCTTTTGTGATTCTTCCTAGATGGCACTGGGTTTGATGCCCCCTCTTCCCTCCCCAAAAGTCAGTCATTTTCTGTAGCTAATGAGCGTGCTGAGGCCAGAGGGGTGGGCAGCTCAGACAGCTGCAACTACATCTCCTTTCATGGAGAATTCTAGAAAGTTCCTTTCTGACAGCTGTCGTTCTTAGTGGAATGAGTTGGTACGTTGTGCCTTGAATTAGTGACGTTGAATTAGTTTTCCATTTATCTGTTTGCTGTGTCTGTTTTTGAGAAATATTGTTTTCTATCCCTTGCCCAGGCTATTTGGCTTTTTGTTGTTAGGTTTTTAGGAGTTTTTTGTAAAATCTGGGTATCAGCCCCGAGATGCCTGTGCTCTGCCCCACTGTTTCCCTCTGCTGTGCAGAGCTCTTTTGTTTGCTGTGCCCCCATCTGTTTATTTCTGCTTTCACCAAAAATGTCTCCCCATTCAATGTCTATTTCCCTTATATTTCTTCTGGTAGTTTGAAAGTCTCAGGTCTGACGTTTAAGTCTATTTGTAGCTGATTTTTATAACCCATGAGAGAGTCACTCATTTGTATTGTGGACATAGGATATAAAATTAAAGTAGAAAGCAAATAAAAGCTTTAGATTTGCTCAATTTCTGTTAATAGGTTAATTTGTAAATATAATTACTCAAGAAAATAAAATTACTAAACATTAAGTTTGGGCATCTGTTACCATTTCTTTAAGACTGTGTTGCCCTCCTCTACAAGGGTTTCTAGGGAAGAGAGCATTCCCAGTGCAGGCCGTGAACTCCTGTGACTGCCTCTTATCTCTATGCATGCAGAGATCAGCCCTTGAGGCGGCCCACAAAGGCTGGGGTGTCAGTGTGGTCGTTGGCGTGGCTGCTTCAGGTGAAGAAATCTCCACTCGTCCATTCCAGCTGGTGACAGGGCGCACATGGAAAGGCACTGCCTTTGGAGGTAACTCAGTGGCTATGTAAACTTTTCTCTACCCTGTTTCCATTGGCATAATTTAAAAGCCAGTCTCATTTTCTTATATTAACACAGATCATGACATGTATTGTTATTGTATCATGAATTATTGTTTCATGGGAGACTTGAAGAGGCTTTCAGAATCAGCCAGTGTTGACTGCTGGTACTGGGGAGACATTAAATAGTGTCCTGGACTGCTTAACCAGCACATGCTCGAGGGGGCACTGTGTTCCAGTAGCTGGATTTGAAAGGACCATTGAAGCTAGAGTTGCATAGTCACTAGGCAAGTGTCTCCAGCAGAATACTGCAGTGTGTGTGTGTGTGTGTGTGTGTGTGTGTGTGTGTGTGTGTGTGTGAGAGAGAGAGAGAGAGAGAGAGAGAGAGAGAGAGGGAGAGGGAAAGGGAGAGGGAGAGGGAGAGGGAGGGAGAATGAGAATAAGAATAAGAATAAGAATCCTTCCTGCCTTGGCCTCCAGTGTAGCTGCCTTTTCAGGCCTGGTCCATCAGTCCCAGCATTTAGTAACCCTACTATAGGAAAAGAACAATAAATCTAAAACGTTTACTTTTTCACAACTAAGGATGTATCTGATTCTTTCTTCACTTCACACCAGTTTTAGAATGTCTCCTTCCCCTTTAACTGCCTCCGCATCACCAAGAAGGGAACATGACTAAGCATACGGCAGAAACTTGTTGCATACGTTCTCCAAAAGAATGTGATTTCTTTTAGGATGGAAAAGTGTAGAGAGTGTCCCAAAGCTGGTGTCTGAATATATGTCCAAGAAGATAAAAGTTGACGAATTTGTGACTGGCAATCTGTCCTTCGACCAAATTAACAAAGCCTTTGATCTGATGCACTCAGGAAAAAGGTGAGTTTCCAATTCACCTGCATGTTACAGAATGTGTCCATGGTCTTAAAAGTTCACCATTCAGGGCCCATGAGGTGGATCAGAGGTGGTGCCTACTGCCAAGCCTGATGACCTGAGTTTGATCCCTAGGTCCACATGACAGAAGAGAACTGACCTCCACAGGCATGCCAGGGTGCATACAAACACGCACACACAGAATAAATAAATCTTAACTTTTTTTAGTTCATATTTCAAATTTTATTCTTATTGCTCTTTCTCACAGCATTCGAACTGTTCTAAAGATGTAAATTCTGAAGAGAACACAGTCCATCCTGCACTCTTTCCTGTGACTGGATAGAAACAGATGGGATTTACAAGCTAACTGCCTTTTAGACTTTAGAAACGACCAGAAGGAATGTGCGTAATCTTGGCTGTAATCATGAACAAGGCAAATTGTCATCATGGTTTTCTGAACCCTCCACATAAATAATTGCTGCTCACCAGTGCAACATTTTAACATAATAAAAATACTTTCTGCATTTGTGTTTAAGTTGAACATCTTATCATCTTCTTTCAGGCTGCCCAGTACACTGGTGATCAATTGTGTCTAGAAACAGTGCTAACCCAAAATGAAGGTTGATTTTGAATTCGTTAACAAGCCAAATTCAAAATAGTCTTTCTCAGCAAATACCATTTGGAAATGTATACTTCAGCCGGGCAGTTATGGCACATGCCTTTAATCCCAGCACTTGGGAGACAGAAGCAGGCAGATTTCTGAGTTCAAGTTCTACAGAGTGAGTTCCAGGACAGCCAGGGCTACACAGAG
>NW_022196898.1:85766744-85793699 GCF_008632895.1 Mastomys coucha
ACAAAAAAAGGAAAAGAAAGGTATACTCCAGTAAACTTCTGTTAAGTTTATTTAGACAGTTATTTTGATAGTAAACACTAAGTACCGTCTAGACAACCACCAGGTGGCCAGGTTGGGCAGCCATGCCTGTGCTCCATAGGGCTTCTTTTGGTACAATCTTGAGAACAAAACAGTGCAGTGAACTCTGAATCAACTGAACACTGACAGTTCCACCTGTGAGGTAAATACGCACATGCTCCTTGCAAGTGAGAGGCATGCAGAATGCAGCACTGGATCACTCCTACTTAATCTACTGTATTTATCCACTCCCAATAGCCCAAGATGTGAGGCCATGCTGTGATCACCCCACAGTAGTGCTCAGAAGCATGCTTGGCCTTTGTTTTCTCACTGTCAAATACACGGACTTAAGTTTAAACAGTTAGGGCCTGAATTAACTGCTGGCGACCTACCCAGCTCCTGATAATGCAAATTGGCTTCACAGTCATATTGTCATATAAACTGTTGCTAAGCTGTGATGTCAGGGCACTAAGGTCTAATTTGTCCCCTTAGCCACACAGTCCCTGGTGCCTAGTCATGTGTGTCTCTCAAAACACTAGTACAGATGTGCTCACAAGTTCTTGAGAACAGCATCTTTGGCTGATTACTGGGAATCAGATGGAGAAGGGAAAAATAGTAACAGGGGTAAGAACCTCATTCTCAAGGACAAAGCTGGACAGGGATTTCTCTCAACCCTCTTCACAGAAGCAGGCTTCTTGTAGTTCATACCCTCAAGTGGTCAGCCCTAAATGAGATGCGCATATCACAGTCCTCCACAGCTCAGAGATCTTTGTGGAAGATGGAGTAGAAAGACTTGGCAAGCAAGGGTGGTAGAGATGATTCCAGGAAACTTCCAGTCAAAACCCAGAAGCTGTACATACTGGACTCTCTGCAATCTGTGACAACTTGCATAAGACCTCCGCAAGCTCAGGCCAAAGACTCGGCATGTAGACTGAATGTGAGGACAAGCCCCATCACCAGCCAGGAAGCTATTGGCCTGTGGGAGTTGCTAACAGAAGGGAAATCAGACTTAATGGTAGGACACCTGGGGTCATATCCCAGGGCAGGCCTCCACTAACTAGCTGGGCAACATATATTGGACTCAGTGGGTTTAAAAGCAAAGTCGACTGGGTGGGGAATTGTGGGTGCTTAATCCCAGCATCTGGGAGGCAGAGGCGGGTTTAGCTCTTGTGAATTTGAGCGAGTTCCACAACAGCCAAGGCTACACAGTGAAATCCTGTCTCTAAAAACAAATCAACAACAATGTATGACCTAATAGTGACAGCTGGAGCTGAGGGGACTTGCTAGGGGTGGGGCAGTGGACTGTACACTAATGAAAGTAAAGGGATAATATACTTCTGTGCTTCTTTGTAAAATGTCAATAAATAAATGTAAACAGAATGCTAGAGTTGGGAAAAACAGTCTGGTAGGGCAAATGCAAGGAAATAGTGGATTCAAGAAAGGATATCCAGGGCTGGCGAGATGGCTCAGTGGTTAAGAGCACTGACTGCTCTTCCAAAGGTCCTGAGTTCAAATCCCAGCAACCACATGGTGGCTCACAACCATATCATAACGAGATCTGATGCCCTCTTCTGGAGTGTCTGAAGACAGCTACAGTGTACTTAGATATAATAAAAAATAAATCTTTAAAAAAAGAAAGGCTATCCATGAATGCTAAAATCATTGCATGAACGTGATATCCATATTGTCTCCAAGGAGCTCCTCCCAATCTACTTGTCTAAAGAAGTCACAAGGGGGAAGAATAGGGAGGGACAGACACCAAGTGACAGCTCGTATGGGACGTAGTGAATGCAACATGACATCTGTGAGGTCTTCTGTCAAGATTTCTCAGTGTATCCTCATGAGAACCAAGGCTTGTATATGCAACTGACAAAATTTTTCAAGTCTTAATTTGCTAAAACACTAAGGACAGGGGAATTATTCTAGAACAAAGAGAACTACTGCTACGTGACAGACAGGAAAGGAAGCTGAGTCTGTATAACGGAGTCTATATATGGTAATTACTGGGAATTAGACTGCAAAGCTCCATGTGCTAGCCAAGCACTCTATCAACTGGTTATACCCTGGCACAAACACCCTTAAAGAAATATAGGTTGAAGTAGCAAAAGGTAAAGTACAATGCCCTTTTACTGTGTGCAAAGATCCAGGCCCAACCCCAGGGCTAGGTCAGGAAAAAGTATACACACAGACACATGAAGCAAAGGTAGCAAAACCCACCAAGAACAACATTTTACTGTTTAAGTGTGTGTGTATGTGAGGGGGGGGGTGGGGAGGGAGAGAGAGAGAGATATTCCCCCTGGAGTTCTGCCTTTCTTCCTAGATCGACTGGCCAACTTGCACACAGAGACCAGAGAAGCGTGCAGATGTCCTCTACCACTCGGTGCTATGTTCCTTCAAGGCAGCATCTCCCTAAGCCTGGAGCCCATTTTCTAGCTATGATGGAAGCCAGCAAGCCCCAGCACTCTGCTGAGATTACAGGCCTGGGTGGGGCATGTGGCTCTTACCTGGGTGCTAGGATCACAACATTGGTGCTCATGACTGTGCATCAAGCAAATACTGTAGCTACTAAGCTAGCTATCTCTGTAGCCCAGGTGTGTCTATTTTTCAGAGGATTCTGTCCGTTTTAACCAAACCAGAAGTGATTTAGAAAACACTAATTGGCAATAGGAAATCCCTAGCCTTCTTGTCTGTAATTTAAAACACGTGGGAGACAAGTATTTTATACATGTTGGCGTAAGGGCTCTAAACTACTTATCAGCAAAAATTATAAAATGAAGGAATGTGATGGTTTATTTTTATTGTCAACTTCCCTGGATTTTGAGTCTCCTTGGAGACACACTTACGGGAGTGTCTGGAGTGTTTCTGGAGTTTTTGATTGAGGTGAAGAAAGAGACCCATGCTAAATGTAGATGGCACCATCCTATGACATAAGAGGAAAAGGAAGAAGCCAAGCAAGCACCAGCATCACCGTCCTACTTCCTGGGGACACGGGGTGACCAGCATCACCGTCCTATTTCCTGGAGACACAGGGTGACCAGCATCACCTTCCTACTTCCTGGGGACACAGGGTGACCAGCATCACCGTCCTACTTCCTGGGGACACAGGGTGACCAGCATCACCTTTCCTACTTCCTGGGGACACAGGGTGACCAGCATCACCTTCCTACTTCCTGGGGACACAGGGTAATCAGCATCACCTTCCTACTTCCTGGGGACACAGGGTGACCAGCATCACCGTCCTACTTCCTGGGGACACAGGGTGACCAGCATCACCTTCCTACTTCCTGGGGACACAGGGTGACCAGCATCACCTTCCTACTTCCTGGGGACACAGGGTGACCAGCATCACCGTCCTACTTCCTGGGGACACAAGGTGACCAGCAAGCAGGTGGATGCTCTACCACCAGGCCATTCTTCCAAGATCCACTGTGTCCCTTTCAGACTGTAAGCCTACATACAACTTCCCTTAGGTTGCATTTGTTGCATGTTGTCATGCCAACAAGAAAAGCACTAATACAAAGCATAGGCATGTTTTTCTTCTTTCAAATTATAACTACAGAAGTGCAAGGACAGGAGGAAAAAGAAAGATCAGCTTACAAGTTAACCTGGATATGTTGCAGCAGAGTAGGGCACTTGCCTACCACACCCAAGGCCACCAGTTCAATCTCAGCCTTGACAAGAAAGAGTTAATTAATACATTAACTTACTGTGGTTGTACAAGAATGAAAGTAGATGTTATATAAACTAAATCTAATACTTTTAATCCAGTATTAATTCAAGATTAGACGAGCCTAGTTTTAAAAAACCAAGGAAAGCATTCCCGCCAGCATGTCTGACCATCTTTTCACAAAACCACACCGAGGTTTTGCTCCTGGAGCTGTATTTCCTGATGATATAAACTGAACACCCAACCCACCTCCATTACTAATTCTATTGTCAAAGTATAAAGTGTTCGCCTACATATGCCACACCCTTGGTCTCAGCAGCTCTCCTGATACAACTACACTGCAAATGGTGCCGGCACTTTGCTGGACTCAACACCACGTAATCCTGGTACAAAATACCTGAAAAGGTGCTCCAATGGCAATGAGGTTAGATTATGAAATTAGCCTCATTCCCATCGATTCCCTCTGAAATCCCAACAAATACAACTAGAGGAAGTGGGATAATCATTCAAACGTTTAATCTCCCTTTACATATTATATTAACATTCATATTACAAGGCATTCCATTCACAAATATTACAGTTTGATAAAAACTTTAAACGCACACACACCCAGAAGTCTATACCAGATTCAATCACTTTACTAAATCATTAAAATAAAGTCATGAAAACATTATCATCATTCTCTTAAAGCAATAAGGTCTGAGGCACTCTGGGAAAGATGTCTTGAAGTATGTGTCAGTGGTATCAAATTATACTAAAGTCATGAGACACCCAGCGATCAAGGACACTCTCATGACAACTGTATCATCGGGTGTGTCTCCACTGCGTCCACTCGTGTCTGAACCACCATTGAGGAGCACAGATTCCGGCACCGCGGTCATTTCTGATGAGACTCTCAACAAGACATGCATACTGAGTGTTTACAGTACTGCAACAAGTTCCTTTCTCATTCGGCCAAGTTCACTAATGGTAAACTCACAGCCACCCATGACAATGTCCACACCTGGGGACATTTTGGAACTCTACCCCGTCACCTGCCACAGGACAACTGCCTCTTCTCTGAGTGCTCCGGAGGTGTACCCTTACATCGGAAGGTCCTGAAGACAGGGAGCATCTTCCCTCACATCTGCCCAAACAGAGGTCTGAAGAAGCAGTGCACTGTAAACTACCCCACAGCTGCCGGCCACTGCCTGCAGTACAGCTATTGTTACCATACACCAGACCTTGAAGTCTGATAACTTCTCAAGTGAATCTTACCACTCATTCACTGACACAGTCCACACTGAGGGCTTCCCTGCAGATATACAAGATAAATAAACAGCATGGGGGCGAGAGGAGACCAGGTTCCAACTAGGAATTACTCACTAATGAGTTAGGGATCCGTTTATGAGAGCAGATATCCTGTCAAAGCAGAATCAACCCAGACCAAAGGTCATATAGTGTTCAGTAATCACATATGGAATTTAAAATGTATGCATATATATTTCCATTTATATCAATATATAATAAAAATCTGGAGCAACATGTTGCTAAAGTTTCAAGATTTCTCATCTTCACCTTCCTCTTGGAAAGCAGCTGGCCCTTGGTGGCTGGTCTGTGGCAGTGATAAAGCAATGAAAAGCAGATTTAGGTCAAAGTGCTCAAGGGGCAAAGAAGAAAACACAGTACAGAAAACCGAGGGGGGGAGGCCAGGGACGGAAGGAATTAAGCAATGTTTCCTTTATTCTTCTCAGCTTTCAGACCCAAAAAGCTCTTGAGGACACACACCAAATGCTGTAGTCCATTCTTATCCACAGTCAAAACAAAATGAGTGATTTAAAAAAAAAACTTCATTTCCATACTTTCAATAAAATGCACAGTACGAGATGGTGTTCGTATGTTAGGCATCTTGAGAGAAATTAAAACTGGGACATGAAATGAGGCCGAGAGCTATCGAGTCTCCGGGTGAGAATTTCACAGCCAGTGTCCGTGACCAGCAGGGTGTGCTCAAACTGAGCAGATCGCTTCCCATCCCTCGTGACTGCGGTCCAGCCATCTGGCCAGGTCTCATCCTGCCATCCACCTGAACAAGCAAAGACAGTTGCTTAGTCCTGTCCCTCACTCCTAAACAGACGCTGGGTCAGTCCACATGCAGAGGATGTAAGGAGTCAAATGTACTGCAGAGACCCTCTAACTCTTCATTCTCACTCCGTCTGCAGCACAGTGAAGTAACAATGGCCTCTTGTGTATCGCAATAGCAAATCAATATGGCATTTCCAAAATAAAGGGATCAGACCTCCTTTCAGCAAACTCATGGGAACTCCTCCCACAAAACCCAGCAGAAACTCAGAAGTGGCAACTTTGCAGAATAAGGGACTGAACTATCCCAGTTTACAAAGTGAACATGAGTTTCTACACTGCTATAGCAAGTCACTCCTGAACTGTAAATAATTGATAGGCACACAATTAGAGGTTAACAACAGATTATACTATAAAATCCTTATAATCAGAGAAATAGTGGCAAAAAAAAAAAAAATAGGGTTTTTTAGGGCTAACAAAATATGAGAAGACAGCTCAGTTGGCAAAACATGAGGCCCCGAGTTTCCTACCCAGCACCCACGTAAAAAGCTAGTAGGCTCTGGGGTGTTAGACAGACACCTCTCCTGGGGCCTCCTGGCAACCAGCCTAGCCTAATTGGCAAACCCCATGTCCCAATGAGAGACGAATTTCAAAAACAAAGTAGAGGGCTCCTAAGAAACAGAATGTGAGGTCGGCCTCTGGTCACTAACTCTTCACAGCTGGAGGACACAGCTGGAGGCCTGGATAGGGTGTGCTTCAACAAAGGGCTCAGGACACATTGGCCAGCAGCCCTGACATGCTGCCCTGCTTACACCCAGAGAAGAACTAGCACACGTATCTCCCATTATAATCTGATAAATGGTCCCAACAACATGCCCACCATCACAGCCCGTGCCATCACAGAGGAGCATGAGACTGGCTAGCAAGATTAGTGTCTGTGATGTGCTTTCCTTGTGATACAGCAACACAACTACAAGACTGGAAGGCCAGACGACTCACCAGTCTGGCAAATTTTGCCACATAAGCCACTGCATGACCTAGGTCAAGTTACACTTCAAGGATCTGTTTCCTCTTCTAACAGCTTCCCCAAAATGGAATTAACCTGCACAACTGTGTGTCTCCTCTTCACCCTCCGACATCAGGCAAGAACTTCTACAGAGGCTAATGTAGGATCTGGTCATTACAACTCATCATTTGCTAGGATCTTTATAAACCACATGTATCATCTTGTTAGAAACCCTTAGGATGGGGGCTGGTGAGATGGCTCAGCAGGGAAGAGCACTGACTGCTCTTAGGAAGGTCATGAGTTCAAATCCCAGCAACCACATGGTGGCTCACAACCACCCGTAATGAGATCTGATGCCCTCTTCTGGTGCGTCTGGAGACAGCTACAGTGTGCTTACATATAATAAATAAGTAAATAAATCTTTAAAAAAAAAAAAAAAAAAAAAGAAACCCTTAGGATGCTCAATCCTCTACACATTACCAACTGAGTGCAATACGGCGAATGAAGCAAAAGGAAGAAAACAGAACCAGTTACTGATCTGATGAGGAACCAGAAATAAATAAAAATTCAGCAAATGTGACAAGGTTTGCTGAGTCAGCAGATAAGGGAGCTTAACCCCTTGACTACCAACCTAAATTAGATAGCTAGGCCACACATGGGGGAGAACCAACCTCCACACATGCTCCACCCTCTATATCCAATGTGTGCACTTGCAAACATCGGATACATAAAAATCTAAAGGAAAAAAGAAATGTTATAAATTGTGGTAGTTTGAATATGAATGGCCCTGATAGACTTATGTGTTTGACTAATTGGTCCCCCGGGAATGGCACTACTAGGAGGTATGAAGTAGGTGTGGCCTTGTTAGAGGAAGTGTGTCACTAGGGGTGGGCTTTGAGGTTTCAAATGCTCAAACCAGGCCCAGTGTCTTTCTCTTCTTGCTGCCTGCCAATATGGATGCCGAACTCTCAGCTCCTTCTCCAGCACCATGTCTGCCATGTTCCCTGCCATGACAATAATGGACTAAAACTCTCAAACTATAAGCCAGCCCCAATCAAATGCTTTCCTTCTAACAGTTGCTGTGGTCATGGGGTCTCTTCACAGCCATTAACCCTAAGACACAAATAGAGTATTAGAAACACATATACTCACCTTCACAAATCATTGGCTCAATTGTAAACACATGACCCGACTTCATTACGCCAACTGCTTTATTTTCTGAAATTAAAAGAAAATGTCTCAAAAGACATCAAACCCAATAGGCATTGAGCTAAGTAGCTCATTGTTTAGTCACACAGGACTGGCATGTCCAGTAGTCCCTCCATTACTCTCAATTCTCCCAGTCTGTCATTCAGCACAAAGGCTATCACCAATAACCACTACTTGCAGTCAGTTTACTCTCAGCCTGTGCTCTCTACAATAAAATACAGGGATATCCACAGGCTTCAGATACAATCACCATTCTTAATTAACATAAACACAATATTTTCTGCTAATGCAGATTAGAAAAGCCAAGCACTGCCGGGTGTGGCAGAGCAAACCTTACTTCCCACCACTAGGAGGAGGGGGAGGGGCGCGTTGGAGGTATTATTGGTTATCAAACAGAATCCCAAAACCCATCACCCACCCACTTATGGAAGTTTGAGTGACATGTATCATATACTGGAAACTTCTCTCCTCTTTGGGAAAGGGGAGCATGTTTGTATAATAGAGCACATATTACAGAAACAAAGGTTTGTAAACAAAATTTTATCAAAATGGAAATAAAACTGTGGATAGTAGGCTATTTGTTTAAATGATGAGGAGACATTTCTTTCTACCTGAAAACAAATTGCACTTCACACTCTAAATTTACTTTGGCCTTTGCCCAAGTTCACAAGTAATATTTTTCAGGACCACCATGAGACATATACAGTCCTGCTACATTTCCAAAGGCCAGAATTTAAAACCAGGAACAGTCTTTTTGGAAGACCCTGACAAATATGGACCACTGGCTTAAATTTAAATTTTTTTTTCTTTTTTGGTTTTTCGAGACAGGGTTTCTCTGTATAGCCCTGGCTGTCCTGGAGCTGACTCTGTAGACCAGGCTGGCCTCAAACTCAGAAATTCGCCTGCCTCTGCCTCCCAAATTTAAATTTTTAAAGTATAAAAAAATGATGACGTTATCAGCTACCTGAACATTTGCCCAAGGTGGTCACCAGAGGGCAGACATAAGACTCTTTTCCTGCTGGAGGTTCTGCAGCAGCCAGAAACAAACTGTACAAACACTCCCTGTACCTACTCCAGCAAAATTCAAAACTAAAACAGTGGGTATTAGGGACCTCAATAACTTACCTAACTTTTAAATCTTAGGACAGATGAAGTATAATGGGTTCCAAAGGGTCCAGGACTAAACCCCACTGATTACAGTGTAAAAGCACTCTGCACCACAGGCTACCTGCTCCAGGACAGAGCTGCTGCAGAAACGCTTCTGTCCAGTCTGCTCCACCACTCCCACTGTGTCTAAAAGGCTCTAACTTCTACTCTCCGTGTCAGAGAACACTGAATCAGTTTCCGTCATGTTAACAACTCACTCAGCAAACACAGGTTACCTGAGGGGCTGCCTCAAGTCAACAAGTCAACTTAAGCCGAGGAATAGTGGCACACACCTTTAACCCCAGACTTGGGAGGCCAATGCAGGAGGATCTCTGCAAGTTAAAGGTCAGCCTGGTCTAGTGAGTTCCAGGACAAGCCAGGGCTATACAGAAAGATCCTGTCTTTAAAAAGCAAAAACTTAAAAGCTTGTACCTTCTACAGCAGTCTCAGTGCACATGCAAATGTAGGGTGTGGTCACCATGGTCTCTACCATGGCGACCTGGAAACACACCAAATATGAGAAATAACACACTGCTTCCTGCTTCAGTTTCCTTTTAAATTTTTTTCTTATAATTTTCATTTTTATTTTATGTATATGGGTATTTTGCCTACATGTATGTCTGTGCAACATGCATGTGCCTAGTGTTTACGGAGGCAGAGGAAGGCATCAAATCCCCTGGGAGTCCTATATGGGCTCTCTGGAAGAGCAGCCATTAAACCATGTCTCCAGGCCTGCTTTCTTTTATAAATTAAGTCAATGTGTTAATATGAAGCAGGTGTCTCTGCTGCACCACCACTGACTCGCCTGCTCCCACGAAGGGCACCATCTTCAGCCTTCCTAACCCATCCTTAAAGCAGTTGTTGCCTCTGCATTTGGAAAGACAAGTGCAGACCCTCTCTGCAGCCTTACACACGGCGCTCCTGGTGAGAGCAACGCTTCAGTATTGCATGGAATGGGCACCCAGGTTACTTCAGGGTTTTACATACACAGTTGCTAGTTGTTTCCAATGTGCGTGCAATGATATGGTCAACAAGTGAGTGCTGACGGATTCCCTGCATGCTGTACCACAGCAACACTCCAGCTTCTGCAGGGTTTCCTCTCATTCTACTTCTTCATAGTCATGCACCTAGGATGCGGCTGGGCACAGCATCACTGCCCACGAGACCAGTTATTCTGAATAGTTTCCACTACAAGACAACCTAGACACCTTTGCCAATTCAGCCTTTCCAAGCTACCAGCTTCATGGCATTTATTTGTGCGTGCGTTTGTGTGTGTGTTGCGTGTGTGTACATTTTTCCTCTTACTTTACAAAAGTACCACACCTTTGTATGATGCACTGTGATCATACGCAGCCCACTAGATTCTGTCTCTGCTTCCTAATTAGTCCCTCTCTGCATTTGTTTCTCTTTCCCTAACTTCCTCAGAGCCCATGTGAACAGTCACAGTTGCTATGTGTTCCAAGTTTCCACTGTGGTGTCATATCTAAGTAAGAACACCTTTACAGCTTCCTCTCTGTGTGCCTTTCCTTCCTCACACTGCCTGTTCCTGGCCCTCAAAGCAACCTCCAGCCAAGCTTAGCTTGGGTCTCAACTCGGGAGTCTACAGGACTCGGTCTACTGCAGTGCTTTCTCATCTCTTCCACCACATGCTTCAGTTAATCCACAAGACTCAGACTAATGCTTCAGTCCTTACTGTAGGGAGCATAAACACAGGAGAAAAGACGACTTCAGCGTCAGAGAGAACCCAGATCCCAAAGGTCAACCCTGGCATTTGTTCATCAGACTGCATACTTCTGAGCAATGACGTGTCTAGGTGGGCAAGTACAGCTGAAAGAGACTGAAGATGTAGCTCAGAGGTACTGCTTGACTAGCAGGCACAGTCCTTACTTCAACTCAACACTGGAATAATAAACAAAGCTGAGAAATGATGATTTAGAGATGTGATGATCAGATGTGTATCACCATCACTGTCATTCCAAACATCAGGTCACAAATGTCAGGCAGAATTCTAAGTGCTTTCAATGTATCAATTCAATTGTTAATAATTTCTGGATGTCATCATTCCCTACTACTATACAATGACAAAACTCAACACAAGGACATTACTTAGTGTTTTCATAGAATTTCTGAGACACAGAGGGAGAATGCTGTAACTGCATACACACAATCACTCACGGCAGACAACCTAGACACCTTTGCCAATTCAGCCTTTCCAAGCTCCTCCTGCAAACGGCTGGAACACATCTTACAATTTAGTGATTTTCTTCTACACCACTCTCAACTTGAAATAAGCACCTCATTCTCCTTTGTTAAACCAATAAACAAACAACTCCCAGAAAATGAAGTAAGATGAACTGATTTCACCAAAGAAATCAGAAAACTTATAGGAAGACTATGTACTGACTGCCAAAATCAGTTTGCATTTCTCCAAAAGTACTCAGCTGTGTTACACTTCCTATTTATTTCCCTTGTAGTCAGATATAATTAAGCACTGAAGACCTGCAAATAGAAACAAATATAGGTGGTTTATGCCAATCCCAAGATGGCTGACTAAAACTCTAAGCACCTCCTCTCCTCACATACTACCTGTTGACAAGGAGACAATCCCAGGAGAGCCCGAAAAGATGAGTTAAAGACCACCTACTTTAGACTATCGTGTGAGAACAACTTCAGCTTGACTTGTGTTTGAACAGGTAACACCAGAAGGGAAAGGGTATACTCACAGCTTATACATTACTTCAGTGAATACCTAGCAGAAGACCCTGACTTGAGTATTTGTTCATAAACAGAAATAACCAAGTATTTGGACAGCACTCACTGGCATAGTGTGGTACATTGGGAGCTGTATGGAAAAGTTTGTGGATCCCATGTCCACAATAGCTTCGAACAACTGAGAATCCATTTGCTTGGGCGTGTTTCTGAATGATGTTTCCCAGTTCTCTGTATCGAACACCAGGCTTCACTGAAAAGAAGAAGAAAGGCCTGTGAGGAACAGTTAACAAACAGTTGGTTTCCTTGTGGCAAGGATCATGGTGAACACTATTCCTTCATGCCTCAATCTACAATGAAGGCCCAGGGAAATCCAGATGGCCAGTAACTGACAACACTGATTCAAAATCAGGAATACATCCTTTAAGGCAAAAGAGGAGAACACCCAAGGTCAGGGAGAGCACCTTCTGTTTACTCTAACAACAAACACTAAACAAGTGAATGGAAAACACATTTTTTTATCCTTTCTCACTAAGGGCATATAGCCAGGGTCCTCTAAAAGAACAGAACTTACTTACTTACATATTTATACACACACACACACACACACAGAGAGAGAGAGAGACAGACAGACAGACAGGGACTTATTAGAACAGTTAAGTTAGCAGGCTGTGGTCCGACTAGTCCAGTTATGACTATCTATCAACAAAAGGTCCCAGATGTCTCAGCAGGTGGGTTTTGGTGTAGGCTCTAACCCCAGTGAAGGAGCAAGGAGCGGCTTACCAGCTAGGCAAGAGCAAGCAGACAGGGATAACTTCCCTCTTCCATGCCCTCACTCTTCAGCTTACTAGGCTACCTCATCCAGCGGTTTCAGTAAACCTGTCCCTAAAGGATGCAGATCTTCCCCATGTAATTAGTAATATAACTAAATGTCTGAGGAACCAGCCACAGGGATATTTTAGTCAACATTTCTGAACAAATTATTTGGTTAAAAACCTTAAAAATAGTGAAAAACTGAAGCTCTCACAAATAAAAACATTAAGGCTCCTATAATATCACCTAAAATTCTGAAGCTTTTAAGTGATCAACATCTTGGGGGAGGAAACGTCCCCACACTGAGCCTTATCATTTTGCCTTAAGCCATGTGGCCTTTATGTGGCTCAGTGAAAGCTTCATCATCTCCTGTATCAGATAGCACACTGAACCATCAAAGCGGGTTGGGGTTGTTGGACTTAACCATGCCTTTGTCAAACAGTTCCACTCTACTCGATACTCTGCTGATGACGGGTCAGAGTTTTGCTGGGAATAGTGTGTACTGCACAGCAAATATAAAATTTCAAAGGTTGTAGAACTTCCTGGAAAATTGCTCCCAAGTTCTCCTTTTATCAGTAGTCCCTATAAGCCTTTCCTGTTCTGCCATCCCAAAAAACAACAAAAAAAAGGCTAGGACAAGCATTTATACGAACAAAGCCTGAGAAAGATCCTAGAAAAATGCACTTATATGCAGTACTGTAATAGCAGGAAACCACCAGTGACCAGAATAACATTATACAATCTTAATACCTATAAACTAAGAGAATGTGATAAGGAAAATGACAGCAATGATGATCCAGGGCCAGTGAGGCAGTGTGGTGATGAAATAAATGCTGCCCAGCGTGCACAAGGGTCTGCAGGTTCTCTCCACTAGACAGGAGTATATGCTGCAAAGCTCTACCCCCAGAGCTCAAGTCACAGGCAGGAACCCACAAGTTGTCCTCTGATGCACAGGCACACAGTGGCTTATATGCCCATGTGCACACATATATAGGTCTAATTTTAAAAAGTGTTTTAAAGGAGGTACAACTATATATGCAGATAAATAGACTAATTTGGAAGGTGTTAGTGGGAGCTAGCGAGAAGGCTCAGTGATGGAGAGCAGTAGCTACTTAGTCTTCCAGAAGACCCGAGTTTGATTCCCAGCCCCGACATGGCAATTCACAACTGTAACTCCAATTCTAGAAAATTTGACACCCTCACACAGATACACATGCAGGTAAAACACCAATGCACATGAAGTAAAAAAAAAAAAATAAAATAAAATAAAAAAGAGAGAGATTGAACATTCAGATTCTAACCTAACTAAGCACATACATTACTTGTATTCAGTTTAAAGAAGAATAAAAAGAGAAAAAGACCCTAAAAGTACTAAGGATACTGCAGTGAAGAGCTACGAACAGCAACAGGAGAGGCGAGTATAAAGAAGGCTCCATCCCCATCCTCCCAAGTCCCTGCCCTGTTTCTCCTATGAGAACAATGAAAGTGAAAAGAATCTAAAAGTCAAATCAAAAGTTGCTGGGCATTGAACACTGGTGGCTCCGGTGCACTGCAGCGCAGTGCCAGTAGGTGTGGCAGCTAGGGCTGACCTGCATCGATGGCTTGCATCAGGCACTCATACGTAGTCTGAACAAGTTTCCGTGCTCCTTCATCCACATCTCCAACAAAAAAGGTCTCATTTAGATCCCCATGATAGCCATTTCGATAAAGAGTGATGTCCACTGGAGAGGAAAAAGGCAGATATAAAGCCTGTGTTCATTTCTATTTTAAAATCCAGCATAACATCCTCATGCAACTGAATGAAAACAGTGCCATCTGCATTCTCAACTTCAGCCATCAGTGTAGCTGCCTAAGAGAAAGCCTCAGGCGAGCCTCGGCTGAAGTAACTGCAGAGAACAGGAACACGGCCATGCAGCACATGACGGATGAGGGAGGGTTCTATGCTAGTCATGAGGGCCTCTGTGGCAGAAGAACATTACATACAAGACAGCTGTTCAGAGAAATAATCCGGTTAGTGACACTGATTGAGAGCTGTACTAATGTGGTGTAAAGAACCTACTGCTGACCTGTCCAACAGTATCACCCATGAGTTTCTTAAGTCAAGTCAAGGTGGTGGTTACTCCTCTAACCTTTGTGTTACTACTGCAGCAGCACAGCACATCTCTTGCCAAACTAGTTGTTACTGTAGCTCTCAAGCTTCACTGCTGAGTGGGACTGTTAATTACTTCTCTCTAGGGGACAGTCCTTCACTAATACACTCAATCCCAAAGGGAAGTGCTACTGTGGCTCCTCTACACAGGCAGTGTTTCCAAGACAGGACAGCACAGGAGTCCAAAGCCACTCCATTTTTAAAAGGCACTGCTGTAGGAGTTTTTCCCTTTACTTAAGGTCTTTATGAATTACAACTAAGGGTCTCTCCAAAAATCTCTCCTGAAAGCCTACCCTGATCTTTTCATAATCATCAGTAAATGTTGGTAAGAGAAAAAAGTATGTAACAAGCTCACTATTAGTTCTACACTGACATCTTCTGCATGCTACCAATCACATGTAAAATAGGCCATAAAGAAATACAGATTGTTTAGAATGCATACTACATATATGCTGAAGGCAACATACAAATACAATCATTAAAAATAGGTCTCCTCCTGGGCGGCGGTGTTGGCTATCTTTAATCCCAGCACTTGATGGGGCAGGAGCAGGCAGATCTCTGTGAGTTCCAGGCCAACCTGGTCTACAAAGGCAATTTCTGGACAGAAAGACCCTGTCTTAGATGACTGACAGATAGATAAGTAGATAGATAGAATAAGTAAATAAATTAAAAAGTAAATAAATATAATAAGAAAGAGAGAGGAAGGAAAGAAGGAAGGAAGCAAGGAGGGAGAGAGGGAAGGAGGGAGGGAGGGAAAAAGAAAAAGAAAAAGGAAAAAAGGAAAGGAGAGGAAAAAAGAAGAAAAATAAGAGTTCCTTCAATTTTGAGCAACACTTGAGTTTTAAATAGGGAAAATTCAAGTCAAGAAAACAGAAACCACTTAACAGACTCCTGAAAATGTGAAGGTTTTCCTCACAATGATAAATGTCGCACACATTTCTTACCATTAACAATATCACCTTCTTGCAAAGGCCGCCTGTCTGGAATCCCATGGCAGATGACTTCATTCACTGAGGTACAACAAGACTTTGGGAAGTTATAGTAATTCAGGGGAGAAGGATAGCAATTTCTTGCAATGCATGCCTGTAGTAGATGAAAATACAGAGAAAATAATTTGGAATATACAAAAGGGAAAATTATGTATACAATGAATCAGATCAAAATCTAAAGAATTTTGTGACAGATGTTACTATAAAGAACTGATATTATATTTTACTTGAGAATATTGATAGGTGTATAGGTATAAGTATGTGTGTGCATGTGTATGTACATGAACTGAACACACACACCATGTTGTTGCCCCCCCAGGCTTTCTTTAGAACTTATAGGCCAAGAAACTGGGACTCTGGGCATATGATGACACCATGCCTAGCTGGCAGAGAGTATCTTTTTCAGTGTCTAGTTGGCTGTATGCCAATTAAATTCACTGTATGCATACGAGTCTACTGGTCTTCATGCAAAAGTGAACCAAATTGACATAATACAAGTGTATACAAATGTCATGTGAAGATTCTACTCTAATTTAGCCACTGTGTGTCAAACATTTTCAGAAAAAAATAACACGTATTAACAGGTGCTATCAACAGGCCACTAAATCCACACAAAGAGAAAATGAGTATGTATATAATTAAGAAATGGTAAAGTGCCCACTGCAACATTTGCTACTACTACATTCTGTGGACTTAGAAAACAGCTGTTTGAATCGTTCCATAGCAGCCATTAGTGTGCTATAAGTTCTGTGTCCTACTACTGTGTGGTTTTCAGTCTAGAAACTTTCTAACCAGTATACAAAATACTAATTGTAGAATAGTCCATAATTCTACTAGCGATTCCACTACTTCTAGAAATCTTTAAGTAGTTAGTCTACTTAAAGTTCTACCTTAAGTCTACCTGAAGTTCCCTCAGGTAGAAAATCCTCTCACGGGAAACAACTGCAGCCCTCTGGTGCTTGCCTGAAGTAGATGTACTTCTGCAGTTATCGTATCAGATTCCAGCCTCTGTAAGTCACATGACCTTGGATAATTATAACATGGAGGTGACAGTAGCACCTACTTCCGGAGGACGCTGCCATCAAATGACTATGAAGGCACCTGGCCCACACCAGGTGCTCACAATGCCTGCTAATGATTGTTATTATACAAGATCCAATCAAGTCCACCTCAAGCCAGCACAACAACTGATTCAGGAGGTAGAGGCACTGGCGAGCAGCCTGACAGTCTGAGTTCCATCCTCAGGACCCCATGATAGGGCAGAACTAACTGTCTTGAGTTTTTTCTGACCCACCCCTACACATATCCAACTCCAACCCACACAAAGCAAACAATGTAAAAAATTCCAAACTGTCAAAACAAAAAACAAAAACAAAAATAAAAACTCCAGCAACAATTTTAATTTTTTTAAAATGCTTTTAGAAGCTCAAGGCGTATGGTCAAATTCTTTTAGGAAAGCTGTCCCCATTTACAATACCATCATCATCGAAGTAACATGGGAATGTCAGCTTCATCCTTACCCTACTTCATACATAATGGATAGATAGTGACATCTTTAGAACCCAGTGTCCATGTTTAAACTACTTAACACTTTTCTATGAACTTAGACATAGGAATGGATGCACTAGTCCACATCTTAAAGACTCTAACAAGCAATCTTTATTTTAAAACAAAAAGACATATCTGTGTCATATATACAAATATTTATCTTACCTACTTCTTGCCTTGTTAGTGAGATTTATTTCTCCCCATAGGCTCATCTATTTGAATGCTTAACCAGCAGAGAGCTGGGATTCTGGAGGGTGAGGAGGTCTGGCCTTGCTGGAGGAGGTATATCACTGGGGGTGGGCTCTCCCCTCCCCTTGATTCCCCCATCTCTATCTCTCTCTCCCCCTCCCCTTGATTCCCCCATCTCTATCTCTCTCTCCCCCTCCCCTTGATTCCCCCATCTCTATCTCTCTCTCCCCCTCCCCTTGATCCCCCATCTCTATCTCTCTCCCCCTCCCCTTTATCCCCCATCTCTACCTCTCTCCCTCCCCTTACCCTTATCACAATGGTAATGGACTAACCCTATACAACTGTAAGCATGGGCAAATTAAATGCTTTCTTTGTTAGAGCTGCTATGGTCATAACATCTCTTCACAGGAAGAGAACACTAAGACCAGATCCTTCCATCTCATGTTTATTGCCTTTTTTCTATGTGGTCAAAAGGAATATTGATTTCTAGTTTCTGCAGCTTATTCTATATTTCAGAACACCTGGCATAGCAGTACAGTTTGTTGGAAACACTGGTTAATCAATTCTATAAAAGCTGAATAAAAAGGCTGGGGTTTCAGAACAAGCTATCTTAAGCGCCCTCTCAGATCGCTGCATCTCACACACCGTCTTGCCTAAGTCCTCTGTGGAGGACATGATAACTCAAGTCCTGGCTTGCTATCTAAATCTCCAGACGCTCCGGTCCTTTGTGCTGTGGAATGTTTGCACAGAAGCCGCACACATCCTCCCATATACTTGAAACCATCACTGTAATCACTTACTGTTACACTAAGTACTCCCTATTAGCTAACAGTAGCAAGGAATGAGGAATACAAATATGTTCATACAAACTCAAGTTATTTTTTCCCAAAGATTTTCAATTGCAATTGTCAGAATGTACTTACCAGTATAAAAGCTATAGAAATGCTATCCACATTTGAAACAATGCAAAAATAAGCTTTTAAATTAGTTTAAAAATTATTTTGGGTATTATAAAATGAAGTTTAAAAAAATCTAATAATCGGGCTGGAGAGATGGCTCAGCGGTTAAGAGCACTGACTGCTCTTCTGAAGGTTCTGAATTCAGTTCCCAGCAACCACATGGTGGCTCATAACCATCCGTAATGAGATCTGACGCCCTCTTCTGGTGTGTCTGAAGACAGCTATAGCATACTTAGATATAATAATAAATCTTTAAAAAAATTTTTAAAAAAAGTCTAATAATCTGAAGCTTCTGAAATAAGAAAGTAAAGTTCTTACTAAGTGTACAGCGTGGTCGATTTCTTCAGTAGTTACTCCCGCTTTGATCATACCCGCAGCAATGTCCAAAACTTCTCTGGCAAGCTGAAAAGAAAAACTAAGTACAGTCAAGATGAAATAAAATAGAACCTATACACTGTACTGTCTTTGATTTTGTGAAAAATTAGTCAAACAAAGTCATCTGATATCATTTTGTCTGCAATATTAAATGTTAGAAATATATAAATGTAAAAACAAATCTATATAAAAGTTGGAATGAATAGACTCACTAAAAAGTAAACTTCTGAAGATGTATATCTTAAATGAGGTAAACAGTCAACTGACAAATGTCTAATCCGACATGTCTAAAATAGGGGAGCGTGAGGAAAGCAGGAATCATAGCAAGTGAAAAAATACAAAATTCTCTAAATAACTAGCATTAAATCATTTTTCAAATACTACACAAAAGTTCAAAGTGAACATCTAAGGCTTTTCTCATTGAGAAAAGATATATGCACATGATTCCAGCTAACGAGCCCAGCCATCCTTCCATACTCCAACTAGTATCTCACAAGACTTTAGTCTAACCCTGTGGGAGCCTTGGAGTCTGCCCTACACTAGAATATTTGTAAATACAGAATGACAAGTATCATCAAAAGTTCACTTTAAAAATAGTGCTGCAAAAAGAAAAACAAACTAGGTGTGGTGGTGCTCACCGTTGATGCCAGCACTCAGGAGGCAGAGGCTGGTAGATCTGAGTTCAAGGCCAGCCTGGGCTACATAGTGAGTTCTAAGATAGCCGGGGCTACAGAGAGACACCCTTCAAAATATAAGCAAATAAAATAATAATAATAATAATAACAACAACAACAACAATAACAACAACAACAATAATAATAATGCAAGCTCACGGGCAGAGTAAAGTCATGCTCACCTTTCAATCTTTCTAGTCAGTAAATGTCTATGCAAACAAACAATACGAAGTTGATCAAAGAAAATGACTATGGACGACCTGCTGTTAGTTTTATTTTAAAATAGATTATTTAACTAGAGAGAAGGGATGGGTCCTAAGAGTTTACAATGTAGACAAATCACAGACTTCCTGTCTGTGCCCTTAGCCCTGCTCCGCCCATGAGGAAAGAGTAACTTACCCTACACACAAGCCGCATCCCTTCTATATCTTCAGAGGAGAGTAGTTTAATCTGAGAAGTGCCTTTAAGAGCCTGTTCAGACTCAGACATTCCTGGAATGGAAAATGAGGGAATCAAAGCACAAGCCACAGAAGAGCACGATTCAGCAGCACATTGGTCACTGAGCATGGCAGCAGCCGGCTCCTGAGCACACTACTAGTTCACATGGTAGTTTATTTTCCTAATAGTTTCAACACAAGAAGGAAATAAAAAAGAAATTATAAAGAAAAAGACTTGTAAAATTTCCTCTAAGAATCACTATTTACAGAGTACTTACTACACGCCAGGGAGGATACTGCTGGACTCGCTAACTAATGCATTGGACAAGAACAGCACACGGGACAACTGTTTTCACAATGCATCTACACACCAACAACTAATCAACTACAGTGTTGCTGTAAAACCAGAACCTACGTCAATGCCACTCAAACTACTTCTTAGTTACTTACTTTCTTAGGGGTTTTTTGCTTTTTTTTCTTTTAGTTTCATACGCACAGATATTCTGCATGAAAGCCTTGAGGCCTTGGAGACCAGAAGAGGGCATCTGGTCCCCTGGAACTTGAGGTTGTGAGCTATCAGGAGGGTGCTAGGAATTGAACCAGGGTCCTCTTGAAGAGCAGCAGTGCTCTCTTAACCACTGAACCATCTCTCCAACCTAGCTTATGACTTTGAGTAGGCTATAATTAACATTTGAAAAGTGAAAAAGGAATAGAAAGTATCAGATTCTATATTATGCAGCCCCAGATAAATACTGCTGCAAAATATCTGATTATTGTTCTTATGCACAGAGATCATGTCATAAAACCCATTTCTCACTTGGGTTATAATTAAAAGTTTGGGAAATACTGCCCAAATAATCTTCATTGATGAAATTAGTCAAATTCAGTTTTATAAAGACTTTTAAAAAACAATCAACACAGCAATTATTTCAAATCTTGGGGTGGAGAGGTGTGTAACAAATCAATCCTGTTTGCATTCTCTGAAATTAAAAAATGAGCAAACAAATTTTTCTGCAGCTTTTTTCTGTATATGCCACATGTGCATGCTGGTGCATGGAGGCCAGAGAGAGGACTGGATCCCCTGAAACAGGAGTTACGGTGAGTTGGATCCTCTCAGAGCTCTGACAGAGCTGCTAACCACTCAGCTAGTTCTCCAGCCCCCGATCCACATCAAAAGATAGGGCTATTAATTCAATATTAGAAAATAAATGACTATCCAAAATGATAATCCTCATAACATGGGCAGCTACCACCTTAAAATATAAACATCAAATCAAGAATGAACATCATAGAATGATTATTATGTGGCACAATACTGTTCTGGCAATACTAGGAAGAGAACAACCATAACACTTAAAGGAATAGATAAAAGCTTTGTCAATTTCAGATATCACATAGCCCAAGAAGAAAAGAAGCACCTGGTACACGGATGAAAATAAGCACTTATCGGGGCTGGAGAGGTGGCTCAGTGGTTAAGAGCACTGTCTGCTCTTTCAAAGGTCCTGAGTTCAAATCCCAGCAACCACATGGTGGCTCACAACCATCTGTAATGAGATCTGACGCCCTCTTCTGGTGCGGCTGAAGACAGCTACACTGTACTCATAAATAAAATAAATAAAAAAAAAAAAAAAAAAAAAAAAAAAAAAAAAAAAGAAAGAAAAGAAAAGAAAATAAGCACTTATCAAGTTAGCAGTTAAGATGTCAAAATCTGTGACTTTACCAGAATACAAACAAGCTAAAAACCACTAAAGTGTCCAGAACAAATATAAAAATAAGAGCTTCAAAAAGGAACTCTGAGAACACCACTATAATACACAAAAGGTTAATAAAACAGAAAGCATGCCCTATTCTTGAATAGAGCACAAGATATTGATTCTTCCAAAATTAATCTGTATTATTAGTTAATTAAAAAAATGGCAACAAGACATTTTTAGAAATCAAGACAAGCTTATTATAAATGTAATACAGTAAAAGAAACATACAACACCCAGGACAGTTCTGAGAAAAGGCAAAGGTGATAGCAACAAGGCATACACATATGAAAACACTGCTAATAGCCAAGTCTGGCCATGGCCATGATTAGTCAAACAGATTAATCACAACACCAACCAAAGACATGTAAGAATTAAATATAGGGCTGGCGAGATGGCTCAGTGGGTAAGAGCACTGACTGCTCTTCCGAAGGTCCTGAGTTCAAATCCCAGCAACCACATGGTGGCTCACAACCACGCGTAATGAGATCTGACGCCCTCTTCTGGTGTGTCTGAAGACAGCTACAATGTATTACGCCGCCACCGCCGGAGCTCACAGCCATCTGTACAGCTACAGTGTACTCATACACATAAAAATAATAAATAAATCGTTAAAAGAAAAAGAATTAAATATAATAACAACAAGACATATTTATCTTACTACATAAACACAAACGCTGAAAGTATGCCATTATATAGTGACAAAGTAGTAGTGTTCAGCTGAGGAGACAACATTTCTATCATATATATATATATATATATACATATATATATATCATTGTTAATGTATAAAGAATATTTTAGAAATGGGGGATCTAGTAGTATAATGGAAAAAGAAGATACAAAAATGAACAGACATGCAAAAGGATAGAAAATATAACTTTTAATACATGAAAAGACGTTAAACCTTATAATTTAAAGATGCAAGCTACAAAAAATATATGCAATGTTTTAACTTTCAGGTTTACAAAGACCAGACAAACTTGACAGCAAACAATGTGATGACAATGGGAGAAAAGCCAATTTCTCCTGTTTGCTTTTCTCAATTGGAACACCTGACGAAGTACGTGTCACCATTGCACAGGGGTCATGCTGGAACTCACCAAATCATTCCAATTTTCATATATGTTCTCTCAGAGAAGTGTGCTCATGTTTTCAATGAGAGTAATAACCGGCAAAATGCTCTGAAATTTCTAGTACCTCAAAATAAAAATGTCTATACCCTTCAATCCAAACTGTTACTTTAGGCAATTAACCTAAAAAAATGTTCTTCCTTACAGGTAGGCAAAGATGAAAATACAAAAATAGAAACTAGAGTCAAACTCACGGAAGCAAGCCTGCAGACAATCGAATCTAACCACTCATTAGTAGGGGCCTACTTGATGATTATGATACACCACATCACAAAATTAAAATTACAGAACCGAAGAACTTACATGAACTCATATGGGAATACGTTCAAGGTAATAGATTAACATTAAAAGGAAACTAAAATGTAAAAGTTATATGCACACAGTCTGCACATAAACCTGTGCTAGCTCTGATGTGTACTCACAATATTTAAAGCAGCTACCTCTAGGGAGCAGGGCTTCTTTTCAATGTATAACACTATTCTCAATTAGTGAATTAGATTATATACTATACTCAAAAGAGAATAATAAAATTACAAATGTCCACATTATTCTATCATTCCTACTGCCTTTTCCTTATATATCTACAAATGTATTTAACTAAAATTTGAGATTACATACAGAAAAATAATACTATGGCTCCATGAGTCTTAAAAGAGCCAGGCAGCTAACTAAACTTATCCCTCCCATCCGGCAGTGCATTTACAAAATACTGTATCTTTTTTAATGTAGCCTTTAATAGCCACCTAACATTGTTTTCAGAACTGGATATATTCCTAATGAGGAAAAAAATCTTTACCTTAAAAGTTCTAATGTGGCTTTAAAAAAGGAAACTATGTTTACATTCTATGTCCCCACTGAGAACTCTGTACAAGAAGAGCATTCCTGGCCACGATAATCAAGCCCACAAACTGCAAGCTGCAGAAGTGAGCCACGCAGGACTTACCTAAGGGATGATCAGCATAGTCCGGCCTCTGGATATAACTGGGCACTGGCCGTGTTGGCATCTAAAAACGATAGTGAAGTTCAACACCTGTTAACTACTAACGAAAATAAAACTGGGAAGACAACTGAAGAGTCAAAGCTTTTAATAAAGTTAGTTTTGGCTGACATTTTAGTATCATAGCATGCATGTCTCCCTCACTGAGAATAAGTTTATTTCCTAGCCTCAGTGACACATGTGTTTGAGAAAGAAGAATGGCCAAGGCTGTCCATGCTTTAAGATTAGACACAAAGCTGGAGAGACGACGGCTCATTGTTTAAGAGTCAGCTCTTCCAGAAGACCTAACTTCAATTCCGAGCGTGCTCATCAGGTGGCTCACAACCACCTGTAACTCCAACTCCAAAGAGGCCGACCCGATACCTCTGGTCTCTCCTGATACATGAATCATTTGCTCATATCCACACAGAGATATAAACACATAAAAATTTAAGTAATAGAAGCAGTAAATCTTAAAAAAGAAAAATTAAAAATCACCAGCAGGAACCCTGTTGCTCTAAGCTGTCTTAGAGTGAAGTAAATATTCCTAGAGGGAGAATACAGAAACCTTCTTATGTATCTGGTAGTTTTCCAAATTTTATGTTAAAGACATATTTTTTTTAAGGTACCAATCAAATATGCAAGGATAGCACATTTCAACAAGTGAATTCTTACATTAAAACTCTTAAGTGCAGCGCCTTTAATCCCAGCAATTGGGAAGCAGAGGCAGGCGGATTTGAGTTCGAGGCCAGCCTGGTCTACAGAGTGAGTTCCAGAACAGCCAGGGCTACACAGAGAAACCCTGTGTCGAAAAAAAAAAACAAAAACAAAAAAACAAAACAAAACAAAACACAAACCTCTTAAGTGCAGCCAGAGGCTATGGTTGCACACACCTTTAATCCCAGCATTTGGGAGGCGATGGCAGGTGAGTTTGAGGCCAGCCTCATCTACACAGAGTGAATTCTAGAACTGCCAGAGCTATGTGGAGAAACCTTGTCTCAAAACAACAAATTGCTCTTGAGTCCTGTGAAGAAACCAATCTTGTACTGGAGTGGAAGCCTCACCTGCTGGCTAGCATTCACAGTTGGGAAAGGAACCAACAGTCTTCCCCAGCTATGAAGAGTAATGAGCAGCCTCACTCCATGGACCCCGATCAGAAGTGGCAGGAATGCTTTGGAGTAAAGACTATCACTGGCTTTAAGGCTGTCCCCACCCAGTCAGAGGTGTGGACACCTGCAGCAAGACAGCATTTGCTGTACGTGAGAGGCCTGTAACTGCATGCATATAACTTGTGCAAGATCAAACCAGCCAAGACTGTGGTGTGGCTGGAGGAGGGAGGCCTCATGAAGCCTCACCCCTGGCAGAGGAGCTCTAGGCACCCAACGCCTTTAGGAATGAGTCCCTGATAGTGTGCCTGTGCTCTGGTGGGTGGCCCTACCAATGGCACAATGGCAACACTAAATGGACTCCATGGAGTTGAGAAGGAACTGTAGTAGAGAAACAAACAGGGCTGGTGAGATGGCTCAGTTGTTAAGAGTACCAACTACTCTTCTGAAGGTTGTGAGTTCAAATCCCAGCAACCATATGGTGGCTCACAACCACCCATACTGAGATCTGACGCCCTCTTCTGGTGTGTCTGAAAACAGTTAAAGTGTAGTTATTTATAATAATAAATAAATCTTTTAAAAAAATTTTAAAAAAGAAACAATGAACAATGGAGGAGTTTGAGCTGAGTCTGATCAAAACATACAGTGTTTATGCATGAATCCTCAAACAACTAAAAAAACCTTTTGAGTCCTACAGAAAGGAATAGGAGTGGTACCTGAGCCATTCTAATTAGGTTACGATGGGTCATATTAAGAAAACTGTAGGGCTGGTGAGATGGCTCAGTGGGTAAGAGCACTGACTGCTCTTCTGAAGGTCCTGAGTTCAAATTCCAACAACCACATGGTGGCTCACAACCATCTGTAATGGGATGTGATGCCCTCTTCTGGTGTGTCTGAAGTCAGCTACAGTATACTTATCTATAATAATAAGTAAATCTTTGGACCAGAGCAAGGTCCTAAAATTCAATTCCCAACAACCACATGATGGCTCACAACCATCTGTACAGCTACAGTGTACTCACATACATAAAGTAAATAAATCTTTAAAAAAAGAAAATTGTAGAAAAGCAGTAACATATACCATTCTTCTATAAAATTAATAAAGTTTTAGTTTTTACATCTAAAAACTTTCCACTTCTTCCACAACTGCCAATTGTCCCTACTAGCCTAAATAATACAGCCTGAGAGCTAGAGTGTACATTTCCTTCAGAGGACAACCCTGTTCATGATTCACTACTGGAATAAAAATTACAAGCACCAATCTCAGAAAACTGAAAATTGCTTTACACAATGCTACAGTCTAATTACTTTACATCCTTACCAGTGGATAGTGTGGTCTGAGTTTACCAGTGTATCGATAGCCTGCCCATGGATCAGTGTTAATGTCACCTTCTACAGTCCAGGAACATACTTCTCGCTTTGCCTTTTCATCTTCTGGAAGAAAGAGAGATGATGGATGTGAAAGGAAAGAGGGAAAATGATGCTTCAGACAGAAGGCTACTGAACAGCAGCTTACTTTAATTCTCATTTAGTGGAACAAAAATCCAGCAAGCATCCAATCTAACCTGAGAAAGCATTCCGACCCTCTCCGATCTCAGTGTCGGGGAAGAAGCACCCCCTAGACACGCGCTGTACAGTCTCAAACAGAATGGCTTTCAATGATAAGTATATGCTCTCTACAATGTCAATTCATACAGTTAATTTTAAGATATCAAATAGGGCCCGGCAGTGGTGGTGCACGCCTTTAATCCCAGCACTTGGGGGGCAGAGGCAGGCAGATAGATTTCTGAGTTCGAGGTCAGCCTGGTCTATAGAGTGAGTTCCAGGACAGCCAAGGCTACACAGAGAAACCCTGCCTCGAAAAACCAAATAAATAAATAAATAAATAAATAATCAAATAGGAGCAAAATCTTCCCATCTGAAATCAGACTTAACAGCTGAATTCTATTCTCTTGAGATCAGTGATCTTAAATCACCCCAAAGCAAACTTACATAAAAAAAAAA
>NW_022196898.1:85793709-85796095 GCF_008632895.1 Mastomys coucha
AAAAAACAATTTCTAATTCAACCATTCATTGGCTTTTAAGTGAAGGTTTTCAATCAATATAAAACTATTTATGAATTCAAGACAAAAATAGACTCCATTCACTGTCACTAGATTCAGGTACTACTGAAAATTCTTCAAAATGACAACTGATGCTTGCTTTAGGTAAAATTAGCACGAAGTGATTTGTCTGAAACAGGAACCTCTGGGAATATGTCTTTTTTAATCTACACTAGAACAATCTAGAGCTCACTAGAAATTTACACCTGAAAGTTCAAGAAAGCTTTCCTTTCAGGATCCACTACATCTGAGTCCCAAATGGTAGACAAGCACTAGATTCCTAGTAATCCTGAGAAGAGCTGAGGCTGGTAGCAAAAAAACCACAGTGCCATAGGTCTAGCTAGATAAAGATGCAGGCGGTATGCCAAAGAGCATCAGATTTTATTCAATGTAAGTCCCAAAATACATGACCTCCAAGCCACACACATCCATTCAAGGGAACAACAAACCAAAAGCAGTTAATCTCTTCCTTTATATAAGAAACAGTTAATAGTTTCATTTTGTGGGATCATATACAATATGCCCAAAATGAACAGGGTATGGTGACACATGCCTATAATCCAGCACTTGGGAGGTAGAAACAGGGAGGTCAGGAGTTACCAGTATCAGCTACAGGGCAACAGAGACCTGGCCAAGTAACATCAAACAATACAGCATCCTCAGTCTACAATATACATACATTTCTAGCAAAGACACGAGAGCGCCAAAAGATTAGGGCACTATCAGGTACTGGCCAAGCTAGATCCACCTACCTTAGCAAAGGCCTCACAGTCTCATATTAAACCCATGAAACAAGATTAAGCAGATATAACTCACATATTTTATTACATATTACCAAAAAATAATAATTCCAGATGTCAGGATCATTCTTTCAGAACACTCCAACACATACTTTCTGAACTAAAGGAAGTTCTGACACTAAGACAAAGTTCCCCACAAGGCAAAGGGCATAGGATACACAATGCTACTTACTTGCTTTCTTATGTAGTAACTTGTGAGTGGCCCAGCTTCCTTTAAAGCATTCCTAAAAGAGCAAACAAGGAATCAGTTCCAGGCCTTCCTTAGTCAGAAACATTTTAGGGGCTGTTACACAGAGAAACAGTTATTGGTCAGGCAGTAGTATAGGTCTTTAATCCCACACCTCTGGAGACAGGGGCATGCAGGTGGGTTCTACACGAGTCAGGACTACTCATTGAGACACTATCTCAAAAATATAAAAATAAATACACAGACTAAAACACAAGGATTTGTAGTATAAATATTGAGAGAAGGCTTAATAAATGACATCAACTCATAGTATCAATTCAGGAAGTAATCTAAGGCTAGGGTTATGGTTCAGTGGTAGAGCATTTATTTGCACGGGAGTACGTGGTGCCTGCACTACCTAATAGAAGTATTCCGACCCCACCCCACCCCTGCAGTGTCTGAACACTTCCTCCCTAACTAACTGGTATTACCATTTGGGAAGGTTGTAGAGCCTTTAGGAAGGAGTCCTGTGGGAAGAAGTAGGTCACTGGGCCAAACCTTGAGATCTGATGTCTGGTTACACTTCCTGACAGCAAATACAATGTGACCACCCCACCAGCTGTCACACTATAGGTCACTAAAATGGATACTATCCCTTCTTTTTTTTTTGGTTTTTTTTTTTTTTTTTTTTTTTTGGTTTTTCAAGGCAGGGTTTCTCTGTGTAGCCCTGGCTGTCCTGGAACTCACTCTGTAGACCAGGCTGGCCTCAAACTCAGAAATCCACCTGCCTCTGCCTCCCAAGTGCCGGGATTAAAGGCGTGCGCCACCACCGCCCAGCCCAAAACATGTCTTTTACATCTCTATATTTGGTTTATTTTCATATCAATATTATCCCATTTATCATTTATTTGTCATGTTTTTATTTCTGGTTGGTCAATTCTTTCTTCTATCCATTTTTGTAAAATGCCACATGATACTTGCGGATGGGAAGCAAACAGGCAACACCTGTTACATGTGAGCCAAGTGACAGAGGGCAGGAGCATCACTGACCAGGGAAAGAAGTAGGGTCTGATGGCCAGCTCATTGGCATGCACAACTAGTGTGTACTAGTAATCTACAGACGAAAGAGTTAGTATTCTATCATTGTTAACCCAGCTCATTGGCATGCACAACTAGTATGTACTAGTAATCTACAGACGAAAGAGTTAGTATTCTATCATTGTTATTTTGAAAAAAACGAGTTCTAAGAATTTGTCCAAAAACTAACTTGGGCATATACCTATTATTCCAGCATAAAAAAAACTAAGCTAGTAGTGCTTAGGGAAGACCTAGCTTCTTGAACTACATAATGAGAATTTATCTC
>NW_022196898.1:85796105-85805141 GCF_008632895.1 Mastomys coucha
ATTACCCAAATGTCCTAACCAATACTTACTGTCAAATATTTTTACTTCTTTAGGTCTGTTTTCAATATATGAGGCTGGAGCCAGGGCAGCTCAGCAGCAGGGAGGAAGGAGCACTTGTTGAGCTGCAGAGGACCCTAGTTCAGTTCCTAGTACCCACACGGGGACTCACACCATCCTTAACTCCAGGGGATCTGATGACCACTTCTGACCTCCAAGAATACTGTGCACTCATACTATACACATACATACATGCAGACACAACACTTTCACACATGATAAACAAATAATAAATAAGGTGATAAGCATCTTGAAATCATTTACCAAACACTAGGCTAGCTAGTTCCATGTTCTTAGTAACCCTCTTCCCAACTCTAAGGATGGTACCATCCACCCAGAAGGACACAGGCACAAACTCTAAGGATGGTACCATCCACCCAGAAGGACACAGGCACAAAGACTGAAACCAACGGCTCACTGCCAATGCCCTCTCCTCCCACTGACTTTCTAAATTCTGATGGCCACAAACAGTAGCAGATTTACTACTTCCTTCTTTACTTCCTTCTCAGCTAACTACCTGGCTTAGGGCAAGACAATGAGCAGAACAGAACCTGGCTAAATAACAGCAGTCAAGAAACTCAAGCGTGGCGGTGGTGGTGCACACCTTTAATCCCCGGCACTTGGGAGGCAGAGGCAGGTAGATTTCTGAGTTCGAGGCCAAACTGGTGTACAGAGTGAGTTCTAGGACAGCCAGGGCTACACAGAGAAACCCTGTCTCAAAAAACCACACACACACAAAAAAAGAAACTCAAATTTTAGCTGGGTGAGGTAGAGCATGTCTTTAATCCCAGCACTTGGGGCCTGAATTCCAGCCTGGTCTACAGCGTGAGTTCCAGGACAGCCAGGGCTACACAAAGGAATCCTGCTTCCAAAAAAAAAAAAAACAACAACAACAAGAAAATAGGAGGAGGGGAAAGGAGAGGGGAAGGGAAGGGGAGGGGAAGAGAGGAGAGGGAGAAGGAGAAAAGGGAAAGGAACTGAAATTTTAAGTTCAGTCACAATTAACAGATACCTTTGTCTAGTACATCACCCATCCTTTAAAAAGATAATGAGGGCTGGAGAGATGGCTCAGCAGTTAAGAGCACTGACTGATCTTCCAAAGGTTCTCAGTTCAAATCCCAGCAACCACATGGTGGCTCACAAGCACCTGTAATAAGATCTGACTCCCTCTTCTGGTGCGTCTGAAGACAGCTGCAGTGTACTTACATATAATAATAAAATCTTTAGGCTGGAGCAAGTCGGGCCAACCAGAGTAAGCAATCTTCATTCCCAGAAACCACATGATGGCTTAAACCATCAGTACAGCTACAGTGTGCTCATATACATAAAATAAATAGATAAATCTTTAAAAAACAAAAAGATAATGCAAATGTAGAATCCCACTTCCCACAGCAGGCCCACTCCTTTCATCCTTCACTTAAAGACTTGAGCACACATTGACACAAGAAACTTCAGAAAACAATGAAAGAAAACCTCAGCTCCACCTCAAAGAACCAAAGCAGAGCCCTTACAGGTGAAGAAAAAAGGGATATGCAACTGCTACTAATTTAGTAATACAAACATCACAGCCTTCGGATAATGGGTCTTATTCCATTAAAGGAAGAAAATTTCTTAAATTGAAACAACTCAGATAAAAATGGTTTTTTAATTAAAATTATTTATATAGTTTACTTTTCTGGTCAGTGCCTTACCTATTCATTTCACCTATCAAAACCATATGACAGGAGCTCTCAGTGCTTCCATTACATGCACGACATCACACAGCAGAGGAGCCCCTGTTCTTCTTTTCAGGTAGTTACTCATTCATTCAAATGTGCTGACCACTCGCTGCCTACAAAGTACAGTAACAGGGAAGGAACACTGAGAAGGATAGCTCACTTGATCAAAGACACTGCTTAACAGGCCATGCAGGTCATTAACAAGGCATACAAGTGTTACGGTGCTATAAAAAGGTAGTTTGGTTTGGCTTGGTTCCAAGGACAAGCTGGCCAGTATTAGGGAACCAAAGAGTGAGAGGAAGGGAAAAACCATGAAAAGAACATCCCGAATGGTGAGAAAAAGTCTCAGGCTCAGCACCATGTAACTGTGTTTAGGAAAAGTTGCAGTGACTTCATCTCTACTGGGTTGACAGAAGAGCTGTGATTCCAGAGGACAAGCAACATTTTGGGTAAGTAGAGAATATGGGCACAGCCCATGACTACAGAATGTAATCCGCCTAGCGTGAGAAGAGCTGCTCTAACTGTGAAGTCAGAGAACGCCTAAAGCAGTAAGTGAGAACCTCATTACTGAATAAGCATGACCCAACCGTGGGAAAAGTGACTTGGATACTAAGACCTAGTCTTTGGTCTATATTTGAGTGGTTTGTCTATAAAGTGAGGAATTACAGTGGAGAAATGAACTACTACAACTGACTCAGTGGCAAATTTTACAAACTAGCCATGAGAGATGAGAATAGGGATAGAGAAAGATATCATAAGCTACTCTGGGTATATTTAATTGCATGGAAAACAGTAACATGGGTAATACACACACAGACTCTAGCACAGGCTACACTCATAAAAATCTTGGATGTTCTATTCTTTTTTGATGAACTGTATGCTTTTAAGCATTTATATATTCTTAATTTATAACTATGTTGTTTCCCCCCTTCTCTTCACTCCCTCCAACCCTTCCCATAAACCTCTGTGCTCTTAATCCCGTGGCCTCTATTACTTTGTAAGTGTGTGTGTGTGTGTGTGTGTGTTTCTACACATAGAAATACGACCTTCTTGTTCTCCATATAACGATCCTTATGTGTCTGTGACTTCTGAGCTGACCTCTTGGTACTGGATAATCAATTTGGAAGATAGTGTCAGTACACATTAGCCCACAAATGCACCCACTTGGGTTTTTTTTTATTGTTTTTAAAATTTTATTTATTTATTATATGTAAGAACACTGTAGCTGTCTTCAGACACTCCAGAAGAGGGCATCACATTATGGATGGATGTGGTTGCTGGGATTTGAACTCAGGATCTTCAGAAGAGCAGTTGGTGCTCTTAACCACTGAGCCATCTTTCCAGCCCGCACCCAGTTGTTTTTAAAGTTTCATTTCTATTTTATGTGTATGGGTGCTTTGCCTTCAAGTATGCCTGTGCACCATGTGCCTGGTGCCTGAGAAGGTTGTGAGAACCATGTGGTGCTGAGAACTGAACTCAGGTCCTTTGGAAGAGCAGCCAGTCAGTGCTCTTAACCACTGAGCCATCTCTTCAGCCCAGCCATTTTTGTTTGTTTGTTTGTTTGTTTGTTTTCTTCCCTTTTTTTGAGATAAGAGTTTTATTATTTAGTAAGGGCTGGCCTTAAAGTAAACCAGGTTGGCCCAGTAGAGTTCTACCAGCTTCTGCCTCCAAAGCACTGGGATTAAATGTATATGCCACCACACCCAGCACCTCCCTACTTTAAATACTGCATGAACTGTATACATGGATCTATTCAGATGGCACACAAATTTTGTTTTAAATCCAGGTTTCACACAGAACTCAGTAGGTTAAACTGGAAAATGTTAAAGCCACAAGAGGCCCTGCAACAGGTTGATAGCTCCAAGGCTATTTTGAGATCAAGCAACACGTCTCTCTCCTCCATGTGCAACTCTTGGAAAGTGACGGGGGCAGCAAGGTCAAGGACCATACACTCTGTAAAAGCCAGACCATACAATAGTGAAGGGGCTCCTGCAATGCTACCGCTTTTAATCATAGATTTTATCTTATATTTACCTTTTCATCTACTTTATCTTAGAAAATAGTTGTTTTTGCTATTTTCATAAAACTATTCTCCCCTCCCTCGGCCCCACCGCAGAGATAGGGTTTCTCTGAGGAACCCAGGCTGTCCTAGAACTGAGAGATTTGCCTGCCTGCCTCCCAAGTGCTTCCATTAAAGGCATGTGTCACTACCACTGGTGACATAATTATTCTTATTCAACTTTATCTAGATACCAAGCATTAAGTTGTACTGAATCCTTTAAAAAAAAAAAAAAAACGTCTTAAATTTTAGGGCTACAGGGTCTTCCTCAATTTCATTGTCAGCGCAATCTTGTACAATACAGAAGGAAAAAGTATCGTCATTCAGTCTATTGAGACTAACACTGGAACTCGAGAACTTAAGTAATTTCACTTACTCAAGATCCCAGAGGAATTAGCATGCCAAGGTCTGGGCTATAGATTAACTCCCCTCTCCCAGGAACCTGTCAGTTTATTATCAATATTTGCACGCTTGTCCTCAACAAATCGTAGCTAAGAGCCTAATACCTATTACTGCTTGCCTCGCCATTATTCTGTGTCTCGAAACACAACGGAACATAAATACTGTTCGATAAACACACACTTCTTGTCAGGGCCCCACTCAGTGCTGGGTTTGCTCAATTGCACAAACCCAAAAACTCAACATCTCAAAAACTTCGACATCGGAGCCTTTCAAGCATAACCCTTGAGGGAACTGTCCTTTCTACTCCCTAGGAACTTCAGTAACAGAAGAAGTGACTCATCTCTTTACCTTACCAGTTCTCAGATTAATAATCTGAGATGCCAACGGAAAAGAATGAATTACACAGACGCCCCCCCCAGTCCACGCCTACACTCAAAGTTGCTTAAATGCCAAAGCACCATAGTAAAACACAAAAGAAGTGGGGGTGAAACTAGCTCTCCTCCACGGGAGACTGCGGCCAGCCCGAGGCCCCGGCAGGTTGCTTCCGTCTCCGTCCCGGATTGCACAGGCACCGGAGAGAAGCCCCGGGAGCGCGGCCCGAGGCGTCCAGAGATCCGACCCCGGCTCGGGCGGAGGTCACGGGCTACCGGTTCCCACGCGCCCCTACCTGCGCACACACCTGGCCGCCCTCGGGGCCGCGGATGCCTGGCCCGAACCCGCCGCAGGTCAGCTTCCGCCCCCGCGAGCGCCGGCGGCCCGCTCCCGAGGCCCGGGCCGCTCTGAGGCCCGAGCGGGAGGCGACAAGGCCCAGAGGCGGAGGGCCGGAGGGGCGCGGGGTGGGCGGCTACCTGCGAGCAGAAGTACGAGCCCTGGATGCCCAGCTTGATGCAGGTGGGGCACTGGAGCTTGGCCTCGCTGCTGCAGCCGTCCGTCTCGCACACCCGCGTCTCCACCGCCGCCATGCTGCCTGGCTGCCGGAGGAGGGAGGAACCGCCAAAGGGAGGGGAGAGAGACACCCGGCCGGGGAGGAGCTCAGACCGTAGGCCTAGGCGCCGGACCGGGAGGAGCAGGGCCCACCCCTACGCAACGCGCCCCGCCCCCTCCGCGCACGCGCGGCTAGCGCCCCGCCCCTAAGCGCGCGCTCACCTGCTGCCCCGCCCCTCCCTCCGGTCCGGCGGACCCCCGACAGCCCCGCCCCCTCTGCGCACGCGTAGTGTCGCCCCGCCCCGTAGCTTCTGCCTGCCCCGCCCCAAGCTTGGCGGTGGCGGCGGCGGTGGCGGCGGCGGTGGCGGCGGGGGTGGCGACGACGCCACGTGGGGTCTGCGGAGACCCTACACACCCTACTTCTGGCCTCAGGGCGCCTCGGGAGTGACGTCAGGACACGGGCCGTGACATTCTTGAGCCTTCAGTGTTTCTCCTTCACTCGCAGGTGGCTGGGAAAGGGCGTGGATTCCTCGGCTGGATTCACCTGGAGCTTTTTGGACCTTTTCTTGAGTTCCGCTTCTCAAACTGCAGCCTCAAAAAAAAAAAAAAAAGTACGCTCATTCTTAAAAAAATATCAATGGGCCGAGATGGGACTGAAATCCGCCCTTCCTCATGTCTTTCTTGCCACACCCCGCCATTGAAATATTGAAATACAAAGTGCTAGTAACGGCCAGAGAGTTCAAGACCGACGACTTTTAAACATATTATCTGATTTTCTAGTTTGAGAGAATTCTACCAATCAAGAATTGAGGGGGAAAGGGGTTCTCCGGGCAGGGGTGGTGCATGCCTTTAAACCTAGCACTGGGGAAGCAGAGGCAGGCAGATTTCTCTAAGTTGGAGGCCAGCCAGGTCTACAGAGCAAGTTCCTGAATAGCCAGGACTACACAGAGAAACCCTGTTGGAAAACCAAACCAAAAGAGAAAAGAAAAGAAATGCAAGAGTTAAAAGGCTTTTAGAGTTTATCAGATACAAACCCGCAGCCTAAATCTTTCAAATACACATAATCAGTAGATAACCAGAAATGCCGTTTTCTATCTTGTGTTTGTTGCTAGAAGAATTCTACGACGTTTATTTTTGGTTATCTTTTCCACCTTAATACACCAGAAAAGCTCATATTTTCTTTAATATACAACTTTTGTTGTGTAACCACTGTGAAACTTCTAATGAAAATGTACAGGTTGGAGAGATGGCTCAGCGAAGAGCGATGACTGCTCTTCCGAAGGTGTTGGGTTCGGATCCCAGCAACCACATGGTGGCTCACAACCATCCGTCATGAGATCTAAGGCCCTCTTCTGGTGCTTCTGAAGACAGCTACAGTGTATTACACTGGAGCAATCGGGGCCAGAGGGAGCAGGCAGGAGCGAGCAGAGGTTCTGAGTTCAATTCCCAGCAGCCACATGATGGCTCACGCCCATCTGTACAGCTACAGTGTACTCATACACACAAAATAAATAAAATTTAAAAAAAAAAAGAAAATGTACACATGTAAGAAAATTAGTGACTGCATATGTGTATATGTTTGTATATGACGTATAACTGTATAAATCCCAGCTTCCTAAACTGTGACTCTCGACTTCTAAATGTGGAGTCACAAAATATTTGGCAACAGTAAATGGTTTTTGAAAGCCTAACAACCAAAAGTTGTTAATTTCGAAATTAAACGCAAACTGCTTCGGAGATCTTGGCAACACTCAGCTTGTGCATCGATCGGACTTCTCTGCAGCCTGATTCTGAACCCACTGCACGTACCCTCTGGGGGTGTGTCACATAGGCAGCGACAAACCCTGCCTGAACACCCCGGCTGAAGGCCATCATACGTTGTGACTTGCAGTATTTTCACCGTATTTGCTCTTAAGCATCATGGTTTCTCTACAGAAGACAGAGACATCTAATATTCCCCTTCCGTCATTCGTCGTTGTGTATCCAACCCGGGTCCAGTATTTGGATTGAGTTAGCCTCCACAGCAGCAATCCTATGGTGGCTAGAACTCTGCATAGAGAACTGAATGTTTGTTTCCATGCACTGCTGGTTTGAGTTGCTGACTTGCATTTCATTTTTAAAAATTATTCAGTGGGGCTTTACTTTGGATTGGACAGAATTTCCAACAATTTTTAAAACAGACCAAAATCGACTTCTGCTATTTTGTATTGTGAGAAACAACATTCTTAGCATTGACAATTATAAATCAAGATACTAATTAACTATGAAAAACTAAAGATGACCTATAGTCAAATATTCAACCAAGCTCCCCTCTTCCCTCTCTCTCTCTCTCTCTCTCTCTCTCTCTCTTTTTCTCTCTCTCTCTCTTTCTCTCTCTCCCTCTCTCTCTCTCTTCCATCCTGTTGTTCTTTGGTTTTTCTAGACAGTTTCTCTGTGTAGTCCGGGTCCTGGCTGTCCTGGAACTTGCTCTGTAGACCAGGTTGGCCTCCAGCTCAGAGAGATCCACCTCTGCCTCTGAGTGCGAGGATTAAAGGCAAGAACCACTACACTAGACTCAAGATTTCTTTATGTAGAGTAAACAAGAACACATGTCTTGGCCAGGCAGTGGTGGCACAGGCCTTTAATCCCAGTACTTGGGAGCTTGGGAGGCAGAGGCAGGCGGATTTCTCAGTTCAAGGCCAGCCTGGTCTACAGAGTGAGTTCCAGGACAGCCAGGGCTACACAGAGAATCCCTGTCTCAAAACAAACAAAAAAGTCTCAATAGAGCAAATTTGCTTTTATCTCTAATAAAATGTATTATGTTAAATTATTCTAGGGGCTGGAGAGATGGCTCAGTACTTAAGAGAGCTTACTCCTTTTGCAGAGAACTCAAATTCAGTTCTCAGAAGGTTGGGTAATAGGGTCACAGGCAAAAAGGGTCACAACTGGGAAAGGCTCATCAAGTCCTAGTATGTATAAAAATATTGAGAAGACTGGCAAGATGGCTCAGTGGTAAAACTACTTTTCCCTCAAACGCGACGACCTCAGTCCCAAAGGTGGATGGGGAGAAATAACTGCACAAAGTTGCCCTCAGATTCCCAGCATGCATCCCGTCTTGGTGTTATAGCTGTAGAGAGATACTATGACCAAGGCAACTTTTAAAAGAGAATACACTTCATTGCGGCCGGCTTACAGTTTTAGAGGTTTAGTCCATTACTATCATGGCAGGAAGCATGGCAGTGTACAGGCAGGTAAGATGCTGGAGGAGCCGAGAGTTCATTATCTTGATTGGAAAGCAGCCAAGAAGAAACTGTTCCACACTGGAGGAACCTTCAGTATAGGAAACCTCAAAGCCTGCCTACACAGTGATGGCCACACCTCCTAATAGTGCCACTCCCTGAGCCAAGCTTCAAACACCAAACATATTCAAACCACCACACATCCCATGTGCAAATGCACACATACACTACACAAATAAATGTATAAATTATATTAAAAACTGGACCACATAATGCAATGTATTTACTTGCTTTCTTTACCATATTGTAGACTTATTTTTATTGTTACCAATACACTTCGTTTTATACTTTAGTGACTGCACGTATTCTGTTGTATGAATAACTTACTAAACCAAATACACTAATAATAGGAATATAGAGTATTTTTAATTGTTATTTACTATAAAAGTATCAGTAAACACCCTAGAACTTTGTCTCCTCTTTCACTTGCTGAATCAAAGGGCTTTTGCAGTTCACCATATCTTTACATAGCCCATTATATAATTCCCTACAAAACATTTAAAAGGACAGACAGTAACTTTACAGTGGAGAAACACATTGTCTAGGTGAAATGTACAGGAAAGTACAAGTCAATTTTGTACATTTTCTTTTTTTTTTT
>NW_022196898.1:85805264-85815264 GCF_008632895.1 Mastomys coucha
CTTGGCTGTCCTGGAACTCACTCTGTAGACCAGGCTGGCCTTGAACTCAAAAATCTGCCTGCCTCTGCAACATTTTCTTATAAGAACCATGAAGAAGTTGGCATATCTATGTGACCAATCCTAGTCAGAAGGAAATACCAAACAGACCCAAACTGGAGAGTCTGTAAAATTCACATATTTCAAAATACAGAAAGGTATTGAGGATCATCATCTTTAATGTTCAAAACCTGCTGTTTATGTATGGCTCTGGCTCAATTTATGAGCCCCTTCTGCCATGATTCCTTACGTGGGGCCTTGGCCCTCTTGCAGTAGCTAATGGCCTGGTTGTCAGCTGAATATATTGCAATTACATTCTTCTAGTTTCTTGTCATTCTGTTCCCCTGACCTGAAGTGCCTTTTTTCCATCATCACCATCATCAATCTTCCGCAAGGCAGCATTCACTTTTGCAAAAGAGTGTGTTGCTTCACTCAAGCACAAGCACATAGCAGGAAGTGCTACGGGTTTCTATCCTAACTCCAGAGGTCTGTGTCTTTTCCCCCACTGGGTGGAGTCCGATCACATAAACTTTGGAAGTTGCCTAAATTTCAAAACATCAGAGGGAAGGAAAGGAAGAAAAGAAGGAACCAGGTCAGCCACTCCAGGCCACCAAGTATCAGGAACGCAGCCAGACCTTTGTAGAAACATCATTTACAAGGTAGTAAAGGTTCCAAAATAGCCTTCCAAAGGTTAAGGTACTGTAGATCACTTTTTCCCCCCCGAGACAGGGTTTCTCTGTGTAGCCCTGGCTGTCCTGGAACTCACTCTGTAGACCAGGCTGACCTCAAACTCAGAAATCCACCTGCCTCTCTGCCTCCCAAGTGCTGGGATTAAAGGCATGCGCCACCACCGTCCGGCCCTGTAGATCACTTTTGATAGAAAATATTTACATTACTTCTATTAACCTCACTTTTTTGTTTTTTTTTTTTTCGAGACAGGGTTTCTCTGTTGTAGCCCTGGCTGTCCTGGAACTCACTCTGTAGACCAGACTGGCCTCAAACTCAGAAATCTGCCTGCTTCTGCCTCCCAAGTGCTGGGATTAAAGGCGTGAGCCACCACCACCCGGCAACCTCACTCTTACTAATAAAAGAATTTAGAAATTAACTCAAAGGGAAACCTGAGAACAACTTTATTAGAGTTTAGAGAAAAACAAGGCAGCGAAGTTGTAAACGTTGACAGCTACTAGAAGGGAAATGGAAAAGGGTTGACAGCCACACCATTGGCAAGTGAGGCATCTCGTCTACATGGCCAAAGGATAAAGGGCATAGGAGAATAGTGACTTGACTCAGAGTGCCCAGAAAAGCATGCTTAGCCTTTGGTCAGTACTGGGGAGGGAGGGGCATAAAGAAATATAACACACTGGCTGGAGAGAGGGCTCAGCGGCTAGGAGCATAGGACTGCTCTTCCAGAGGTCCTGAGTTCAATTTCCCAGCAACCACAAGGTGGCTCACAACCAACCGTAATGAGATCTGATGCCCTCTTCTGGGGCGTCTGAAGACAGCGATAGTGCACTCATATAATAAATAAATAATATAAATTAAATAAAAAGAAATGTTACACAAAAAGTTTCATACTGCTGAGTTAGGACTCAGGAAAGCGACACTGTAATGGTCTCTGCAGGCAGCTGCCCCTTTTGGTCCTTTTATGACATGGTTGATGGATAGATTTTCTTCTTTTTTTTTAAGATATGTACTAACTCTAGCCCAAACTGGCCTTGAATTATGCCAGCCCTACCTTAGCCTCCCAAATGTTAGTACTTCAAATAGGAGACACCACACCTGATTCTATTTCTTTAAGATGCAGCCCCAATACTAGTTAACCTGTTAAACATTTGCTGATCTCCTGGGTTCCAGTTAATCAATATCTGACAGTGTCTACTCTGCTACTTCTAAACCTAATATGCAGTGATGTTGTTACAATTAGCAACAATTTTAAGGAATATTTACTTAAAAAAAAAAAAAGTCTGGTGGCTGAGGAGATACCCTCAGAGCTCCTACTAATCTTAGAGAGGACAGCTCCCTGACACCCATGTTAGGTGACTCAGCATTGCCTGTAACTCAGGCTCCAGGATTTCCTGATACAGGTAAAATCTGGGTGGGCTCGAAGTTCTCAGTATCATTATCAAGAATTTAATAATAGATCCAAATAGAAGCTCAAGGCAATTTTATTAGAGTTTAAAAGAGAAAACCTCAGGGCAATCAAGATGTAAACTTCTACAGCTGCCCATAAGAGACAGGAGAGAAGGGAAAAACTATGATATTTATCCTGACAAGTCTGACCAGCAAGCAGGCACATTAAAGGTGGGGGTGGGGCTTTAGAGAGGGAGTAAGGAAGGCCAAGGTATTAGAAAATCCAGCCTCTTAGTGAAAGTATGTTTCCAAAAGAGAGAGAAGAAGAAGAGAAGTTATACTTTTCTGGAAAATTCTTTTCCCCTTTGGTTGGATCTGAAACATTCAGAAAAGAGTTCTAAAGATAAACAGCTGTAGCCAGTGAGCTAGCGGAATCGAAGGTAGGAAAAGTATCCAATCCAGTCTTTCTCATCTGGACTTGGTCTTTAACTCTTCTACTTTGCTCACATAGGTTTTTGTGGCACCAAGCTTGGAAGTCCCTTTCCACTGATTCCACCCATCCCACTTGGCCTTGCCTCTGAGATTACACAACCCTGGCAAATCTGTGTTTATGTCATTCATGGCGTGGTTGAAATGACTGTAAATGAGCGTCAGTTGGTTTCAACTTGAGACACTTCACCTCCTCTGGGGTTTTGTCAAATTCAGCCTGAGGTGTAACAGTGAAGTAAATTTAATCCCAAGAACAATGAATGGTACAAGCACAGAGCAGGCAGTAAGTAACCCCAGGCTAAACTTTTAAAGACTGGAGAACTTTTAAAGTGATTTATATTATGTTTTATATTGTGGTATAATATTTTATTATGTGTGGGTGTTTTGTGTCCACAGAAGTCAGAAGAGGGAATTGGATCCCCTGGAACTGGAGTTACAGAAGGTTGTGAACTACTGTGTGGGTGCTAGAAATTGAATCCTGGTCCTCTGTAAGGGCAGCAAGTGCTTTTAACTTCTGAGCCATCTCTCCAGCACACGATGATGTTAATATTAATATTGAGACTGTGGGGATGAATAAGAAAGAAACTGTTATGAATATAAGTGTGAAATGTTAGTGTGTCAAGTTGACAAGTGGTCAATTTGGCTGGTTGGTTTTTGTCAACTTGATACACCACACACACACACACACACACACACACACACACACACAAACACGTGCACGCATGCTTATCTCAGGTTCTGGTTCTCATTAACAGTGTCAAGTATGAATTCTATCTCATGGAGCAGGCCTCCATTCCATTCAAAGAGGAGTTCATTTCCCCATAACATCTGTGCCACTGTTGCCCCAGCAGGTATGCACTGCAGGCAGGTGGTAGCTTGCAGGACTTACAGCTGGGTGAAACTGACGATTGCTTTTCTCCTCTGGTAGCATGTACTCCTTCAGGCCTCTTGGTAGGGGTGAAGCTTTAAGATGAGCAGCTGCTCAACTCCTCCACCATTGGTGACATAACTACGTGGTGTCTTCAGCTATAGTATCTTACTGTCAGCTTGTAGAGGTAGCATTGGCAATGGCCTATACTGTTGGAGGGCATCCATGGCATACCTTTGGCCATCAGCTCAAAAAGATGCAACCTATTCTGAGTCTAGGTGCTGACTTACAACAAAGAAGAAAACTACAAAAGAGAAGAGATGGTTTAACTTAGGAAATAGACTACTGTCTTAGGGTTTTACTGCTGTAATCAGACACCATGACCAAGGCAACTCTTACAAAGGACAACATTTAATTGGGGCTGGCTTACAGGTTCAGAAGTTCAGTCCACTATCATAATGACAAGAAGCATGGTAGCTTAGCAGGCATGATGCTGGAGTTGCTGAGACTTCTACTTCTTCTGAAGGCAAACAGGAGAAGACTGGCTCTCACGTGAGTAAGAGGAGGGTTTTAAAGCACATGCTCACAGTGATACACCTACTCCAACAAGGCCACACCCCCAAATAGTACCACTCCCTGGGCCAAACATATTCAAACTATCACAACTACTACTACCAATATAAGATCCACATTATTTATCCAAAATTTCTTACTTCATTTTAATTCATAAGTTTCAGATTTCAAGTGTTATAAAAAATTGCATCATACAATTTTTGCAAAACTCTAAGACAGAGTTCTGGACTCACAGCTGTCTTAGGGTTTTGGTTGCTGTAAAGAGACACCATGACCAAAGCAACTCTTTTTTTCTTTTTCTTTCTTTCTTTCTTTTTTTTGAATATTTTATTTACATTTCAAATGTTATCCCCTTCCCCAATCACCCCCCATCCCATCCACCCTCCCCCTGCTTCTATGAGGGTGTTCCCACACACACCCACCCACCCACTCCTGCCTCCCCAACCCTAGCATTCCCCTACACTGGGCATCAAGCCTTCACAGGACCAAGGGCTTCTCCTCTCATTGATGCCCAACAAGGCCATCCTCTGCTATATATGCAGCTGAAGCCATGGGCCCTTCATGTGTACTCTTTGGTTGGTGGTTTAGTCCCTGGGACCCCTGGGGGGTCGGGTCTGGTTGGTTGTTCTTCCTATGAGGTTGCAAACCCCTTCAGCTTTTCACTCCTTTCTCTTACTCCTCCACTGGGGACCCTGTGCTCAGACCAATGGTTGGCTACAAGCCTCCGCCTCTATATTTGTTGGACTCTGGCAGAGCCTCTCAGGAGACATCAGGCTCCTGTCAGCAAGCACTTGTTGGCATCCACAATAGTGTCTGGGTTTGGTGACTGTATATGGGATGGATCCCCAGGAGGGGCAATCTCTGGATGGCCTTTCCTTCAGTCTCTGCCCCACATTTTGTCTCTGTATTTTTTTTCCCTGTGAATATTTTGTTTCCCTTCTAAGGACAGAAGCATCCACACTTTGGTCTTCCTTCTTCTTGAGCTTCATCTGGTCTGTGAATTGTATCTTGGGTATTCCAAGCTAATACCCACGTATCGGTGAGTACATGCCATGTGTGTTCTTTTGTGATTGGGTTATCTCACTATTGGGGCTAGCTTACAGTTTCAGAGGTTCAGTCCATTATCATCATGGCAGGAAGCATGGCAGAGTGCAGGCAGAAGGAGCTGAAAGTTCTACATCTTGGCTCAAAGGTAACCAGAAAGAGACTGACTCTTCAGCACTGGCAGAGCTTCAAAGCCCACCCGCTCTGTAATGCACTTCCTCCTTCAAGGCCATACCTGCTCCAACGGGCCACATCTCCTAATAGTGCCACTTCCCACAGGCCAAGCATATTCAAAGCACCACCACACAAACCAAAAAAACACGTTCCTGCAACAGTCACCTCTTTGTCTCAAAGAAAGAAGGAAAGAAAAAACAGGCTTCATTCTGCAGTTCAGCCTTGAAATGCATTGACTCAAATTTCGTGTTAAACATAACTCTTGTCATCTGAAATGTAATGCTGAAGGTAAATGTCAGTCAAACACAGCAAATTTTCCTTGGAAATAGGTGGTTCCCATCTGGTTTCCCTCGATGCCATGAAGCCAATTAAAATAGTAGGTAGCAGCATGGCCTGGCCCCTGTGGGGTTAGCGAGAGGCCCGGAGGATGTATCTCCTCTCCAGGACCAAGACTGCAGCGTATCACAACGTCATTCCAAGACTGATTACTGGCAAGTTGGACTAAAAAGGAATTTTTCAAGTGTGTTTGTAGCTGAGGTATAGAGTCAGCCCCACTCTGGATTTCTGTCTTGAGTGCTTGCAATAAACATGGGAAACTCCGAGTCACTGGAACTAAACAAAATTGTAGTATATTTGACATATATACTAACATCATAACTTCAGTGCAAACTTTCTCATTTGAACTGTGAAAGATAGACATCATCTAGAGGGCAGGAGACACTGCCAGGAGGTGGCAGTGATTACCCAAAATCATAGCATTCACGTGTGGGGAAGCAGCCCTTTACTACACTTCATCTTAGCCAAAAGGCCGAGAAGGGAACTCGCCTTTTACAGTCTGCTTAGATTCCTAGCAATCGCTTAGCCAGAACAGAGGAAGCACTACACCTTTTCATACTTCCAACGTGGCTGCAAATTGTGTTAAGGATTTGTCGTTTCCCAAGTAGACAAAATAGATAACTACACAATACTGAATGGGTTTGGAAATAAAAGGCAAGCATCTATTTGGCAAATACGTTTACCAGCTTCCCACAGACACCTCTGTTGCAGCCCTACACTGTGTGGTAATGCTGAACTTGGTTCTGTTGGTCCCTGTCTTAGCAAAGTGGTTCTCTTCTGTCATTGCTTTCTGGTTAGTATTTGCATAGCTTTACATCTCTCAAAGGAACACACACCACGGAGCATATAAATTAGGAATTTTATAGTAGGCATTCATAGGCATTGATTTATGGCAGGATTGTATTTCAGCTTTATTCTGGGCATGTCTAAAAGCAACCCAAGAGTTGAAATCCATGGGGAACTGGCACAGAGGGCTCAAAGAAGAGGTCAAGCGTACCACCAAGGTCAGGATGCTTTTGTGAGAACACAACTCCTTCCATGTGAGTACAGCCGCTCCTGTGAGAATGGCCTTGGTGACTATGGGGTGGTATTTAACCAAATGCTCTTAGTAATTCACAAGCTAGTGACAGGCAACCCTGGCTTGCTCAAGCCATCCACATTGCTTTGTCTTAGCCCAGCCTCATCAACATCACAATGAATAATACAGCTCAGGCTTCCTTTTCTATCTTACAATAAAATCGGATTTCTCTTCAAAACACTAGCTAGATTTAGAAGATTCTTTTTTCAGTAATAGTCTTTGTAACAAGAATATCCGTAATGCATCTCTAGGGATTCTCAAGTGATTCTGTGTTCGTTATTGTTGAGTCCCTGTACTTTGATGTTTTTTATAACAATGAATAGGATTGGATTCTAAGCCCTGGCATCATTTTTAATTTAAACCATTGGCATTATTTATAAGCACTTGATCTTGTATTTCTATAAACTAAATAGGACAAGATAAAATGCCTCTGCAAAATTCTGAAAAGTCCAATATTAATGAAACAGCCTTCCAAGGCTTCCATCCTACTTAAGAAGAAATGAAAACAGATGTCGCTGACCCGAGGAGTGACATGCTCCTGACAGTATGGTAGGATGAAAAAATATATTACAATATATATATACATATACACATATACATATATGGTAATATGTGTGTGTGTGTGTGTGTGTGTGTGTGTGTGTGTGTGTGTGTGTGTATTTGGTTTTTTAGACAAGGTTTCTCTGCATAGCCCTGATTGTCCTGGAACTCACTCTGTAGACCAGGCTGGCCTTGAACTCAGAAATCCACCTACCTCTGCCTCCCAAGTGCTGGGATCAAAGGCGTGCGCCACCACCGCTTGGCAGATGAAAATATTTAGAAGAATCAAATCGTTGTCTTCTATTCCTCTCAAGAAGAAAGCATTTGATGACTCTGGGGGTTATTAGCAAAGCCTTCCTGAGAGCATTGTCAGCAACAGGCAAAGACTGGAACAGTCAGAGGACTGTGGGGTGCAGGAGGTGGGGGCAGAGCTGACTTAACTGAACTCAGAAAATCAAGCAGCAGTGTCTACTGTAAAATGGATTCCTGGGAGGCAAGCATAGGCTGCCCGGAATAAAGTCATACTTAAAACACAAAACAATGGGGGCTGGAGAGATGGCTCAGCTCTTAAGAGCACTCACTGACTGTTCTTCCAGAGGTCCTGAGTTCAATTCCCAGCAACCACATGGTTGTTCACAACCATCTGTAATGGAATCTGATACCTTCTTCTGGTGTGTCTGAAGAGAACAATAGTGTACTCATACATCAAATAAATAAATAAATAAATCTTTAAAAAAAAAAACACAAAACAATGCCATATTGAAATACTACTGACTTGGGTGTTTATCTGACACAAGCTTATTTCTCATAGTCAGAGAGGCTAGGAATCTGCCATTATGATGTTGGCAGGTTTGGCTTTTTCAGAGGCCTTTGCTTTGGGCTGGTCCTCTTGCTGGGTCCTTCCAGAGTCACTCCTAAATCTACTGTCTCTGTTTGACAGAGTACCAGGCATATGAGATGAAGACCTGCTTCTAGGACTCCATCTTACCTTCCTTTACTTCTTTGAAGGCCATATATTTAAGAGTAGCCATATTGTGAGGTGCTGGAGATTAAAGATTCAATGCCCAAATTTTCATTGCTACACAATTCAGCCTATAACACTAGAATATACACTATCTAGATCTATCAGAATTAGGACTAGGGCGATGGCACACATCTTTAATCCCAGCACCTGGGAGGCAGAGGCAGGTGGATTTCTGATCTACAGAATGAGTGACAGGACAACCAGGGCTACACAGAGAAACCCTGTCTCCAAAATACCAAAAAAAAAAAAAAAAGAGTTGGGACCAGGAAATAAGGAAGTTGTTCACAGTATTCCCCAATGGCCAATCCTTTATTAGACAAAATACTGTGAGATTTTTAAAGAGAGATCCTCTAGTACCTTTTCCAGCATATGATATACTTATTCATATAGCTATATATATGGAACAGAAGAGCCCATTATTGTTGCAATATATTAATCTTTAGTGGAGACCCATGAGCATTTACAGTGTATCCTTCCCAGAGATTTTGTCAAAGTTGTTGAAGGTATTTCAGTGTCTATAACAGTTATATAATTACAACTTCTCTATTTGTCAACAAACTATTACTCATAAAATGAACATTTTCATTGTATATTTATTGATTTATTGTTGTCCTCTGTGGAACTGGGGATCCAGTAGGTCTCTGGTCCAACAACAGATGGCCTAAGAAGAACTCTCAGAAGAGAAGCCCGTGCAGGGCAGGTAGCCTGGGTCCCAGGTCTCGCCCGCTACCATGGCAGTGCCAATGCCAGCAGTGGGGAGCAGGGGTGGTTGGCAGCAGGCAACCCCAGGTGGCTAGAACGTGCAGTGAGAACTGCAGAGGTGTGATCCCCGCCTGCAAGGCAGGGCTAAGGTCCCTCAATGAATGCTTCAGGAGAGAAAACTCATCCCCAGAATATTACAGCTCAGTAAGATGGCCAATCTGTTCTAGAGCAGGTAGGGTCTGGCAGGGAGCTGGGCCCACGCCTACTGTGCTCAATCTCGAGTTTCACGTAGTTTGGGCTCACTCAGCCTTAGCAGTTCTTCTGTCTGATGGCATAGCTCACTTGCCCCCCAGTTTATACTGCTATCACTGACTTCAAATCTTAATACTTTAATTGTGCTGGACATAGTAATGCGCACGTTTCAGCCCAGCACTCAGAAGACAGAGACAGGTACATCTCTGCAAACTGGAAGCCATCTGGGTCTCCATAGAGTTCCAGGGCTATATAATAGAGAGAGACTCTGTCTCAAAAAATAGTAATAAAAATTTAAGAGTTTATTTCTTCCTTACTCAAATACTAGTAGATGCCTGCTTGGCCAGTCCTTCTGGGCAGGTCTTTAGGGTGGTCATTTTAGTAGCAGGCACTTTGAATTCCACAGAATTGCAATCGTAATCAGATGGGCTACATACAAGGTTTCTGGGGAAGAACAGAACATGAGCAAATCACCCCTTTGGCTTGCAGGTGGAGCACACCAGCCTGTCCCCATGGGCTGGTACCAATATTCCTCTCTTTAGAGCCTGGTGATGAGTCTGTCAGAGCTCAATTTCTGTCTTAAAAGAACAACAACAACAACAACAAAAAAAAAACAAAAAACAAAAAACAAAAACTGGGATTTAGTTCAGAAGCAGGGTGCTTGCCTCCAATATGGGAGGCCCTAGATTTTTGTTCTCAGTATCAGAATAAGAAAGGAAAGAAGGAAGGAAGAAAGATTGAAAATATAATGCCCACTTCATGCAGAGAAAATTCAGTAAAATTAATGTAAAGTGCCAAGCACTTAATCCAGCAT
>NW_022196898.1:85817764-85821653 GCF_008632895.1 Mastomys coucha
GACCCCATAAGTCTTCCGAGACTCCAAAGATGACCTCTGATCTCAAGGTTATCTTATCTATTTGCCCAGCATCCTCTGCCTCGTGGATATAAATTAGGTCACAGAAAGTGAAAGAACTCAGCAGCCACTGGCTCATGACATCACTTCTGTGACGCGGTTCCTTTTTATTTTATTTTTTTTTCTTTTTTTTTGGTTTTTTCGAGACAGGGTTTCTCTGTACAGCTCTGGCTGTCCTGGAACTCACTCTGTAGACCAGGCCAGCCTCGAACTCAGAAATCCACCTGCCTCCCAAGTGCTGGGACTAAAGCGCCACCACTGCTCGGCTTCTCTTTTTCAATCTCAGTGTCTCAGTGCCTGAGACACCTTCAGTGTTAGCTCGCAAACACTGCCTTCCCAACTCCCCAGGCACCTGCCAGCACTGTGCCTTCCTGCTCTGTTGGAGTTTCTGCTGGGTTCCACTGATCTCCAGGGAAACCTGGGATCCCTCCCTAGGCACCACAGGCACCCAGCTCCTACACTTCTCACCTCTGCCTCTATCTTCCACAAGTTCCTTCAGCTCCAGACAGCTACAAACACCACTACAAAGGTACTGAAGAAGGAGGCTTCTCTTCCGGGATTCACTTCTGTAAGCACTTAGAGTGAAAAAAGCATTTTCAGTTTATGTCGCAACCCACTCCCCTCCTAGGTCTTAGACATTCCCTCTGCAAACTTAAAAATAAGAATGAGAGGTCGGGCGTTGGTGGCGCACGCCTTTAATCCCAGCACTTGGGAGGCAGAGGCAGGCGGATTTCTGAGTTCGAGGCCAGCCTGGTCTACAGGATGAGTTCCAGGACAGCCAGGGCTACACAGAGAAACCCTGTCTCAAAAAAAACAAAACAAAACAAACAAACAAACAAACAAAAAACAAAAAACAAAAAAAGAATGAGCAGAATAACAGCCACCAAATCCCCTGCAGGATCTGTTTTCCTACTACAAAGGCATTCTTCCCCATGCAGCTAACGATTCCCACCCAGCGTGATGCTTCATCCGAGAGGCAACTGTCCACGCACATATTGTTCCCAACACTCCTGCTCATGTCTGAAATTCAGCTAACTTCAAATAGGCATTTTCTAGTGTGTTTAGATGCCATTCAGCCTCTTGGTCTTTCTGGTTATGAGAGGTTAAAATTTTTAAACTGTACTGTGGGAACTTAGCCATTAGTTGAACTCAGTGGGAGACCGGCTCCCAGAACCTAAAAACAATGGGAGGCCAGTTCCCAAGAACCCAGAAACAAGGGAACCAAGACCTTGGCCGGAGAACTCAGAAACAACCTGGCCCAAAACAATTGCCAGATGGCTAGCCCGCCCCTGGACCCTAGCACGAGCCAGCACCAATCAGAAACCACCCTGAACCTTCCCCTTACTTACCCCAGTCTTCCCTTTTGCCCCAGTACAGAAATAAAAAGCTGCCTAAGACCCTGCTCAGGGCCAGACTCCTCTATCCCTGTGAGGGATATGAGTCTCACCCCAGATAGCTAGAATAAAAAGCCTCTTACAGATTGCATCAAGTCCAGGTCTTGGTGGTGTGTGGGGTCGTCGCTCCCAGGATTTGAGTGTGGGGGTCCCTCTGGGAATCTCACAGTTATATATAGCAGATTAGAAGATCTTCGAGAAATTCTGCACCGTTTAGCTTAGTAAGAACAAAAATAAAGGAAATGCTGCAAAAATATATGTTTCCACCACTAAAACAGAGCCAGACTATCCAATGAGCCAGTGATAATATAGATTAAAAAAATATCTCAAAGAAGATGGCTAGAGTCAAGGTCCAGCAGTCAAGATCTCTGACTGCTCTCTCAGAGGACCTGAGTTAAATTCCCAGCATGCATGTGACAGCATTCACACAGACAACCTTCTACAGCTCTAGTACCAGGGATTTCAACACTTTCTTCCAGCCTCGATGCATTAGGTTACCTACTCAGTCCAGTATGTGAGATTATTATAGTTTTGTCAGTTCTCTGCAAATTTGTATAAATTCTGTCACAAATAATAAGTTGTTACAGGGTTCCCAACCTTAAAAGGCCCCAGACTGATACCAGATGGAAGTACCGTCCAGGCCCTGGGACACACGGAGGCAGCAGCACCTGCCCAAACATGAACAAAGACCTAATCCATCAAAGTCCATAGTTCCTGGAAAGTCCCCGACTGCACTAACCCTGCTTCTTGTCTTCCTTAATTCTGCTTGTAGCTAACTGTTCTTGCTAACTGATGTGTCAACACAGGATGTGGGTTTTTGGCTTAAAAGCTAATTCTTAAAAAAGGCCCAGAACTGCACTGGTCCTGAACACCCAGTGTAGTTGCTGGCTAACTAATAAAGACCTTCTTTTCTTTTCTTTCCTTTTCTTTCTTTATTTATTATGTGTAAGTACACTGTAGCTGTCTTCAGTTACTACAGACAGATGTAAGCCATCATGTGGTTGCTGGGATTATGAACACAGGACCTTTGGAAGGGCTGTCAGTGCTCTTAACCGCTGAGCCATCTCTCCAGCCCTAATACAGACCTTCTATGGGCTCAGCCCATGTTCAAGTCGGCTTCTCTGGTGGATGCCTCACAACAAAATCACTGCCATCTAGAATGTTAGAGTAACTTAGAAAGCTGTCAGTAGCTAATGAAACAAGAAAGGAAGGAAGAGAGAAAGAAAGAGAGAAAAAAAGAAAAGAAGAAAGAGAAAGAAAGAAAGAAAGAAAGAAAGAGAGGAAGGAAGGAAGGAAGAAATAAAGACAGAGAGAAAGGAAAGGAAAGAAAGAAAAGAAAGGGAAAGAGAGTATGCCAATCATGATAACCTGTGGAAACTGACTAAATTAGATTTTCCTAGAATATTTTATCCAAACTAAACAAACTTAAATGGGGCAGTGGGGAAGTTTGGATGAAATTACCAAGTCTTCACTGAGGCCTCAAGAACAATTACAGACTAAGTGAAAGTTAACCGTAAATCTGATTAAAATAAATAGCTAACCCAATTGATTAAATTGTTTTATTCTATACTATTTAAATACCTCTTCTCCGTAAAACATAAAAATAACATTATTCTCTAAATAAGCTCACCCTTCCTAGCTCTGTCTGAACTCTGGCTGGCTGGTTCAACTCAGTTGTTCTGGCTCAAACTCCTCTCCAAGCTGACTGATTCAATCTGGCTTCTCTCAGTTTCCCACTGAATTGCTCTGCTTGACCTCTAACTCTGGCCATCTGTTCTAATCTTCTGGGTCCTTCTCATTCTCTGGCTTGTCCCATCTTCACCTGCAACCTGTCTCTGGAAAACTCTCCAAGTAAAACTGCCTTCCCTCTGTCAAAAACTTTCTCTGATTCGCCACTTTATCTGCCCCTCAGTCAGACTTTACTTTCAAACATGACTGCTTCCTTCTACAAACTAACCTTACTGACATTGTTTGGGATTAAAGGTGTGTACTGGGGGCATGTCTGTGTTCCAGCCTGAGGGATTAAAGATGTGTGTGTCATTCCAGAAGATCACATAGACCTAGAGGGTCTTTAGATATGATAATTTGCCAGAGCAGCCACATTACTGAATTAAAATTCCTCCACAGTAAAGCACTTTTTATTTGTATATAGGAAAAGCAAAGCCAGACTTAAGCTCAGTTTCTTCATCTGCAAAGATCACCTCTGACTATATTAGGAAGGTATAATGGCTATATAGAGTTAATGAAACCCAAGCAACTGGGCACACCTGTGAGGGATTTTTTTTTAATTAAATAATTTGAAATGGGAAACCCCACTTCTAATCCAGATTTTTGCAGTGGGAAGATATACCTTTGCCGGGCAGTGGTGGTGCAGGCCTTTAATCCCAGCACTTGGGAGGCAGACAGGTAGATTTCTGAGTTCGAGGCCAGCCTGGCCT
>NW_022196898.1:85821663-85827116 GCF_008632895.1 Mastomys coucha
AAGAAAGAAAGAAAGAAAGAAAGAAAGAAAGAAAGAAAGAAAGAAAGAGGGAAAGAAAGAAAGAAAGAAAGAAAGAAAGAAAGAGAGAAAGAAAGAAAGAAAGAAAGAGAGAAAGACAGACACACCTTTAATCCAGACCTTTTGAGCTTGGGAAATCCACCTTTTATGTGGATTTCCATCTTCTGCTGGCAGCTTATATAAAAATCATGGAAGAAGGAAGCTTCCTCTTTCTCCCTGCTTGTTCTCGGTCTCCTTAAAGTCCATTCCTTCTCTGGCATTAGAGCCTACTTCTGTGGGATTCTGCTGTACTGAAAAGCAGCTGAGACATCTGGCCTCATGCACTGAGCTATAGAGAAATACATATATGTTGTCTTTAAAACAAAATCCCAAATGTTCAGTTTTACCAAATGAAGACTTTCGGGGCCAGACATTGTGATGACAGCCTGCTTGCTCAGAGACGCAGGGAAACTCTTGCAACTGATTGTCCCTCCTTTCTACTTCCGGTTTGTATCCTTATCTGTCCTCCTGATTTCCTCTCATCTCTATGTTTTTTTTTCCTGTGTTCACTCCCTGTCAATTGGTCCCTTGTCCCGCCTTTTGGCCTATGATGGACTTTATTCCATCTTGTTTACAATAAACAGAAAATTTTAAGATTAAAGGTGTGTGCCAAAGCCAGGCTGACTCCATGACAGGCTGCAAACTGGCAGTTTGGAAGACTAGGCCTCAGTTTCTGTTTCCCAGAAATGAGAACCTGAATCCAGAAACCTATAGTCAACCAGCCACAGCCCCAGGCAGCCAATCCAAGGACACCTTGTCACTTTGCCTGAAGTAAGAACAGGTAGTTAGAATAAGTAAGCAACCCCCTGGCAAGTCTCCAGTCCTCTCATCTGATTCAGTTCTGACACTGTACTGGGAAAGTGGCAGATCCTAAAGTGAGGGAAACCAGTCCCCAAGATGGGCTCTGTACTGGCTGGTTTTGTGTGTCAACTTGACACAGGCTGGAGTTATCACAGAGAAGGGAGCTTCAGTTGGGGAAGTGCCTCCATGAGATCCAGCTGTGGGGCATTTTCTCAATTAGTGATCAAGGGGGTAGGGCCCTTGTGGGTGGTGCCATCCCTGGGCTGGAGGTCTTGGGTTCTATAAGAGAGCAGGCTGAGCAAGCCTGGAGAACCAAGCCAGTAAGAAACATCCCTCCATGGCCTCTGCATCAGCTCCTGCTTCCTGACCGGTTTGGGTTCCAGTCCTGACTTCCTCTGGTGATGAACAGCCATGTGGAAGTGTAAGCTGAGTAAACCCTTTCCTCCCCAACTTGCTTCTTGGTCATGATGTTTGTGCAGGACTAGAAACCCTGACTAAGACAGGCTCTCCCCACAACTTCCAAGGCCAATCACAGCCCTGGGTTTTGTTACTTGTGCTTCTGGCAGATCATGAATGAGGGTTCCCTGAAATATCAACGTTGTTTGCTCAAGTGTCTCACAGACCTCAGGAAATCATGTGACATCGACAGGTTCATTATACAGGATGATTACCCATGAAATAGAAGCGTTGCATAGGGCTGGGTGGTTGCAGAGCATCCTGAGGCTTCTTCTATGAGATCTCTTGGCACATCACCCTGGCACATCACTCTGTGTACTAGCAGTCCGCGGCACTGAGAAGAGTCCTGACTGATTAAAGCTCAAACAACCATGTAGCAAGTGACCAAGCACAGAGGTATGAGCTCTTATGGTCTGACCCCTCCCTCAGAATAGCTGTAGCCACTTTGTTCCATGCCTGCCAGCTATTTCATATTCTTGCTGTAACATGCCTGCCCGTCATTGACACAGGCAAGTGACTTGGCTCAGGGACATGCTGACCACTCAACCCGTTTTGTTCTTTTTGTTCTGTATGAGGCTTGCTAATCTTAAGAAATTCTACAAAGCTTTATGTGTGACCATCAAATCAAAGGTCAATATGAACTGTTATGTCTAAAATGGCTGGAGTCAGAGCTGACCACCGGGCAGCCCTTCTGGCACTTACATAGGAGCTCACTATGGTTTTTGTGGCTGACACTGAAGAATGCTACTAATAAGCCAAAAAATTATGATTATAATACTCATGCTCTGTTATCTCAATGTTCTGAAATTCCCCTGTTTGCTGTTCGCCACCCATCCTCCACGCCCCTTAGCTTACCCAGGACCAATCAGCTTAAAGGTTAGTGGATAACACTCTGTTTAATAAACCAATTGTTTCCCCTCCTTGCCCTTTAAACTTTTCTTTTTTTGTTTTTTATTTTTTTTTAAGATTTATTTATTGTTATATGTGAGTACAATGTAGCTGTCTTCAGATGCACCAGAAGAGGGCATCAGAGCTCATTATGGATGGTTGTGATCCACCATGTGGTGGCTGGGATTTGATCTCATGACCTTCGGGAAGAGCAGTGGGTGCTCTTACCTGCTGAGCCATCTCACCAGCTCCCCCCGCTTTTAAACTTTTCAACCTGGTTTTTTATATAAAAAGCCTGCCCTGAGGACAGACTAGTGTTACAGCTAGGTTTTTCCTTCTTGTGGTCCTGGACGTCCAGTATTATGGTGTGCACTTAATAACTTATTCTTGCTTAACAGAGATTGGTGTACATATGGATTGTGCAGCAATTTCCTGAACCCCAGAAAGCCTGTGCAGATTCTCCCATGTACCTTCTTTCCTGCCTCTAAAACACCATAGTTTCTCTGTGTAGCCCTGGATCCTGGAACTTGCTTGTAGGCCAGGCTGGCCTCAAACTCAGAGATGCACCTGTCTTTGCCTCCCAAGGGCTGGGATTAAAGGTGTGTGTGCGTGTGTGTGTGTGTGTGTGTGTGTGTGTGTGTGTGTGTGTGTGTGTGTGTGTGTGTGTGTGTGTGTGTGTGTGTGTGTGTGTGTGTGTGTGTGTGTGTGTGCCTGTGTGTGCCTGTGTATGTGTGTACGTGCCACCTCTGCCCAGCTTTCAAAGGAAGCTTTTAACATCTACTTTCAAAACAGACATAGGGCATGGTAGTGCATCCCTTCAGTTAGGAAGTGGAGGACAGAGGATCAAGAGCTCAAAGCCATCCTGGCTACATAATGAGTTTTGGGACATCCTGGGCTACATGTGACCATCTGTCTCTAACACCTAAGAAAATATTATAAAATATGTTTACCCTGGCAATGGGGGCATATGCCTATAATCGCATTCAGATGCCAGAGGTGAGGAGGATCCATTCAAGTTTTAGTTTATCCTGTTTTTTTTTTTTCTTTTTTTTTTTTTTTTTTTTTTTTTTTGGTTTTTCAAGACAGAGTTTCTCTGTGTAGCCCTGGCTGTCCTGGAACTCACTCTGTAGACCAAGCTGGCCTTGAACTCAGAAATCCACCTGCCTCTGTCTCCCAAGTGCTGGGATTAAAGGCGTGCACCACCACTGCCCAGCCCCTAAACCAAATATTATGAGGAGACACATCACCTGTCTTCTTATTCCTCCTCCTCACCACTACCACCATCACCACCATCACCACCATCACTACCATCACCATCACCACCATCACCACCATCACCATCGCCATCACCACCATCACCAGCACCATTGTTATTAATTACTGAGTGATTGATTCCACTTCCTAAGTGGATTATGAAAATACACACATAAGATGCCTAACACCACATCCTTTGGGCCTGATTGTTACCCTAATGGTGATGCACAGGTGTGCATGAGCTACAAAGCACCTCTCCTGTGGATGTCTGTCAGTATCTTGTTTATGAATGCAGATAGTTGTTCTGGCATCAAACATACCTCTACAGGCTCCAGAGCTTTTCCACACAAATATTCTTGTAAAATGTCACCTATCATAGTTGTCTGTGTTTTTGTCTGTCTTAAAAAATGTATGTCCTTTGAGGGCTAGAGAGATGGCTCACAGTTAAGAGTACTTGTTACAGCAGAACCCGGTGGTGTTCCTTTAATCTTAGCTAGCCCCTAGGAGTAAGAGGCAGGTGGGTAGCTCTCTGCGAGTTCGAAGCTAGTCAGGTCTACAAAGTGAGTTCCAGAACAGTCAGGACTGGGTTTTGTTTTGGTTTTGGTTTTGGTTTTGGTTTTCAGCCAGGACTGTTACACAGAGAAACCCTGTCTCAAAAACAAACAAACCAAAAGACCAAAAATAAATAAATAAATAAATAAATAAATAGTCCCTTGGTCTTATAGATACTCCTGGTTTGGTTCGCAGCACCCACATGATGGCTCACAACCATCCACCTCTCCCTCTTCTGAATTGCATAAGCACAGCATGCATGGAGTATGCATACATACACGTGGGCAAAACATTCATATGCATTACTTTAAATAAATAAGTTTAAAAAGGAATTTTAAAAAGCATGTCATGGAATTTCTTTTAGCCAACTCTAATGTGGGAGGGAAAGTTGTAGTTTGTTTGTTTGTTTGTTTTTGTCTCCTTACATAGCCTCGGCTGTCTTGGAACTTATGTAGACCAGGCTAACCTTTTATTCATAGTGATCCACCTGCCTTTGCCCACCCCGACAACCCCCCAAATGCTAGGATTAAGTAGGCATGCACCACCATGCCTGGAACAAGGTAACAGTTTCCATGACTTGCTTTGGGAACAGAAATTCTAATTTTTATGGCCTGCCTTGAGGAGGGAATTAGGAACAAGAAACCATTGGTAAAATCATCTACCTATAACATTCTAAATGTCAGAAATAACGTTCTAAATACCTATTCTTACATCCACACATAATGGTTTGTTTGGTTTTTTAGTGTTTGTTTGTTTGTTTTTGTTTTTTTGTTTTGTTTTGTTTTTTCCGAGACAGGGTTTCTCTCTGTAGCCCTGGCTGTCCTGGAACTCACTCTGTAGACCAGGCTGGCCTCGAACTCAGAAATCCACCTGCCTCTGCCTCCCAAGTGCTGGGATTAAAGGCGTGCGCCACCACTGCCCAGCTTTTGGTTGTTGTTGTTGGTGGTGGTGGTTTGGGTTTTAGTGTTTCAAGATGGGGTTTCTCAGTGTAGCTTTGGCTGTGCTGGAACTCACTCCCTAGACCAGAGTGGCCTCAGAACTCACAGAGATCCGCCTGCCTCAGCCTCCCGAGTGCTGGGATTAAAGGCGTGCGCCACCACCTGGCTCGGAAGCTTGTTTTTACAGCAGAGGAAGTCTGCCACAGAAATCCACAGCTGACCAAAATGCGGAGAACAATGTATCGTTTTTAAATTGTTTTAAGTTTTTTGAAACAAAGTTTCATTGGAAATTCAAAAGTGTATCAGACAAGGGTGTTTGGTTTCAGACCCTGGAGACAAGCAGCTGAGGCGCATATCTTATAAACCAAAGCACACCTGGCCTCCTGGTTCTCCCAGTGTCCCAGTGTTCCTTAGTGCCTACCTGGAATACCCCATCCCCAGCCCTCTGTCCCAGCCCTCTGTCCCAGATTGCTCTCTCTCTCTCTCTCTCTCTCTCTCTCTCTCTCT
>NW_022196898.1:85827206-85843542 GCF_008632895.1 Mastomys coucha
TCTCTCTCTCTCTCTCTCTCTCTCTCTCTCTCTCTCTCTCTCTTTCTCTTCTCTCTTCTCTCCCTCCCTCTCTCTCTGACTCTGTCTCTGTCTCTCTGTCTCTGTCTCTCTCCCCACCCCCGCACCCCCTTCCCCACCTGTATGTTTCTCTCTTTCTCTTCCCTTCTCTTCTCCCTTCCCATGGTGACTTTCCTGGCCTCAGTCCTTGGGGCCAGGGAACTCACCAGAGAACAGCTTCCCAATGATCCTGGGTTTAGAATGATCTAATTTGACTTGAGTTGGCTCATTTAACTAGTGGAGAAATAACTTATCAAAGGGAATGGAGATACGACACCACACCTTCCCCCTAAAGGCTCCCAAAGAGCCATCAATCATCAAGTTAGAAGAACATTTTTAAAAAGATTTTAAATTTCTATTTTAAATACACGAGTCTTCTGTCTTCATGCACACCAGGAGAGGGAATCAAATCCCATTATAGATGGTTGTGAGCCACCATGCAGTTGCTGGGAATTGAACTCAGTACCTCTGGAAGAGTAGCCAAAGCTCTTAACCACTGAGCCCCTATGCTGGAATGGCTTGCTCTTGGGTGGATCTTGGGCAGGTAGCCACAGCTGCTGGGAGGTCGTGTGTAACAGCCATGTCCTGTCCAGGGGACAGCACTGAGAGCCATGTCCTGTCCAGCAGACAGCATTCTGCAGCATGTGTCCTCATCGTCTGGCTCTTAATTCTTCTCAGTCCTCTCCCGCGGTGCTCCCTGCACCACAGTGAGGTGGGGATATGATACAGCATGTAGCCCTATTCTCGGCACTTTGAACAGGTATGAGCCTACATTATCTGTTCCCCACTATAGTCAGAAGCATCTCGGATCAACATCAAGAGCAGCAGGAAACTACGTCTACATTTTAGAGAGGAACTATGTTTTAAAAATAATGTGTCTTCCCTTGGATTCTTTCCAAGCTGGGTCTCCTTCCTACCTCGTAAACCAGAAATTTTCAGTATTTCTTTGTATTTTTTCCTCTCAGGCCAGTACTCATAAATTTACCTTTCTCCCCATAACAGCAATTCTCATCTTTTGAGGATCCACTCCCCTCTTATTCTAACTACGAGGTCTTCTCACAGTACCCTTACCCTGGCCTCAGACAGAGAGAGACACGGGAGGGTGTTTAATAGAATCTCTATGTTCTCAGATGCCAGGCACACCCTTTCTCTGAGTGCTAACAGCTAACAGAATCTCCACCCACTGTTTGTTGATTACTCTCTAGAGAGGACAAAAAAACAAAACAAAACAAAACAAAAACAAAAAAAACAAAGTCCACCCCAGGTTGAAACCTGGTACTTTTGGGAATTGTCTTTCTATTGTGAATTTAAGAATGAACACCCCGGGCCAGGCGGTAGTGGTGCACACCTTTAGACCCAGCACTTGGGAGGCAGAGGCAGGTGGATTTCTGAGTTCGAGACCAGCCTGGTCTACAGAGTGAGTTCCAGGACAGCCAGGGCTACACAGAGAAACCCTGTCTCAAAAAACCAAAACCAAACCAAAACAAACAAAACAAAACAAAACAAAAAACAATGAATATCTCCAAGTAGCCTTAAGGGGATGTCCACTAGAGGGCCACCGGGAAGAAATCCTTATTCTAGGATCAGAGCTGAAGCAAGAGCATCTTTTTCTGACTAACAGTTGTCTATGGGTGTAACTACGTAATTGTTCCTGCCAGCGTACACAAGCTTCAGGATGAAGAGTATGGAGTGAGGAGTGGGGGTGGGGATGGAGAAATGCAGCATGTAAGGTGAGAGACACAAGGAATGGGTATTCTTTACACACTGAACTGACAATCTTGCATTCAACTACAGTAATGTGCACTAACTGCTTTGTGCGTGTGTATGTGCGTGTGTGTGTGTACGTGTGTGTGTGTGTGTGTGTGTGTGTGTGCGTGTGTGTGTGTGCATCCAATATATTCATGTACTCAAATATACTGTACACATTTTAGGTTGTACTGCTTTTTTTCATAGTATTTATAAGAAATAACACCAAATAGTGACAGCTGTCTTCTTTATCTATTTTACATCTTTATTGTGTATTTATTTAGTATGTAGAGGTCAGACAGCAGCTCGTGAGAGTCATTTCTCTCCTTCTACCATATGGGTCCTGAGAATCAGGTCAGGTCTTCAGGTTTGATAGAGATTGGTTTCACACACTGAGCCATCTTGCCAGCTGAGAGCTATCTCACTTTGTATTGACTACAAATAATTCTGTTTTGTGGATGAAGAATAATTTATGACCGGTACTTTGGAGCCTTCAGTGTGCTTAAGAAAGCATTTTTAAACTGGGCAGTGGTGGCTCATGTTTTCATTCCAGCATCTGGGGGACAGAGGTAGGGGGATCTCCAGGTTCAAGACCAGCCTGGTCTACAGAGCAAGTTCCAGGACAGCAAGAGCTACACAGAGAAACTGTCTCAAAAACAGAAAATCAACCAAAGAACAAAAACAAAAGCAAGAAAGAAAGGAAGGAAGGAAGGAAGGAAGGAAGGAAGAGAGAAAGAAAGAAAGAAAGAGAGAGAGAGAGAAAGAAAGAGATAGAGAAGAAAAGGAAACATTTTTAACAGGTAGAATAGTTCAATATATATGTCATCTTACACGTGAGTCTGTTGAATAAATTCCATAAGAAGACTTGTTAGATAAAAGTGTCTGTGTGCATATAAATTTTCAGAGACTGTAAAACATCCTGGACAGATACTGTGCCCATCAGCACCCTCCCTACCTCCATTCTCTGTCAAACACGGTTAGTTGTCAACCTCTTTGTACTGTAGTAATTTCATGTAATATAATGTCATTTTAGCTTTTGTATTTTTGATGAATAACGTTCAGACCTTCACAGTGTTTAAGACTGTGTAATTTCTCCCCTCCCCTTCTTACTTTCCTTTTCTCTCCATGTCTTGGTCTAGTTTTAAAAATCACATTCATTTATCTATTTTCTATATGTGTGCATTGTGGTGCCACAGTGTCGTCAGGCAACTTGCCAGAGCAGGTTCTTTCCTTCTGCAAGTGGGTCCCATGGATCAAACTCAGGTCCTAAGGTTTAGCCACAAGCTCCTTTCCCCTTAGAGCCATCTCGCCAACCCAATACCTTGGTCTATTTACTTTTCAGTATTTCATTTCTTTGCCCACTTTTCAATGACTAATGGTCATTTGTTTATGACATGGGAAACTTGTTGCATGCACCTACAGCAGTTTGCATAAGCTGCTCTGTGTGTGTGTGTGTGTGTGTGTGTGTGTGTGTGTGTGTGTTAGGGAATTATTTTTTGTGCCATACATTTTATTTTTTAATTTTTTTTAAGCTTTTGTTTGTTTATCCTGTAGGTGGTTGGTGAGTGCTACAGTGTTATGTGGTGGTCAAAGGACAATTTGAAGGAACCAATTCTCTCTCACTCTGTTCTGGGCCTCAAACTTGGACTTGTTGCATCTGTGGGCAGTTCTATATAAGTCTGAATTTTGCCCTGCCCTCCAATATTGCTGGTGAATTCTTGACTTCCCACCATCTCTTCATATTCCATAATAGCAAGGGTAGATGCTTTCTTTCTCATAATGGCCACTGCAGCATAGTGCAACACATGGTGCACAAAATCAACTTCTAAAACCAGAATGTCTGGTTATTCTGTCACCTGTGAGCTGTATGCCCTTGGGCTTTTTAGTGTCTCTGTGTAGCTCAGTTTCTGTATGTGTAAAGTGAGCCTGTTAGGATTAAATTAGTCCTTGTAGCAGGCATACAATGGAACTTGTAGCCAAGGCTCTGCATCCACAAGGCCAAGGCTCTGCCACTGTGGGCTGTTAGCATAATTGCCTCTGTGAAAATGGAGGTGACAAAGTGATGAGACTGTGGTCCATTTGACAGTTCTGTAGGCCTTGGCACGTAATTTAGAAATCATCTCAGACAGTCTAGCTTAGAGACTGAATTCCCAACCTCTCATACTTTTGCTGACTTTTTCTCCAGTTTAGTCTATATTTGAGAAATATTTTAAAAGTTAAAGATATTATTTATTTATTTATTTATTTTGGTTTTTCGAGACAAGGTTTCTCTGTATAGCTCTGGCTGTTCTGGAACTCACTCTGTAGACCAGACTGGCCTCAAACTCACAAATCCGCTTGCCTCTGCCTCCCAAGTACTGGGATTAAAGGTGTGCACCACCACTGCCTGGCTTACAGGTATTATTTTTAATGTGGAAAATTATCTAAATATCACAAAAGCTTCTATAAAACAACAATAAATCATATTTACCATACCCCAGTGGTAACTATTATGTTCTTATGTAAATCACTGTTTTATGAAGATTTATTTACTTTATTATTTTTATTTATGTGTAAGAGTGTTTGGCCTCCATGAATACATGCTAAATATGTGCACTTGCCTGATGCTGCAGGTCAGATAAGGGCATCAGATACACTGGAGCCAGAATTACAAATGGTAATGAGCCTCCATGTATGTGCTGGGAACCAAACCCAGGTCCTTTGTAAGAGCAGGAAGGGATCTTAACTTCTGAGCCATCTCTTTGGTCCCTATATTTATTATTTTAAAGTGGTGTGTGGGGCGGGGGGCTTTTTTGAGCACGCGCCCGCTCTTGAGTTCAGGTGCCTGTGGACTCCAGAGAAGGGCATCAGATCCCTTACAGCTGGAATTTCTGTGAGCCTCCCGGTGTAGGCAGAGGGAACCCAACTCTGGTCCTCTGGAAGGGCAGGATGTGCTCCTAACCGCCAAGTCACCTCTCCAGCCCCTCTTCGTAGCCCTTGGAGGAGGTCGTTGAGAGGTGTGGGGCCAGCACTGGTCCTTGTGGAGTGCCTGCTCTGTGGAAGGCTCCCGGGCTACTCTGACTCAGCTCCTTTTTATTGCAGCAATAATAGCCAGTGATACCTGCCCTGTCCTCTTTAGTTCTTCTCTAATTGCACTTCGGGACCTTCATCACTTTGTTCATCTAAATTATAGCAACAGCAGCCTAATTGGCCTTCCTGAATTCAGTCCTCCGTCCACACTGCTGGAAGTGTGTTCTTCTATCACAAGCCTAATTATGACACTTCATAGGCTCAGCGATTGCTCAATTGCTCTCCGTTGACTATAGAATAAAATTCAAATTGCCATTTCCTACAGAATCCAAGGTAGGTTTTCTCACCAGAGTATCTTTGACTACGTGCTAGAGGCCACTGACTGTGAACAAAGTATTGGCTTAACAAGCAATTTTGGAGCCGGGCAGCGGTGGCGCACGCCTTTAATCCCAGTACTTGGGAGGCAGAAGCAGGCAGATTTCTGAGTTGGAGGCCAGCCTGGTCTACAAAGAGAGTTCCAAGACAGCCAAGGCTATACAGAGAGACCCTGTTTTGAAAAAAACCAAAACTAACCAAACAAACAAAAAAACAAACAAACAAACAAAAAAAAACAAGCAATTTTGGGTCAGGAACCAAGAGGCAGGATGGAACCTAGTTACGAACATGGAGAAAAAAATACATTGTGATTTTACAAGTATTAAACTGTAAAACGATACTACTTGATGCTTACAGTCAACACTACAGTGTCAGGGTAACAAGAAATGGGTGGCATGGTAACCTGAGTAATTAGGGGAGATGGAAATATGGGGGTTAATTAGCAAAGCTTAGTAAGCAAGTGGCGAGGAAGCTGGCTTTGGAGAGAGTGGGGGAGTGTGACAGCCTCTGTGTCATTGCTGTAACAAACTACCCAGCAAATCCACTTAGGGTAGAAACCATCTACTTTGTCTCACCATTTACACTGGAGGTTCTCAGCCCCAGCTGTGGGTTGTGACCACCTTGGGGGTTGCATATCAGATACTTCTATTACAATGTATAATGTAGCAAAATTACAGTTTATTACAAAATATTAAAAAATTACAAAATATGGGCAGCTTGGTCACCACAGCATGAGAAAGGAGCATTAGGAAAGTTGAAAAAACAGATTTGTGTGGATAACAGTTCATCAGGGTAGGGTAGGTGTGATGCTTGGACCAGAAAGTGGCACTCTTAGGAGGTGTGGCCTGACTAGAGTGGGTGTGGCCTTGTTGGAGGAAGTATGTCACTGTGGAGGTGGGCTTTGAGACCCTCCTAACTATGTGGGAGCCAGTCTTCTCCTGTTTGCTTTCTGAACATGATGGAGAACCCTCAGCTCCTCCTGCACCATGCCTGCCTGGATGCTGCCATGCTCCCACCTTGATGATAATGGACTGAACGTCTGAACCTGTAAGCCAGTCCCAATTAAGTGTTGTCCTGATAAGAGTTGCCTTGGTCATGGTGTCTGTTCACAGCAGTAAAACCCTAACTAAGGCAGAAGGCTTAGTGGTGAGAGGAGTTCTGACTAGAGAAGAAGCATGAGGTAGCTGGCCACAGAATCTCCAGTCTGCTCGCACACACAGCTGAATGCCATGTGGTTCTCTCTTTCTTTATCTTTTCTTTTCTATAGTTTTATTTATTTATTTTATGGATATGAGTACACTGTAGCTGTCTTCAGACACACCAGAAGAGGGCATAGGATCCATTACAGATGGTTGTGAGCCACCATGTGGTTGTTGGGAATTGAACTCAGGACCTCTGGAAGAGCAGTCAGTGCTCTCAACTACTGAGTCATTATCTCTCCAGCTTTTCTTTCTTTTTGTTTCCTATTCTTTCTTTCTCTCTCTCCTTTTTTTTTTTTTTTTTTGAAATTACATTTATTTAAGGGTTTGTGTATGAGGGCACTCACATGTTCGAATGCATGCTCACATGCACACATTCGAGGCACGCTTTTGTGTAGGTTGGAGGACAACGTGAGTAAGTCAGTTCTCTCCTTCCCCGACATGGATCTTGGGCATTGGATCCAGGCTGCCAGTTTGATGGCAAGTGCTGAGCCATCTCAGCAGCCCTCCTTTGTTTCTTTTTACTCAGTCCAGATCATGGATGGTAATAGAATGGTGCCGTGCACGCTAGGGTTGGGTTTTCCTCCTCAGCTAAACCTCTTTAGACAAGAGTATCCCAGGTCGTTCTAAATCCTGTTAAGTTGACAATGAAGATCATTGCATGCCAAGGAAGAAACATCAGAACCCAAAGAAGAAAGTGTATGGTACTGACTCTGGCTAGTGCTTCTCAGCTTGCACACGTGTAAAAATGCAAACGTGTATACATACACACAATAAAAAAGCAATTAAAAAGAGGAAGAACACAGGTGAGATGACCCTGTCTCTGTCTATTCAGGCATTTGCTATCAACACTAAACTTGCGACCCAAATGGAGAAAACTGACTTCTGCACTGTCCTCTGATCTCTCTCTCTCTCTCTCTCTCTCTCTCTCTCTTTCTCTCTCTCTCTCTCTCTCTATATATATATATATATATATATGTATATATATATATATGTGTGTGTGTGTGTGTATTCTTTCTTGCTCTTTGACAAGTAATAATAAGAAAGACCTTCACTGTTGGAATGACAAGAATTTTTTAGAAATAAAATGGGGTTTGGATCTTAGGTTAAAAAAAAAAATCACAATTCATTTGTGTCTACCAAATATACAGTTGAAGTGAATTTGGGTAATTTCTACTTATTATTGGGGAGGAGACTCTTTTAAATTTCCCATGAATTATTAAAAGCCTACATACTTACCAGTACAAAAGGGGCTGCTTTAATTCCAGGATATTCGCTGCTCAGAGAGAACTGGGGGAGTAGAGCCGTGCAATAGCACCCCAGACTGTTGTCTGCCTTTGTGCCAGATTCAGTCTACACCCTGAGGAATGTGGGGCCCTAAAGCTATAGCATTCTGACTTATACTGGAGAACAAATCCCTGAAGACAAGTAATATGTGAAGTGGTGAACGGTTTTTGGTCCTCCTGAGTGCTAAATCACTCAGCCCCGCCACGCCTCTCTGGCAGTTTCTTAAGTGATGAATTCCTGTGGATTTACTGCTCTCTTGTGCCCTGTCACATCCTTTAGGTCCATTCAATCAGATAGATCTAATAAATTGGAATTACCAGAGAGGAAAGGGTCAAGGTCTTGCTTCCTTTTCACCCTGGCGTCTCTTTGCTTTCTATAACATTTGCATGCAGGGAGCTTACCAGGAGGAGCACATAATAAGGAGCAAGGGGCACCAGGGCTCTTACTCTCACCTAATGAAAAGCAATCACTTTAGTGATTCTTAGGAAAAACGAAGGAGGGAGCCACTCTGAGGTGAAATTTTGTCTCAAGTTGGAGTTAGCAACTGACAGGCTGGCTACAAGCTTGTAAAACAAAGGTCATTTCCTAGTAACCAGGCAACACATTTCCTTATGTGTCCCTGTCTCTTCGCAACATGCCTTGTTCTGTAGCTCTGTAAATGCTGACTCTCCACCCTCAACATTTCTGTGGCGATGACTTAAATTATTTGCTATAGGTCTATCTCAGGAACAGGGCCCTAGTAATATTTTTACAGGCTGGAGAGGAGAGGACTCAGTGGTTAAAGAGCCCTAGCTGCCCTTCTGAAGGACCCAGGTTCAATTCCCAGCACTCATGTGGCAGCTCATAACTCTCTGTAACTCCAGTTCTGGGGCATCCAAAACCTTCACACAAACATACATGCAGGTAAAACACCAATGCACATAAAATAAAAATGAGTAAATCACTAAAAGACAAGAAATATTTTTACTGTTTCCTTGTCAATACTTTTACTGACTGGTGTTCCTCTCACTGTGCATTTTTCTCTCAGAAGGATCCAGAACCACCTTACCTATCGTATCTGCTTGTATGTTATTTGTGTGTCCTCTTTATTTTTTTTAAAGATTTATTTATTTATTTTATGTATATGCATACACTGTAGCTATCTTCAGACACACCAGAAGAGGGCATCCATTACAGATGGTTGTGAACCACCATGTGGTTGCTGGGAATTGAATGTAGGACCTCTGGGAGAGCAATCAATGCTCTTAACCACCGAGCCATCTCTGCAGCCCCCTATTCTCTTCTTTAAAGAGTAGAAATCTCCCACCTCAATTCCAAAGACATGGAATGCCTGACATTACACCCTGTAGATTCTGCTGTTGCTGTTCACTACACAGGACATCTGTTCTGTTCTCAGGACATCATATTCTTGTTACTACTGCTCACAAAACTTTGAAGGAAATTTGGGCCTTGCAGTTTACTTGTTTTGATATACTACAAATGTGTCTAGCCACATGTTTCTAAAAATTTCAAACGCCTACACAAGCACAACATGTCAGCATCTTTCCATGACCCGGCCTGCTCGTCCTTCAGGTGTTACTGTTGATGATACATTGATGTGTATCTTTCCTGTATTCTCATATTACCCCAGGCAAGCAGCCTTCTGCTTCACTCTGTGGTTGTCCGAGATCATTCATTTCACAATGTCTTATTTGGTCATTCTGGCTAGTTACTCCTCTCTGCATGATGGTAAGCACTTGGCTGGGGTCATCTTTTGTAGCAGACACTACTTTGCTGGCAATGTGTCACTCCTCTGCTTTCCTGTAACTGGCTCCTCCCTCTTCCAACTCTCTGACTCAGAGAGAAGGCTTTTGGATATTGCAAATGTCAGGACTCACTTTTAGGCAGAGTTGACTGGGCCAAAAGTTTAGCCGATCCTGCCACCTGTCCTGGATTGGCCCAGGTGAGCACCCTGAGCTCTTCCTTTCTTTGGATGGCTCTAAGAATTTACAGACAATGTGAATCAGCATCCGTGTGGTGGCCAAGTTGTCAAGATGTAAGCGGGCTTTGGAATCCCTGGCGGTCAAGGTTTCTTCAAGTTTGAAGAAAGCCAGTTTTCAGTGAGAGGACACAGCCACGCAGGGCCCAGGGAAGAGGGGAAGTTGTGTAGCCCTTCGAGTTCTCTGTCTCTACTTACACTACTGTCTTTTTTTAGTTATTCCCACTAAGAGACTCTGAGTAATTCCTCTTCGGCTTACGCTGTGCCTCTGAAGAACGAATCTTCACTCCTCCCGTCCTTGGAACATTGCTTTGCTTAGTCATGGTAACACGATATTTCTATTTTTATTATTTTATGCTGTTGCAGGAGTCTTTCTGAAATAAACATCCTCAACACTAACGGAAGAGAGGAGATGTCACCAGTGGAGCCGTGTCAGGAGTCAGGACAGCTCCTGAAAGGCTTCCATACTCTAAAACTGTAAGGTTGGGCGGTGGGGGGTAAGCAAGAGAGATTTTATAGAGGCTTCTGGGCCCTCAGCAGGTTGTTAGGGGCAACCACTATTGTTTCAGCTATTTCTCCAGGTTGCTGTGCTCCAGGTAGCAAGTGAAGCCATGCTTGGCAAACAGGCAGGACAGGCAGTGCCTGAGTGAATCACTAAATAAATGAATAAATCAGTAACCAAGGGCTTTCTATCTCCTTCCACTTCTGTGTGTGTGTGTGTGTGTGTGTGTGTGTGTGTGTGTGTGCATGTGTGTGTGCTCACATCTCAGTGTGTACATGTGGGGGACAGAAAACAACTTTTGGATGTCAGTTCTCTCCTGGAAACTTGTTGAGGAGTACCTTTTGTTTCTGTGACTTTGTGTAATCCAGGCTGGCTGGCCAGAATGCTTGGGGCCATTCGCTTGTGTCTAGCTCCCATCTCTCCATAGGAATGCTGGACCTACAGATGTGACCAGCCACATCTGGTTTTCTGTGGGTCCAAGAATCTCACCCAGCTTGCACAACATGTGCTTTTATCTGCTCAGCCATGTTGCTGGCCCAGTCACAAAAAAATGTGCACTATGTCATTCAGTTTCCATAACTGCTGAGAGCTTTGTTTCTCCCTTTGACTCTCAAAAGCTGTCAACCCAGAGTGGAACTTATTCAGGGCTTACTCATGCACCATCAGGCGGCTAGACCAACCAAGGAAGCAAGGCTAATACACAGTGTGCAGGCAACAGAGTCACAACCAGAAATATCTTGTCATTTGGACCAGAAATAAACAACATTGACTCCAAAAATTTCTATTTTCAATGAAAAAGAGTAACACATAGTCCCTCCTGCTTGTACGATGGCCATATTTTGACCAGCTTAAAATACATCTTTCATCAATTCTGCTTGCATTCTCTTGGTAAGCTGTAAGTCAAATCAATATCCAGAGTATTAATTTTGCTTTTACTCCAAAAAAAAAATTCTAAGAAACTATCTCAATATTAATTTACTTTTTGTTTATTTTTTTGATAGGCCCTCAAAAAATACAAACTTGCTGTGTTGTATGTAAGCTGGCTTTAAATTTCTAATCCTTCTGCCTCCTAAATTGGGATTGTAGGTGTATACCATTGTTTCCAGCTGTACTACTTCTGAAAAGCTTTAACCATTACGTCTTTGAAATACATAGGGATCTATCAGTAGGTTTTGAGCATATCTTAGTTTTTAAAGCAACATTATGAATACACAATAAAAGGTAGTGATTCTCAAACCTTGGAATTAAGGATATAGGCACTCATTGTGATGGATAGTTTCATTTGTCAGCTTGACAATTTTCTATATCTGATTGGTCTCGGAGCATGTCTGTGGGAGATTGCCTTGACTACTAAAATCAAACTGGGACACTCTAGTCTACTGTGGGCAGCACCATCCTCTAAGCAGAGAATTTGGACTGTATAATGGTAGAGAGGAGCTGAGCATGCACACCTCCTTCTCTTCCTGCCCTTGACTGTGGACATGACTAGTTGCTTCAAGTTCTTTCCTTAAATTCAGCACTTGACTAGTAATGAGAATCAAGAATCATAAGCCAAGTAAATTGATTCTTGCTTAAAGTTGCTTTTGTTGGGGCATTTCATCATCACAATAGAAATGAAACATGAACACTTGTGAAACAAACATTAACACAACTCACCAGGAGTCAGTGAGCAAATTTTAGTAGTTTTTATAAAAAGATTTATTTTACTTATATGAATACACTGTAGCTGTCTTCAGACACACCAGAAGAGGGCATCAGATATTATAGATGGTTGTGAACCACCATGTGGTTGCTGGAAATTGAACTCAGGACCTCTGGAAGAGCAGTCAGTGCTCTTAACCACTGAGTCATCTCGCCAGCCAGGTAGTTTATCATAATTATTATAAATGTGTTACTTTTTTTCTGGATAACGCCAACATTGAATTCTCTTAAAAAGGCTTTATGCCAGGCAGTGGTAGCACAGCACACCTTTAATCCTAGCACTCTGGAGGCAGAGGCAGGTGCATCTCTGTGAGTTCCAGGCCAGCCTGGTCTACAGAGCAAGTTCCAGGACAGCCAAGGCTACACAGAGAAACCCTGTCTTGAGAAACAAAAAAGAAAAAAAAAGTTTTTATGTATATGAGTGCTTTATTTACACGTATGTAAGTACACCACATGTACGCCTGATACCTGCAGTGGCCAGAAGAGGGCATTCATCCCCCAGGTGGTTATGATTCTGCACTCAGGTGCAGAGAACTGAATCTAGATCCTCCACTAGAACAGTAAATGTTCTTAAGTGCTGAACCATCTCCCCAGCCCTACATTTGGTGGCTGCTTCTGCTTCTGCTTCTTCTTCTGCTTCTGCTTCTTCTGCTTCTTCTGCTTCTTCTTCTTCTTCTTCTTCTTCTTCTTCTTCTTCTTCTTCTTCTTCTTCTTCTTCTTCTTCTTCTTCTTCTTCTTCTTCTCCTTCTCCTTCTCCTTCTCCTTCTCCTTCTTCTTCTTCCTCTCCTTCTTCTTTTTTAAATAATAAAATGTTTTAAGAAATAAAACCATGACATTTTATTTCAAAAATCTTCACCACACAATAGATTCTGTTCTCTACACTTGTCAAACATGAATTGTCCTGCATGCAAGGACATGTTTTCTTTCCTTTTTTTTTTTTTTTTGGTTTTTCAAGACAGGGTTTCTCTGTGTAACCCTGGCTGTCCTGGAACTCACTTTGTAGACCAAGCTGGTCTCGAACTCAGAAATCTGCCTGCCTCTGTCTCCCAAGTGATGGGATTAAAGTCGTGCGCCACCACTGCCCGGCCAAGGACATGTTTTTGATTGCATTTGTTTTCTGTGTTCTTTCTGTAAATTTGCTACTAGACTACACTAAACTACTATAAAAAGAAATTCCTAACTTGTGTTTACTGAAATGCCTGGAGTAGACAGTATAACATATAGCAAGTCCTAGTAAAGGATGATAGCCACCCAGACAATTCCCATGTGATGGTATTTCCTCAGGGAGTCATCCCTGTCTCCAAATACAGAGGGCATGCAGTCCAATGGGTAGCCTTTCTTCAGCCTCTACTACAGAAGACAAGTACAAGCAGATAATCCCAGAAGTCGAGTTCCCTTTTAGAAAGTGACAAAAACAAACAAACAAACAAAAAAAAAAAACAAAAAAAACTACTGTTGTGTGCATATTTGATTTTCCTGATGAGCCCTACATTCAAATAAATATGGGAATATAGATTCATCATTATGGTTGCTAAATGAGCCTGAAATGACAAGGTGAATTAGTTGGGTCCTGAGGCAATATCCCCAAGGCCTGGATTTCTGTTTCCATACCAGATCTTGTCCCTGGAACAGCTGGACACAGTCCAAGTGTTGCAGTCTACACTTGGAATGGATGTCAGGCAGCCGCTCCTAACGGACACACGTCCATTTCAAGCTCTGTGTTATGAAGGCAGTGTGTGGAGCCATGAAGACCTGTGTCTCCCTCTCCCAGATCTCTGATTAAATTCTGGGTACACGAAATGAAAATTAAAGGCAGCCATTGTTTTGGACCAAGTTCCTACATTGGACCCCAGTAACGGTCCATCATGCTAAGGTTCCACGTTACCATAATGAAACTAAGCTGTTTATCTAACCTCTGGGGAAATCGGAGAGATAAGGGCCCAATTTCCAAAAGACTAGACTGAGGTAGTACAATAGTGAGATCTCTCTACTTTAATCCGTCCACTGAAATGGACTGATGCTTGTCAGTTCCTATTCCCACTTCCTGTCTCACGTGGAAACTACATCTGAATGACCAATCTGCTTCTGCTTTGTTTTTTTTCATCAGCCCGTGTCTATGAATCCAACCTCTTTTGATTGGCCCATTGGAGCACTCCTGTTTTGTAGAATGAACTGATATCTGACGCTAGCTTGAAAAAGGACTCAGTTAAGACCTGAAATCAACTGTTGTATTTTGCCCCTTAACAAGTATTTGCAATCTTGGTTTCTTTCCAAAGGTTACCGATTTAGCCCATGCATTTTTAATTCCTTCCAGGTTTCGACTGTATAAATGACATTTTATTTAACCTTATTGTTGGGCTAATAATATAACTACCTACATGAATTTTTCCTGTTACCTGGAGATTCTTTCTTATCTCATTATTTTGGAGCGTACTCATCACTATGCAGTACAGTTATACTCTGGTCAGTCTCATAGACTGGTTATCGATTGCCATGCCCACTCCAATGAAATCTTGTGAGGAGCCCAAAAGCTTGGCCACAGACCAGAGGCGAAAAAACTTCAAAGGAAGTCAGTCTCTTGGAGTTCATTCGTTGTATCTCCTAATTCAGAGGTAGCCCAGATATGTCCTTGCTATAGTCTTGAGTGCTAGGTGTCCCCCAAGATAAATGCTCTGACCTCCACCAATGTTCCAACATTCTAGCCAAACCCTGGCTTGGAACTTTACAGACAATGTTAGACTAATTACCTCCAGCATTGTTAGAAAGATAATGAGGGGGATAGGGCATTGACTAGCCCAAAAGATTAACATAGTAGAAGAGAGAGAGAGAAAGAAGAGAGAGAGAGAGAGACAGAGAGAGACAGAGAGAGAGAGAGAACTGCAGAGCATTCGAGACTCAAGATTCTGAGCCTCTACTCTCCTGGCTGGCTCACCTGCAGTCTCCCGGAACTCCTGCCGGGGCCTGAGCCCGGTGGGTGCTGCACCAGTCCAGAGGAGATGACTGCTGTTTTAGACCCAATGTGTTTTAAATGGCCTTAGATGTACCCTGATCACTGAGCTGCCAGATTTTTCATTTCTCTTTTGTAATGACTGTAAAAATCTGATGCCATTTTTGAGAAATACATTCAGATCCTGCACTTCCTTGTGTTGTGTCTGCCATTATTTCTTCGCCGCAGACGCCTTGCTGACCTGTACCAGGACCCTGTTTCCCTGAAGGTTGAGGGAGGCCCAGACTGGCCGGCCTGCGGCAATCTCTAGCCCTATATCTCGTCTCATCTATATCTCATAGCTTTCCCTCACCTGAAAACCAGACATGCCCATCTAAGACTGCTGTTTTGAATGTAAGTCCATACAAACACATTAGCAAAACAGCTAGAATACATAGTAGGATTTTTTTCTGATACTTTTTTTTTTATTAATCATTTTATTTGTTTATATCTCAAATGATATTCCCCTTCCTGGTTACTCCTCCACAACACCCCCCCACTCCCTCCCCTTTACCTCTATAAGAGTGCTCCTCCACCCACTCACCCACTCCCAGCCTCACTGCTCTAGCATCCCCCTATGCTGGGGCATCAAGCCTCCAGAGGACCAAGGGCCTCCCCTGCCACTGATGCCAGATAAGGCCATCCTCTGCTACATATGCAGCTGGGGCCATGGGTCCCTCCACGTATATAGTCTTTGGTTGGTGGGAGCTCTAGAGAGTCCCTTTAGTTGATATTTTTCTTCCTATGGGATTGCAATCCCCTTCAGTTTCTTCAGTCTTTCCCCTAGCTCTTCCATTGGGGTCCTCGGCTGAGTCTGATGGTTGGCTGTGAGTATCTGCATCTGTACTGGTCAGGTGCGGGTAGAACCTCTCTGGGAACAGCCATACCAGGCTTCTGTAAGCAAGCACTTCTTGGCATCTGATACTTAATTAACCCTAAGGCTAAGCTTTTGAAGAAAACTGACTTTTGCCAGGCAGTGGTAGCACAGGCCTTTAATCCCAGCACTTGGGAGGCAGAGACAGGTGGATTTCTGAGTTCCAGGCCAACCTGGTCTACAGAGTGAGTTCCAGGACAGCCAGGGCTATACAGAGAAACCCTGTCTTCAAAAACCAAAAGAAAAGGAAAGAAAGAAAAATGACTTTTGGGTTTCCTCTCAATATTACACTTTGCCCACAGATCATTAAAGACATAGTATCTTTGGAGCAGAGGTGATCAACAATTAAAGAATGTTTGGTATGATGTCAAGCTTAGTAAAGGCAAAATAAAGCAAGGTTGGGACAGAGTCGTGGGGAAGCTAGTTTACAGGGGTGATCAAGGATGGCATCTCTCTGATGACACAGGTCAGAGGCTTGAATGAAATGAGGGAAGCAATTACATGATTGTGTCATTCATCATCAGGATGCCTGGCATCACCATCAGGATGCCTCTACCACCATCAGGATGCCTCCACCACCATCAGGATGCCTCCACCACCATCAGGATGCCTCCACCACCAT
>NW_022196898.1:85844086-85860907 GCF_008632895.1 Mastomys coucha
GATGCCTCCACCACCATCAGGATGCCTCCACCACCATCAGGATGCCTCCACCACCATCAGGATGCCTGACATCACCATCAGGATGCCTGGCATCACCATCAGGATGCCTCCACCACCATCAGGATGCCTCCACCACCATCAGGATGCCTCCACCATCAGGATGCCTCCACCACCATCAGGATGCCTCCACCATCAGGATGCCTCCACCATCAGGATACTGCAGTGCTTGTCTGCTGCACCTTCTTGGTTCTTCGTCACACTTCTTATAAGGGCACTGAGTTATTTATACTTCTGTAACTTAGTATACCAACCAGATTTTCAGATCCAGTTAGTGCCTATACTTCTTGTGTCTTTAAGTAGCTTTTAGCTGATTACACAGCTCCCATTACTTAGTGCCCCTTGGAGGCTTTATCAGGCCTGAAAGTGAACTTGTAATTAGAAGGACTTTGAAGAGAGCCAAGGAGACGGCTCAGCGGGTGAAGGTGCTTGCTGAGTGAGCCTGATGACTCTGGGTTTGATTCCACCGTGTCTTCTGAGCTCCACATTCACTTCCCGCCACCAGACTCCCCCACCCAACCTATCATATACACATGCAGATACATCAAACATAAATTTAAAAAATTTCAAAGAATACTTGGCACCATCAGGAAGACCTAGTTGGAAGACAGCAACTACAATGTGAAAGTATGAATCTGGAAGTTGAGAAAAAATGATTCGATTGCATCACTGCCTGTGTGGGCTTCAACATGTCACTCAATAGTACTACTCTGCACATATTTAAACGCCAACAAACAAATGGGAATGGCAATGTTTCATTCACACAAATTCAAAAGTCACATGAAATGATGCATATGAAAAATACTTGGCATGGTATAGGAGTCCAATCCACATTAGCTGATCAACATACTCCATTTTACTAAAAGAAGAAATAAGAAATTTATGTTGCCAGGTGTGCTGGCACACAGTCTCAGTACTCAAGAAACAGCTGAAGGACTAGGCAGTTCTGGGCCTGCCTGGGCTACAGAGTGAGTCTGGCCTGGTGGCAAAGGTCTGTAATGCCACCTACGTAGGAGAGGCTGATATAGAGTGGTGCAAATTTAAGGCTAGCCTGGGCTACAGAATGAGTTCAGGGACAGTCTGGGCAACTTAGTGAGCCCCTTCTTAGAATAAAGAATAAAAAGAGGGCCGTGGACAGCTCAGTGGTAGAATTCTTGTCTAGCGTATTGTGAGGCTGGGGAACTGTGGAACCCGAAAGAGCCAACCTAGGAGTGAGAGCAGGAGCAGGAGTGAGGGTTGACTTGTATACAAACCTAGGAGTTCTGGCTCAAGAGTGACAGGAGTGGGACCTCCCTCCCTTACCCCACACCTTTGCCACACCAGAGGAAGTCACATAGTCGCAGCCAGGTTAAATGTCCCCTCTTCATATAAGGTAATGTCCACTAAGCATCTGGAACTCCTCCTTATGCAATTGAGGCATCCTCAGCCAGTATCCTAGCCCTGACCAAAGGTGTATACCTGCCTGATAGCCCCTACTCACTTCTAAAGCTTTAAAACGCCTTTGTCCCCCACCCCCCTGCAATTAAATGAGCTGTCTCATTGCAGCCTGTCTCTGGTGCCTCATGGATACCCGAGGCCTGTCTGATTTGCCCTAGGGGACCCTCACCTCACTCTCCCTGCCTTATTCTTCCTCTCAGGCCACCAGTCATGATCACAAGAAGACATCATGGGTGGGTGAGCAGAGCAGGAATGACAGCATACGACAAAGAAAAGTAAGTGAAAAAAATTTATGTCAATGTAATATTTTATCACTCTAATGATCAATAATGTTGAATGTTGTGTTCGAAATCTATTTTAAACATGATACATGAAACAGTCAGTATTCTTCACTATAACCAAATAAAACAATACTATTTCCCCATCTAACTCATGAGAAACCCAAAGCGTAAACTGACCACAACATCTGGCCAAGACAGCGAGCAGCAAATTTGTAGTGTGAGAACTGACATCACCCTAGACATTCTTAGCTATAGAAGTAATTTCTAAGACTATTTTTTATGTAGAAGACACTATCTTGAATCTTTCCTAAAGGAAAATTACCATCATAAAAGTAGAACATAAATTATAGTACAGGCCGTCACATCTGGAGGAAGAGTGAACAAAGAGAAGTAACTAGAAGTTGGTTTAGATTATTCCTAGATATTATTCAGCTTACAATACTGAGGTCGTTTATTTGGTTAGATAGCTTCGTATTTTTTTAACTCCCAGTCTGCTTAGTACTGCTCAGGAGCTATGGATGTCTAAAGTTTTGAAGCTTGCTATAGTTCAAACCATAGTTGAAAAGCCTAGCAAAACAATGACGTCCGACATCTAAATCAGGGAACTAAAAACTCCCAAGGTGAACTACATGGCAGAAACAACCAATGTGCTCTGCCAAATTACTTGAAGTTTTTTTTGTTTTGTTTTGTTTTTTTGAGACAGGATTTCTCTGTGTAGCCCTGGCTGTCCTGGAACTCACTCTGTAGTCCAGGCTGGCCTCGAACTCAGAAATCCACCTGCCTCTGCCTCCCAAGTGCTGGGATTAAAGGCATGTGTCACCACTGCCCAGCTGTTTGAAGTCTTAATATGAGTTAAAACTATAAAGAATGGTAACATACCAGTCTGAGAAATGTATTATATTGAGAAACCATCCTCATTATTTACTAAAGCTTAGTAACATTCCATCAGGCCACAGGATTGTAAGGACTAATTATAGTGACACTACACTGGGTCAAAGTAGTTGTGTGTGATCTAGACAACCCCATCATATAGGCCAGCATTACAGCATCTCTCATTCATTACTCTGATTTTAAATTAAACTTTTGTTTTCTTATTCTTTTTCTTTTGGCCTTTTGAGATCAGGGTTAACTGTGTAATAGAGCTTTGGTTGTCCTGGACTTGATTTGTAGACCAGGCTGGCCTCAAACTCAGAGCTATCTGCATGTCTCTGCCTTCTGAGTGCTGGGACTGAAGGCATGTGCCACCATGTGCACAAGCGTGGGTATGGTAGTAAGGTGATGGCTGGGCACAGCTGCCTGTGTCTAGTTGCAGCTTCTTTGGAAGCCTGGGTGGGAAGATCCTTTGAGGGTATGAGTTCAAGACCACCTTTGACAACATAGCAAGACTCTGGCTCCACAAATAAATGAATAAATAAGCAAAATGAAAGTAAGTACATACAGACAGACATAACACATAAAACCTAGCCTCCATATATTTGACAAGATGAAATTTTAAGTTTGACACTCCGCAAACACATCTGAAATGTTAAAAATAGTCAATAAATAATGTACAGATATAGAGATCAATTAAACTGTAAAGAATGGGGCTTACTATATGTACTGAAAAGCACAAGTCTTTTTGCCGGGGGCACAGGGATATGGGGAATTGGATCCAGTCGAAAGCAAACTAGGCAAACAGTCCAAAATATGAGTCTTCACCAACAATAGAAGAGGGAGGTTGAAAAAAAACCAATATTAACAAATGTCATTTTAAAACAAAAAGTTTATATTGGTGGCTTTCAGGCTCATCAGGATATTTTCTTGCCAATGGATTAGTTTTTGCTGTAATCTTGCAGCTCAAAACAGGATATTTAGAGCCAAGCAGTGGTTGCATACACCTTTAGTCCCAGCACTTGGGAGGCAGAGGCAGATGGATTTCTGAGTTCAAGGAGAGCCTGATCTACAGAGTGAGTTCCAGGATAGCCAGAGCTACCCAGAGAAACCCTGTCTCAAAAAACCAAAACCAAAACCAAAACCAAAAAAACCAACCAAACAAAAAACCCAAACCAAACCAAACCAAAACCCAGTATATTTATGCTGTCTTTTTCCCCCTTCTTTGGATAGAGATTCTCCTGTTTTGGCTGGTCTGGAACTTGCCATGTCACTGAATTTAAACTCCTGATCCTCCAGCATGCTGGGTTTATCTGGTGTTGGGGGAATCTAAAACAGGACTTCCGAATGGATGAGCACTCTATCAACTGAGCTGCAACCCAGCACTCTAATGCTGTCTTTTCATAAAAACTAATCAGACATCACTTTACAGACAACAGAAAATAAGGGGTCAATTGTGATTACTTTGGTTAGTGTAACAGATATGTACATAGAAATTCACCTATGTGTTTAGTTTGTAGAACTGTGTCTACTTTAGGATCTACTCACAAACAGAAGCTTTCATTTAAACCACTTCTGCCATCCTGGTAAACAAAAACACTAGCAGGCACTGGCTTTGAGTTCTTACCCAGCCTCAATTATGTGTTAGTCAAGCCAAGCATCCATTATGTACTCAATAATAGCTATGACACAGCTCTGGACAGCAGCAATACCATGGAGAGGCAGGCGCAGAGATAGCCTGCTCAAACTGCTTTTCCTGGTGGTAACATTTTTAAGCTGCGTGAAAGCAGCGAGATCCTGTCTTCTTCTTTAGGACATTTACTCAACACTGCCTTGAGAAACGATGGCCCAGGAACTTAGAAGAAAATGTAGCATGCCAGTGTAGAGACAAATTTCTGTTTGTTAGAAGTTGTTATGAATGTGAAGTTTCTGTTAAAACTGCATTTGTGTACTTAACAAAGTAAACAAAATAAATTTTTTTTTTTTTTTTCTGAGTCATGGTTTCTCTGCGTAGTCCTGGCTGTCCTGGAACTCACTCAGTAGACCAGGCTGGCCTCGACCTCAGAAATCCGCCTGCTTTTGCCTCCCAAGTGCTGGGATTAAAGGGGTGCGCCACCACCGCCAGACACAAAAGACAATTTTAAGACATTGTTAAGGCTTGGGGTTATAGCTCAGTTGGAAGAGTGCTTGTCTGGCACTCAGGAGGCCCTGAGTTCCATCCCTATCTCAGCAAAAAAGCGCTTCTCCCCACCCATCCCGACTCCCAGCACCGACCAGTAATCCCGATACTTTGTGGGGGAGGTGGAAGCAGGAGGGTCAACAGTTCAAGGCCATCCTCCGGGACACCTCAAGTTCAAGGCCACCCTACCCTATAAGAGACCCAGGGTCAAGAAAAAAACAGCAGCGGAGGCGGAGGCGGCTGGTCCTTAAGGAAGGCACGCGCGTGCTTGCTTCTAGATTCCGAAGCGTTTTCAAAGCTGGTTACAGTCCTTACACAGCACACCCTTGTGAGGTAAGTGTATTATCATCTTTGGTTCATAAATGAAGAAGTTGAGGCACTAGGCGATTAAGTCACTCGCCTAAGGAGTATGAGTCAACGTCGAGAGTCATAGTTGACCCGGTTTAACGACTCCTGACCTTCAGTCCAGGGCTGAGTCAGCGGAGCCCGGAGTGGCTTCCCTGGCTGGCACCTGGACGTAGGCTATTTCCGTTCACGTCCAAGCAGAATACTGGAACCAATTGGACAGAACTTCCAAACTTTTGACGTCCAACAAGATTCACCCCTGACGCCTTCATCTCAGGACTGGGAACAGGAAAAGCCGACGCGTGCACTTCCCCCTTCCCCAAGCGTGTGAGTGGGTACCGTGGGCAAGCCCGCCCACCCGCTTGGGCAGCGATGGTAGCCAGGGACCACCCGCGTTAGTGGATCGGGGACGGGGGAAACGCGGACCGCATCAACGACTCTCCATCGCCGCCTCTTTCGGAAACCAAGAGAAAAATGGTGGGAGGCGAAAAGAAAACTAAATAAAAAGCAACTTGTCTTAGGACCTCAGCTAAGCAAATGAAGCCTTCTTGCGCGTGCTGAGCCTGCAGTTCTCAACCTTCTAGGAAAAGATGGGAGGACTGGGCGACAGAAGGCACAGCAGGAATGCCCCGCAGTGAGTGCAACCGGAGCTCTGCCCGTTGCACCGCAGAGGCCTAAAACCAACTCTGCAGGAAGCGCCCGCGGCGCCGGGAGCCGCGCACCCTCGCCAGCGACCACGTGATCACTTTTTTTTTTTTTTTTGGAGAAAAAAAAAAACTTCTTTGCCTTAAGGGAAAAAAAAAAAAAAAAGAGACTCCACTTCCCAGAAGCCTCTCGTTCCCCAAGCAGCTGCAGTCTTGCGCAGGCGCCGCCCGGGCCAAACGGACACGTCCGTCACGTGGGCAGGAGCCGGCCAATCGGGTTTGAATCTCATTTTTTCCTCTCGCCCCCCCTTCAGGAGCGGTTGTGCGATCAGATCGATCTAAGATGGCGACTGTGGAACCGGTGAGTATTGCCTTCGGCCCCCACCCCCGAGGTCCCCGCGCTCTGCCTTCCTCCGCTCAGGGCGTCCCGCAGGACGGCGTTCTCGGCGCGCACGGAGCCTCCGGCCGCGTCCAGCCCCTGTCTCCCCGGCCTGACCTTCCGCGGGGCAGCCTCGGCGCCGGGAGGCTGGCGGCGGCAGCGTGGAGCGCACACGCCGAGAGGGGGCCCGGGCACCGGGGCGGTGGGGGAGGGGCGCCGCGCGGCCCCGCGGCCCCGCGGTGCGGCGGGCCGGAGGGCGGCTCGGGACGCCGGCGCGGGGATCATCCGGCCTGGGGTCCCGGGGGGGCGTGGGGCGGGCGGCTCCTAGCGGGCACCGTGGTTGGTGGGGCGGGTGGGCGGCGAGGCGGCCTGAGAGCCGGAGGGAGCTTGGGGGGCAGCGGCGCCTCGCCGTCGCCCGCGCCGGGCCGCTGGGGTCCTCGTGCCGGCCGCGCTCTGGAGCTGCGGAGGAGGGTGGGCTGGCGGAGCCGGTGGGCGCGCGGGCTCGGGCGGGCGGGCCGGCGGGCCGGCGGGCTGGCGGGGCGCGGCGAGAGCGCGTCCCGCGGGGAGCCGGGGGCTGGGGCGTTGAGTTGGGGGGCGCGCTCAGGGGTCGTGTCGCGCACCTCCCGGGGCCGGGGAAAGGGGCCTGGCGAGGTGGTGATCACATTGTCCTGGTCCCCTGCACGCCGGGACTGGGCTGTCATGGAGGAGGGAAGAGGGAGGAGCGAGGCCTACAGATCGCGGCCGCGGGTCGGCTGGCCGCAGACCTGCATTTCACACGCGCCGGGCTTCCATTCATTCATCCTCCCGGGCGCAGCGCGCAAGCACGCACGCCTCCGAGGACCGTGTAGATTCTTCTGCTCTGAATGCGACGAGATCGTCTGGGAGATAGCCAGCGAACACTAATGTTGGGAATAGAGACTTTCAAGATTAATCTTAAGTTAAACGGAAAAAGTTAAGCATTGGGGGGCAGCGACGCGAGCCACGCACGGCTTGGCGTGTGGAGGTTAGAGGACAGCTTTTGGAGTCCCGAGGATCGAAATTCAGGCGCTTTTTCCGAACCATCACTTAGGCGCCCCAAAGAATGTTTCCTTCTTACTGTACACTGCTTCCCTCTTAATGAAAGTGCTTGTTTTTGAAATTGATTGAAGCAAGATGCACCTAGCGAGCATCACGTTGGTAACTCCGGTAGCCAGAAGGGGGTGATTTGTCTTGTTTTTTTGTTTTTTGTTTTTTGTCATGGTTTGTGTTTGCCAGCAGCTGGCTCGCTGGTCATCCATCCCAGGTTTTTTAAGGAATGTCACACCTGTGTGATAAAGTCTCAGGTGCATAAAGGCATAGACTAACAACCAGAAACCTTTGTAGAACACCTTTGCCAGATATTTTAAAAACTCACCGAGAGACTGTATACCATTGATTAGTTTGCAAAACGGCCTCATCTTGGCAGAATTCAAGACTTTTTGGGGGGTGGAGGCATGATTTACTTGTTCTTTATTGACATCAGTTGTCCTGGTATTTTGCAAAACTGCCTCATAAATTATTAGTGAAATTAACTAACTTTAGAATATCCATATAAGAACGAGAGGGGAAGCATTTAAATGTAACGCAAACTCTTGACAGGTGCTGCCGTTACCTTCTGACTGAATCTTCTACCTTTCTCTACGAGTGTTAGAGGAAAATATTACAGATAATAGAGGCAAAACTAAAAAGACCTAAGCAATAAAAGAGCAGTGTGTTCTGTGACATCTCAATTCCATTTAAGTCTTGGATTGTGCTAAAGCCACAATGTAGTCATTGGATTTTGTTCTGAGTCAGTACTTGAGAGTTGCTGGCAGTTTAGGGTGGGCTACAGTGATATTTAGGATACAAAGTTATATAAAATGGGGTCTGTGCTTTGTTCATTGTGAGCTCTTACTGGAGCCTAACTGCCAGTGTCTGTCTGAGGTGAAATGCTCTTCCTTGGGATGAGCCCTTTGATATGCATAGTGTGTGTAAATTTAAGGGTCAGAGAAATCTAGAAACCTAAAAGAGTGTGAAGGTGAAACTTGATTGAAACTAGTTGGAGACAGTATGCAAGATGACATTGGGGTGCTCATTTTCTTTTTACTGTTAGAACACCCTTTGCTTGTAGGTTAGTCATCAGTGTTCTTTTTAATATTTGTAAGAGTTTGTGTCGGAGCTGAGTGGTAGCTGTGGCCCTCTTTAATCCCAGCAGGCAGGAGGCAGAGGCAGCCAGATCTCAGTTTGACATTGAGCCCAGCCTGTTCTACAGAGCAGGTTCCGGGATTTCCTCCAGACCAAAAGATGTGGCTTGGGTGCTTGATTTTTAGCTCCGGGACTGATACATTGACTACTGAACTACACTAGTACTTCTTCAGTTTTAAGTAATTTCTTAAAAAAGGGATGACTTATTCTATTGGATTACAGTTGAAGCTTGTAAAAAATAAACATCTTATTTGGCTATTGTTAGTTTCTTTTTTTTTAATTAGATATTTTCTTTATTTACATTTCAAATGATATCTCCTTTCTCCGTTTCCCCTGGGGGGGGGACCCTGTTTCCTCACCCCTCCCCCTGCTCAACCAGCCCACCCTCTCCAGCTTCCTGTCCCTGGCATTCCCCTACACTGGGGCATAGAACCTTCACAGGACCAAGGGCCTCGCCTCCCATTGATGACCAACTAGGTCATCCTCTGCTACATATGCAGCTGGAGCCATTGGTCCCACCATGTGTACCTTTTGGTTGGTGGTTTAGTCCCTGGGAGCTCTGTGGGGTTCTGGTTAGTTCATATTGTTGTTCGTCCTAAGGGCTGCAAGCCCTTCAGCTCCTTGGGTCCTTTCTCCAACTCCTTCATTGGGGATCCTGTGCTCAGTCCAATGGACGGCTGTGAGCCTCTACTTCTGTATTAGTCTAGCAGTTCATTGATATTTTCATTTAGCTTGTGAGCATTTTTTGTTTGTTTTGGTAGTATGCTTAATTGTAAACACTTAGAGCCGTGGTTCTCAACCTGTAGGGTGTGCCTTTTGGGGTCTAAAGACCCTTTAACAAGAACTGCCTAAGACCATCAGAAGACAGATGTTTACATTATGAGTCATCACTAGAGCAAAATTAGTTAGGAAGTAGCACTGAATGACTTCATGGTATGGGGCCATCACAACATGAAGCACTGCATTAAAGGGTCACAGCATTAGGAAGGTTGAGAACCACTGACTTAGAGACTCGTGAGCTGTTGGTTTTTCTCCCCCTACATATACAAACTTTTATAAGCACTTGCCAGATTTTTAGTCTGTGGGATTTTCATAGTCATTTTCAATTTGATACTACATGGTTTTAAGTATTTGAGCTTAGTTACATAAGTAATGGCTTACAAATATAAATTGAGAAGTTCAAAGGGAACATGAAGGGAAGTGTAGTGCTTCATAGAACTTGTGGACAAAGGCTTCTCTCCTGTTAAGCTCGAAATTGTGGCAGGGTCAAAATTAGACAGAGTAAAGATGGCAAGACAGTGTCCTCAACAGTTTATAGTGGTTATTAGAGAATAGTTTCTGGTAGTTTTTATTTTTGGTGTTTGTATAGCTATTGTTGGCTTGGAACTTACTATTTAGACCAGACTGGTTAGCCGAGGACTCGAGGTGGGGGTGGGAGCTGCTCCTACCTTCCCAGGGCTGGGATTTACAGCTGTGTACCTCCACACCTAGTCCAGTTCCTTTCTTTATGCTTAGAAACCTGCTTTTAAAGTAAGACTTAAAAGCAGAGGAGAAGCCTGCCATGGTGGTGCACACCTGTAATCCGAGCACTCAGAAGTGGAGGCAACAGAATTTTGAATTTAGCTTGGCCTACATGTCTCAAAGCAAAATAAAACCCAAGAAAAAAAGGTCGAGTGAGATGGCTTTAGGGGTAAAAGGTGCTTGTTGCCAAGCCAAAGGATCTGGGTCGAGGATCTGAGTCAGAGTACCAGGACCCTCATGGTGCAAACAGAGACCTCTTGCAAAGTTGTTCTCTGACCTCCAGGTCCACAACCTGAGCAAGCACACCCACATAGAAAAATGAGTAAGTAAATATATACTTAAAAAGCTTTAAAAGGGACTAGAGAGGTGGCTCATCAGTTAAAAGCACCTCTAGAGGACTGGAGTTCAGTTCCCAGCAAGCACATGGCAGCTCACAGCTGTCGGACATGAGTTCCAAGACAGCCCTCACACCAGGTGTGCATGTGTTGCACATATCTGTGCGTGCAGGCACACTGCCCATACACCTGGGGGGAAAGCTTTGAAAGAAAACAGGGAAAGAATAAAATGCTATAAAGTGATAATATATTTATCAATGAAAAGGTGAGGGTTGGTAAGCTGACTTTGACAATTTCATTTTCTTTAGTAAGGAACCTATTTTCTTAATTTATTACTAAGTCAAACCTTGGATGTTTATTCCAAACTTCACTTTATACTCTGAATCTGTATAATTGTTTGACTTAGAGAAATTAAACCTGGATGTACAGTTTACACGGTTATCTAGAATCATGTAGATGAGTCTGGTTCCTTAATCCAGATTGAACATAGAAATCCTGAGCAAATAATACTTTCATGAAACACTTAATTTCTACATGTATTAAAAATTTCCACTCATAGCAATATTCACCCAAATATCTCAAATATTTCATCATTTCCATGAAACACTTAATTTCTAGAACAGCAGTTCTCAAACTGGGGGTTGAACAGAGGTCACCTAGGACCATTGGAGACACATTTACATTATTCATAACAGCAAAATCACAGTTATGAAGTTGCAAAGAAATAATGTTATGTTTGGGGTCACCACAGCATGAGCTGTATTAAAGGGTCCCGGTACTACGAAGGCTGAGCGCCACTGTAGATGGTGAAGGAGATAAAGCTCGGCAGAAGTGCCAGCAGCCATGGACTTGCGGGGCATGTGCAATAGCTGTTGTGGCCTTTCTCCTTTTCATGCCCCAGCACACTGGAGATGGCTCTTCTGTGACATTGGGAGTTGTGCCATCTTTCTCGGGGAGATGGCTGAGAGGTGGAAATGAGTTTGGCTTATACAGTTTCATTTAAATTTCCCTGTGATGGAAAACACTGAGATTTCTCAGTCTTGAAAAGTAGGAATCAAGTATCCTAAAGTGATCTTAGTATTTACATGTAGTATTTACAGATGATGGTTTTTACTTGTGTGGACCTAATGTTTATACAATCAAGGTTCCGAAAAATAGGCACTTCTGCATGCACTCATCTTTTCTGCTAGAAAACTCCTGTCTTGTAAGTCGTTGGTTACTAGTAAGCAGTGGGAAGCCTGTGATCACAGCCTCAGGTACTGTCTCCTTTCCTGTCCTTACCATAAATCACTTCTAAAGAGAGTCTCATCACATGTAGAAAAGAGAAGATTGCCTTTCATCTCAAAAAGAATCATTTTTGTCTTATAGTCAGAAGCAAGTAGTTGTCGGTGTGTGTTTGTGTGTGTTTCTCTGTGCTGCTTTTCCACCTATTTTGTAATTTAAAAAGTATGTATTCCATGGAAATTGGTGGGAAGCTTAGTCACACTGTGTTGAGTAAATTTATGTCTAATCATGACAGGCTGGACTATTACTATTTCCAGGAATATGGATTTTGTGTTCTAAGCAAGTAACTTAAAAGGGGGGGATTACTGTTTGTAACAACTGTTTACTTTTGTTTGTTTGTTTGTTTTGTTTGTTTTTTCGATACAGGGTTTCTCTGTATAGCCCTGGCTGTCCTGAGACTCACTTTGTAGACCAGGCTGGCCTCGAACTCAGAAATCCACCTGCCTCTGCCTCCCAAGTACTGGGATTAAAGGCATGTGCCACCACTGCCGGGCTACAGTAGTTATTTTTAATGTAGGCAGATATTTATTAATTGCTAACTCAGTGTGTGTCCAGCATCCCCGCGGGTACCTGTGTTCTTATTTCACAGATGAGGAAACCAAGGATCAGAATGACTTGACTTTTCAGGCAGCCACTTCTGGGACGTGTGTGTGTGTGTGTGTGTGTGTGTGTGTGCGCGCGCGCGCGCGTGTGTCCTTAAGCATTTAATGCATATAATCACATCACCATCTGTCTCTTGGGGGTACAGGATAACTTCAGAAAGTGAGCTTGATATCAACAAACTCACAGGGACTTAGCTACAGCTCTAAACTGAAAGTTGCATAGCCAACATTTACAGCACGTTGAATCAAGCAAAGCATAGACTTTTCAGAAAATAACTGGAGATAGCTCAGACCTCATAGAGCCATGTAACTGCGGATCCTGCTGTATACTTGGAATACTATCCAATACAATACAGATGGCACAGAAAGATGTGCCCCATGTTATTTAGGGAATAATGACAAAAAACATGTACAGTTTTAGAATGGGTTTTACCTTCAATATCTTCTGTTTGAGGTTTGTTGAATTTGTTGATGATAAACCCACAAATACGGAGGGCTCCTTGTATGATAGACATGCTTTAGTACTTGGTCTAGAGCTTTGTAGGTAGACTGAAAAGACAGCAAGTGACTGCTTCCTGTTTGCCTGTTAGCATATGTCACTAGTGGAGCCAGTTTCAGTGAACTTTAAAGAAGAAAACAGTTACTTAGTTACTTGCTGTAAACTAAGCAGTTTTAGTGAGGGGTTTGCTAGGGTGAAACAGTTTCAGCCGTAGTGCATGTTAACGTTTATTTAAGCTTGTTATTGCAACGTGTTAGTAGAAATTAGCTGTCATGCTTTTCCTTGCTTACAGTGGGGATTTTAATGCTTTGTCAATGTGCTAGTATTGCCATATGATTCTCAGCCTCTGCCTGGGATTAAAGGCATGCGCCACCACGCCCGGCTAATACATTATATTAAATGCACATAGTTAACAGAAAAAAAAAACAATTACTTCGATGTACAAGTTTGTGTAAAATGACTAGGAGTACAGGGGGAAGGAACTAATTATACTGATGTATGTTAAGATTGAGTTAGGGCTGGAGAGATGGCTCAGTGGGTAAGAGCACTGACTGCTCTTCTGAAGGTCCTGAGTTCAAATCCCAGCAACCACATGGTGGTTCACAGTCACCCATAGTGACACCCTCTTCTGGTGTAAGCTACAGTGTACTTAGGTATAATAATAAATAAATCTTAAAAAAAAAAGATTGAGTTAATGTGAAACATTAAATACATTGACTGTCACAGCCTAAGTGCTGTCTTTTGTATCATTATTATTTTGATTTTGATTTTATTTATACTTTGTGCATGTGTCTGTGAATAATGAATACCATATGTATGTGGGTGCCTATGGAGGTCAGAAGGTGTTAGAATCTCTGTAATAGGAATTAGGATGGTTGTGTGCCACCATGTGGTTGCTGCAAACCTGGTTCTCTACAAGAGCAGCAAGTACTAAGACATTTCTCTAGCAAGCACCCCCCCACACCACACCCACATTTTTGTTGTTTTGGTATTTTTTCCAAGACAGGGTTTCTCTTCATAGCCCTGGCTGCTCTAGAGCTCATGCTGTAGACCAGGTTGGTCTTGATCTCAGAGATCTACCTGCCTCTACTTCCTAAATACTAAGTTTGCGTCATTTCTTTCAGGCCTTACTAAGGTCTCTCTGTATCTGACTGGCCCAGAACTCAAGAGATCCACCTACCTTTGCCTCCCTCATGAGTGCTGAGATTAAAAGTGTATGGAAGCCTGGTGTGGTGTTAATCCCAGCACTTGGGAGGCAGAGGCAGGCGGATTTCTGAGTTCAAGGCCAGCCTGGTCTACAGAGTGAGTTCCAGGACAGCCAGGAACAAGAAAGAAAAGAAAAGGAAAAGAAAAGAAAAATGATATTCTCTGAATTAATACTTTTCTTTTTTTTAACCAAATAGGCAGTTAAAAATCCAAATTTTGTACAGGGATGTAAAGTGGAATATCAAACTGAGCTGGAGTTAATCGATTCCATTCTGAACTGGTTTGCATGCTTACAAGCCAGTAGTACATTATCTTTAATAGATGTTAGCCATGTACACTCTCTGGTCTATTACATTTTTGTTTAGTAATTATTCTGAAAGTTTTATTACATCACACTTATTACATTACATATTTATTACATCGGATAGTTTTAAGTTATTTTGTGTTGATCAACAACACTGAGGCTCTTTCCAACTGTTTAGGATTCAAATATTGCTCTGATAAGTGAGTAACCTCTGTATACGAGGTTTTCTCTAAAGTATGTGTTTTAACAACAAATTGAAAAGGTAAAATGATGCTGGTTAAGTGAACTACATTATAGTTGGTTGTTACTAAAATCATTCAGCTCCCCTTTAAAAAGTTAATGGCTAACGTGGAAATGAAGGGCTAGAGAGGTGGCTCAGAGCTAAAGAGTACTACTTGCTTGCTGTTTTTGCAGAGGACCTGGATTTGGTTCTAAGCATAGCAGCTTAGAACATGGCAATTAGAACCATGGCAGTTCTAGGGGATACAACACCTGCCCTCCATAGGCACCACATACTCATGGTACGTACACACACACACACACACATACACACACACACACACGCACACATTTATGCACATATTAATGGAGTTTGTATAAGTACTCATCACTAAGGCAATTAACTTTATTTTTAATCTGTTGTCATATTCTAATAATTTTTAAAGAAAAGTATTTTTATTTGTGTGTATGTTTTGTGTATATCTATGTGAGTGCCAGAGGAGTCCAGAAAAAGGCTAGACTTACAGGTCAGGTTGTAAGCCACCATGTGCGTGCTGGAAATTGAACCTGGATCCTCTGGAAGAGTAGCTACTGCTTTTAACTCCTAAGCCATCTCTCCAATCTCATATTCTTACTTTTTGTCTACCTACTATCTTGACTAGTGGCGATTGTTCCCCTTTTCTCTTGCTGCAGAGTTTTATTATTATTATTTTTTAAAGATTTATTTATTATTATAATTAAGTACACTATAGCTGTCTTCAGATATACCAGAAGAGGGCATCAGATCTCATTTCACATGGTTGTGAGCCACCATGTGATTGCTGGGATTTGAACTCAGAACCTTCAGAAGAGCAGTCAGTGCTCTTACCCAGTGAGCCATCTCACCAGCCTGAGTTTTATTATTTTTAATTACAAATCTTTATACGATATTTTGATCATGTTTTTGCCCTCTTCTGACTCCTCGCTGATTTTCCCTACTTCCCTGCCCACACTACATATCTTTCCTCTTTCAAAAACTCCACTAAAATGAAAACCAAAACAAGCAAAAGACTGACCTATAAAACAAAAAAATGCCCAAACAAAACACAACAAAACAAATACATGAAAATGCCACGGAGCTTGTTTTTTGTGTTGGCCACTTACTCCTGGGTGTGGGGCCTCCCCTGGAGTGTGGAATGAATATACATATACATACACACACACATATATACATATATACATATATGTTTATTTATTCTCCATCCATCCTTGACATTCATTTGGAGAAAACTGATTTTCCCATTGCCAACTGGTATTGATTGCAGATAGCTTCTTGGTTAGTGGTAGGAGCCAATGTCTGCTTCTCCATCTTAGTACTGGGGGCACCCTGTCTAGCTTGAACCTGTGCAGGCCTAGTACTTGCTTCCACAATCTTAGTGGGTTCATATGTGCATTGATCCTGCTGCAGACACTCTTGTAGTGTCTTCCCGTCTGGCTCTTAGAGTCTTTCTGCCTCTTCTACATAGATCCCTGAACCTTTAATGAAGAAATCCATTCAGGATTCTGCAGATTGTCCTGTTGTGGGTCTCTGTTAATTCCCATCTTCTGCAACGAGAAGCATCTCTGATATGGGTTGAGTAAGGTACTGATCTCTTGATGGCATGCAGCATACCTTCCTGTACCCTGATGCTAGTCAGTAGGGCTGAGGCGTTTAGTTGGGCAACAGCTGGACTTGTGTTCAGTGACTTCCACATGTTGTCTTCAGCAGTAGAGCAATCAGTGTGTGGGGACCAACCAAGGAGAGCCTGTGATATTTGGGGTGGGGGTTGGGTGTCTTTAAGGATCATCCTTTTGGCCAATGACTCTACAAGATGTAACCTATTCCTGTCACTGGAGGTTTTATTTGTTGAAATAAGATCTATTTTAGGCATTGTCTGCCTATTTTATTCCTCTTTCCTTTGGGAGAAGGGGTTTCAAGACAGGGTTTCTCCTTGTAACCCTGGCTGTTCTGGAATCCACTTTGTAGCCCAGGCTGGCCTCAACTTAGACATCTGCCTGCTTCTGCCTTCTATGTTCTGGAATTAAAGGTATATGCTACCACTGGAGAGAGGGCTCAGTGGTTAGGAGCACTGACTGCTCTTCCAGAGGTCCTGAGTTCAATTCTCAGCAACCACGTGATGGCTCACGACCATCTATAATGGGATCTGATGCTCTCTTCTGATGTGTCTTAAGAGTGACAGTGTACTCACTTAAAATAATTCTTTTTTTTTGTTTTGTTTCCGAGACAGGGTTTCTCTGTGTAGCCCTGGCTATCCTTGAACTCACTCTGTAGACCAGGCTGTCCTCGAACTCAGAAATCTGCCTGTCTCTGCCTCCCAAGTGCTGGGGTTAAAGGTGTGTACCACCACCGCCCAGCCAAAATAATTCTTTTTATTTTTTTTATTTTTTTTATTTTTTTTTATTTTCTTTATTTACATG
>NW_022196898.1:85861467-85923708 GCF_008632895.1 Mastomys coucha
TTTTTTTTTTTTTCAATAGTAAACTCCATATTACATATTCTGCTTTCCTTAATACTAATAAAATGGAATTGAGACTAGGGTAGTTGTTGAGTAGGCAAGTGGTCAATCATTAAGTTCTGATTTTTATTTTGAAACAGGATATGTGATACCTCCTCAAGTCTGCCTTAAACACACTCTAGCCTAGGCAGGCCTTAAACTTGACATTGTTTAGTTTCTGGAATTACAGACCTGTAAGACCAGGCCTGACTTAGTTGGTTAGCTCTGGGGGTAAAAACCAAAACTCTGAAAACCTACATGGTGTGTAAGGAAAAGCTCCTACTGCCATTGTTGGGTAGAAGTTCTGAAGGAACAAAAAGAATAATTTGAGTATAATTTTGGGTTTATAGTTTGGCTCCATCTTCTGGATGGACTCTTATATTATCTGGCTGGTCTGTCTTATGGGCCAGGTATACCTATTCCTCAGCAGTTGCGTGTTTCAGTTTTATTTTTATATTTCACACCACTATTACCTGAACCTAGGGCTTATAGATGCTAGGCTAGTGCTCTGCAATTGAACTGGTGGTGTTTTGCTTGTGTTTATTAGAGAAGGTTACATTATAGTGGGTATGTTGGCATTTTATCACCTCGTTTGCCGCTTTCACCTCAATTACATGCTGCTTTCTTTCATCTGATGCACTGTGTTCCTGGTTCCCTTCCTTCTGACTGTGTGAGCTGCACCAGTCTATTTGTCTTCTTCCTGTTTGGTCTCTTGTCTCACTTTGTTAGCTCAGCATCTCCTTTTTTTAAAAAAAGAAAAAGAAAAAAAGAAAAGGTACATGAACTGGTGGAGGTGGGGGTCGTTCTGTTCAGTGGTAGAGCCACTGAGATTCCCTATGCTCCAGCAAATAAGCCCACCCCACCCTCCCTAATCATGTAGACAATTCTAATTAAACTCAGTGTGTCACAAAACAGACAGAACAGCTTACTCACTGGGAGTGGGAGATAAGAGAGGGCAGTGGGGTGAAATGCCAGAGTGAGTGAATAACTAAGTGTACAGAAGTGGCTTTTGAGACCATGGTAACTAGGCAGTGTTATACCTGTAGTTTGGTATTTCTTGAGTCTGTGGCGGGCTTGTGTTGTAGCATTCATTCAGTTACTGCAATAGCTGCTTCGCTTGTGTAAGTGTCTCATCCATCGTCCTGGGCTTCCTGAGCTCTTGATAATTTCAGTTGTTAGGGTTGTAATTCTCGAGTATTTAACTCTCCCACTGTTGGTCTCGTGAGGGTGCCAGCCAGCAACATTACAGCCACAGACTTTGTAGGGACTCCAGAAAGTTCTCTGGGATAACCTTATTAATAAGAGTTAGTCTCCTGTGTGGTGGTTTTCTTTTGGCAATTCTTTTGAAAGGTTTGGTGATCCAGGCAAAACCAAAACACCCTTTATTGTGGTTAGTTTCATTCTAGTATTCATAAGTCTTCTATTTGTATTTATTTATTTTTTTTAGCTTTGATTGGAGGCAGAGCAAACTGACATTGGCCTCCAGTGTACTTCAGACATAGGTGGCATGGTGTCTGAGCTGAGAGATTGAGGACAGAAAGTTAAACTCAGGCTGTCTCCAAGCCAACCTGGGGAAGGCAGGGATCATGACAGCTCAAATCCATCACTTCTAACAAGTCTATTAGTATTCATTCATTCATTTATTCATTTTTTCTCTTTTCTCTTTATGTTCTTTATTTGAATTTCTTAGGCTAATTTTTTGGGGGAAATTTCATCTATTTTTAGTCTTTTAGATACTAATTTTAGTTTGAAGGTGTTATCTTTCTTCTCCTCTTTTTTGTGTCTTGAATATTTTTGTTTTGTTTTGTGTAGTCTTGGCTGTCCTAGGACTTGTTCTGTAGACCAGGCCTGCCTTGCCTGCCTCTGTCTTCCAAGGGTTAGGGTTAAAGGTGTGTACCACTGCCACCTGGCTGAATGTTCTTTTTCTTATAGTTTCCTGTAATTGTTTTATGTATATGTAAAATCATAACATCTCTTAAGAGCGTGTGCATGTGCGTGCGTGTGTAGGGGAGGGTGCTGTGAGAGAGCAAGCCTGCACATACTTCTCTGCCTGTTTCCTCTAAGATTGTTATTTTATTTTGAACTCGGGATAGCAGTTCCAGTAGCTTGAAGTAGGAGAAGAAATTGAGGAATTTAGTTTCTTTGATAATCAAGTTCCTTTTAACTTACCCCCTCTTTACTGCAGTTCTAAATGTACTGCCAGCTTGATCTGCATTGATTCAGTTACCATTTGGCTATTTGCATTCTCATGTCTCTGTTCTTTTTATACTAGTGTATTTTGATCACTTTGTACTATAGGCTAAAATAATTTAATAAATTTAAATCTGTGTGTGTGTGTGTGTGTGTGTGTGTGTGTGTGTAGACATGAGTACAGCTGACTACAGAAGCTAGAAGAGGGCTTTGAATCCCCTGAAGCTGGAATTACAGATGGTTGTAAACCACCCCACATGGGTGCTGGGTACCAAATTTCAGTGCTTTGGAAGGTAGTAAATACTCTTTAATTGCTGAAATACTCTTTAATTGCTGACCACCTCTTCAGCATTGTGAAGGTTGAGTATAAAGAGATAATAGACATGGAGACAGCACATTGCCCGATCATAACTACGTAGGTAAGACGTTTTCAGGAGGCTAGGCATGGTGGCTCATCCTTATAATTCCAGCATTCCAGAGGCTGAGGCAGGTACATTGCCACAGTAAGACCCTGTCTCAAACAAGAAACAACTACAAAAAGTGAAAACTCATAGTTTTCATGAGATGTGAGGTTGAAGTTCTCATTTTAAAAATCAAAGTGTGGTTTCTCTGGTGTTCACCTGTCATCATGGGCCTGTTGGGATGTTGGATTGGGGTGTGCACTTCTGTCTGTTGTAATAGTGTATCCTTCCTAACATGGCACTTGAAGAAGTGAAGGAAGAGGGAATGCAGAGCACCGGAGCTAGGCTGTCAGTCATGCTTTGTCCATTAGTTTACTACTGTGGTATTGAACTTGCTTTTACTCAAGTTTCTGCAGAAGGGAAGTGTTAATTTCAGTCATTGGAATGTAATGATCATGCAGGTAGTTGTTATATTAAGCAAGTCACCAGTTTCAATTTTTATTCTTCATGTATCCACACTTGGTGTGTGCCTGATTGATTGAGCTGGAAGAATTGGTAAAGAATTGAGGGCAGCTGGGCAGTGGTGGCGCACACCTTTAATCCCAGCACTTGGGAGGCAGAGGCAGGCGGATTTCTGAGTTCGAGGACAGCCTGGTCTACAGAGTGAGTTCCAGGACAGCCAAGGCTACACAGAGAAACCCTGTCTCGAAAAAAACCAAAAAAAAAAAAAAAAAAAAAACCAAAAAAAAAAAAAAAGAATTGAGGGCAGACAGAAGCTGTTGAGTTAAGGACTGTAATTTAGAGTAGAGGTTACGTCTCTACTCCTGTGGTAAGTTACTGAGATGTGAATGCTGATGATTTAGCTTCTGAGTTTAAATTTATTTTTCCTTATGATAAAATTGAAAGGACTAGTCAGACCACCCCAGAGCTTGGAATCTTGGTGCTTATGCCTCCTTTACTCATCTGCTGCCTTTTCCAAAATCATAGCACCTGAAGCTGCTGCTGACTAACTGTATATGACAGCTGTCCTTCACCTGCGTGCCAGACCGTTGGATTATCACTAAAACCCCTCTTTACTTTGCAGTTAAGGACATTGATGCTTATAGGGAGTTTTAATCACTTAAATCCCTGTTCTAAAGTTTCACACTACTAATTAAAATTAAAGGAACTGTCAAATAGGGACTACAACTGGATTTGGGCCATACACTCCCTCTATACACACTACATTTCTTCCTAGTCCCTCAGAAATAGGTAGATCTGGGATTGCATGTGATGTTATCAGGAACACTGTAGTAGTGAGGCCAGAGCTTGGGAAACAAAAGTTACTGCCGGGCAGTGGTGGCGGTAAGCCTTTAGACCCAGCACTTGGGAGGCAGAGGCAGGCGGATTTCTGAGTTCAAGGCCACAGAGTAAGTTCCAGGACAGCCAGGGCTACACAGAGAAACCCTGTCTTGAAAAAAAACAAAAAAAGAAACAAACAACAAAAAAAAGTTGTTAGATGTAGCATTGCTTACAACCACAGAATGATAGGTGAACAAATAACATCAGACTACAATTTAATTCTTTTTCTGTCTCTTTCAATCTTTAATGTGGTGCTTGACTTCAGTATCCATTATATTCCTCATTAATAGTTCAGCTCCATATTACATTCTAGCCATTCATTAATTTATCAAGGCAAAAAAATATACAGAATATGAGGTCAAAAGTATTAAAGCTGAAGAACAGAAAAGAAGGGAGCAGGGCTGCCTGTAGAGTGACTTCAGGGTGGCTTTTTGTTCTGGAGGGATAAAGTGATTCCTTCTACTGGATGGCTACCCAGAAGTATTAAGCAGACATGATGTGGAGAAGAGAGCAGGATGTATAATATTTCTTTCCTCTTTTCAAAATCATAACATACTCAGTACACTCTTCACACTACAGCAATACCTCAAATATTTGCAGAATAGAAAGCCATGTGTCTCAGGGTTTTACTGCTGTGAACACACATCATGACCAAGGCATGGCTGGTGGCTTACAGGTTCAGAGGTTCGGTCCATTATCATCAAGGTGAGAGCATGGCAGCATCCAGGCAGGCATGGTGCAGGAGGAGCGGAGAGTTCTACATCTTAATCTGAAGGCTGCCAAGAGGAGACTCACTTTCAGGCAGCTAGGATGCAGGTCTTAGAGCCCACTCCCACAATGACACACCTATTTCAACAAGGCCACACCTCCTTGGGCCAAGCATATACAAACCATCACACCATGAAACCATACAGTTAGTTTTGGTTTGTTTGTTTGTTTAAGAAGTTATAAGGAAGGGTGGAAAGGTGGCTTGTATAGACTGTTCTCTAGAGTACCCTGCATTCAGTTCCCAGTGTCCACATTGATACCATGTGTAACACCAACTCCAGGAGGGATCTGATGCTTCTAGCTTTGGTGGGCACTGCATTCATGTGCACATAACCCACATGTTTTGTTTTGTTTTTAAAGAGTATTAAAGTTTATAATTCTGGAACCATTCTAGATACAGGACATGGTCTGTAATAGAAATGCCTATAGGTTTGTCCCTGGTAAAGTATACATTCATTGTGGATTGACAGTGGAAGGAAGGCTTTGCGTCTATCTGTTCAGTGGTAGGTGCTGCAATACCCATCTGATGAGGAAGAAAAGAAGGTTTAGCTGGGCAGTGGTGGCGCACGCCTTTAATCCCAGCACTTGGGAGGCACAGGCAGGCGGATTTCTGAGTTCTAGGCTAGCCTGGTCTACAGAGTGAGTTCCAGGACAGCCAGGGCTACACAGAAACCCTGTCTCGAAAAACAAAAACAAAAAGAAAAAAAAAAAAGAAAAGAAGGTTCAGAAAATGTTACACACTCAGTATTACACAAAGTGAATGAGCTGGGTGCATATCCAGTGTGCATAACGTGGCTGTAGATATGAACTAAGCCCAGCATATCCCACATAGTAGTGAAAAACTTGTGTTGTTGATAGATGTCAGGTTTAGTGAAGCATATCTGGCACTCGGATGGTAGAGACTCATCTGACCTCTGCTACCTAATCTTTTTGAGGCCAGCTTTTTGAGACCTTGGCTCCAAAGAAAAGGTCACATACTATGAAAAATGTATGTGATTGATTTTAGTAGATATGTAATTACTGTAAAATGTAGTAAAGTTTCCAAATGTTTATTTCACATTTCAATAGCTTAACTTCCTGTAGACCATCACAAGTATGGCATTTGAACTGATGCTAGTTTTCTCTTCCCTTACTTGCCATTGGTATTTAATGTCTTTGATCTGCTAGTTAGTGCCTTCTACTGCTTACCCAACAACTGAGCTGTTCTTTTTTTAGCTTGACATCTGAGGCCTTAGTAGTTACTGCAGTATACCACCCAAATTCTAGTTTTGTAAATTACCACCGCTTTCAGGAACTTTGATTATGATCTTCTAGATTAAACACAGCACCATCCTACGGTTTTATTCTTTGTCTACCCTTGTGTAATACACTTATTATTTATTATTCTGTGGCCTTTCAAGGGCAGGCTGTCAATTAGGCTAAAAATGTGTTACATTATTTTGAGAGTAGTCATCTATTAAGTTAGCCTTTACTTTTGTCCATATGATTGACTTTACTTTAAAAAAAATTTTTTTCTTTCTTCTTTTAAATCTGGCACTTTTTTATGATTTACTTTTTAAACTTTATGTGCAGTGGTGTTTTGCCTCTGTGTATGTCTTTGTAAGGGTGTTGAATCTCCTGGAGCTGGAGTTACAGATGGTTGTGAGCTGCCGTGTGGGTGCTGGGAGTTGAATCTAGGCCCTGTGGAGGAGCAGCCAGTGCAGCGCTCTTTACCTTTGATTCGTCATCTCTCCGCCCTTGGGTACATTGGTTTTTGCGACAAGGTTTCACAGAATTGCACACTGATCTCAGAATGGCTGAGCAGCATAGGCTGGCTTGGAACAAGGCTTTCAGTTGGAGCTGTGAGCCACCATGAAGTTTGAAGTTTGTTTTTAAACATTATATAAATGTAGTACAGTTCTATCATCTGTATTCTGTAGGAAACAACTTTAAAAAAATAAGTTTGCATTTAGCTGCATGTTGTGGCATATAATTTTAATTCCAGTATGCGGGATACAGTAGTAGGCACATCTTCTTCCTGTCCAGCCAGGGCTACGCTGTCTCAAAATATAAAATTCAATAAAGGGCTGGAAAGATGATTTTTGTAGTTAGGAGCACTGAGAGCCCTGCCAGACAGCCTTGGTTTGGTTCTCTGCACCCACACTGCCATCTGTAATTTTAGTTCTAGGGGAATCTGATGCAGCTATTGTGCACATACATATGTGCAGGCAAAACACTCATACACATAAAGTAAATCTAAAACTTTAGATTGGATAATTTGTATCTCAATGCTAATTGTGGTTAAGTCTTTGCCTGATAACTGTTATCTGAATTGTCTTTAGACTTAAAAAATCTTAAAGATTTTAAAGGAATTAAGTATTAATCACTTAAATTCTTTACTATGTAATATTTGATTAATCGGTAGATCATGAGCTTAAGACAGAGGCTCAAGATTTTTTTCTCTCTGAAGAGTGAAGCTTTATTTTTGGAGGCTTTAGTATTTAAGACTTACACCTTATTCGTAATGCCATGACTTTTTCCCCTGAGATCTGACTTTCTTCTGGTTCTCTCTGAAAGCCAAGGGGACTCTTACTATATGGACTTGAGTTTCCCCAACACTGTGGCCCCAAGACTTTGTGTTCTCTGTAAACTGCCCAGAGTCACCATAGGACCAAGGATATTCTATGCATGGCTTTTTGTGGCTCACTTTTCTGCCATTCATTTTGTCTAGTGCATTGTTAGCAAGTCCATTGCTGCTGTTCCTCTCTTCAAAACCATGGAGCCCACGATTTGTCTGCACAGCACTGTGACTCTAAGCTAGTCAGGGAGAACATGCTGTTCAGTGATTATGCTCTATTTGAAGACTTAAATTGGCTGAGAACATGTTAAGAATGATTTTATTTATTAAGGGGTTGACTACATGTAAATTTTAGGGCCTTGGTTAGTCTATAAATGTTTACATTTATTCAGTATCTAAGTTCTTATTTATGGTTAAGAACCATGGCCTTTGGTAATCTAGTTGTGAGCAAAATCAAACATACTTAATGCCATATTATTTCTCTACATTTTCAATGTTTGTTTATGTCTATGAGGGTGGGTGAATGTCAAGAGAACTTGGAGAAGGAGCCTTCTACCAAATGGATACTGGGGATTGAAATCAGGCTCACAGACTTGACAGTGAACACTTGTACTTGCCAAACAATCTGACCAGCCTCGTCATTCATTGTTAAAATGTTGTCTGTCTCAGTGTGTTTGTTTATTGGGTATTCATTTGATGATGTGTGTACCCATACCTGTTTAACTCAGTCTCAAAGCTAGCTGGCCCATAAGCTTTTGGGTGGTTCTTCTGTCTCTTGTTTCTCATCTCATCTTAGAAATACTGGACTCAGCCAGGCAGTGGTGGCACATGCCTTTAATCCTAGCACTTGGGAGGCAGAGGCAGGCGGATTTCTGAGTCTACAGAGTGAGTTCCAGGACAGCCAGGGCTACACAGAGAAACCCTCCAAAAAAAAAAAAAAAAAAAAAAGATGTTTGCCATCATGTCTGGCTTTTATGTGAGTTCCAGGGATAGAACTTTGAACCCTGGGTTTAGGTTGTGGTACCTGGTCCCTGAATAATTTTTATGGGTGCAGAGAATAAAGCTTCTGAACATATTATAGGCTGCTTAAAATGTCTGCTTTAAATTGAGTAGCTAGCATTTCTAGTCTGAAGTCTTTTAGCATATACATCGCTTGTCATGGGCCAGTTTAAAGCTGATAGTTGGGCTGGAGTATGATTCAAGTGTTGTTTAAGACATAACAAGACAAGGGGTTAGGTTTGACGGCCAGAGCTGAAGAGTCTCAGACTGTTCTATGAGGACCCTGGTTCAATCCCCAGCTTTCACATGGCTGTAAATAGCAGCCTGTTCTGGCCTTTAGTAATATCATTGCACTCTGGGTATACATAGACTACAAGCAAAGCACTCAAACATGTAAGAATAAGTCTTTAAAAAGTTTTTTTTTAAATCTGATAACCAAATGTAGTTGTGTCTGGGGGGTTGTTTTTTTGCATTCTATGTGTTCTAGCCTTTGCTTTAGCTTCTAATGCCTTTCTTTGGCTGTTTGTTAAAGATCAGTTTACAGCAGGTTGAGGAAACAGCAGGGGGAAAGTGGCTCCTTTTCATAGTGTAGGTGACTATTACACTTTGCCTAAAAGAAGTTCAAGTCAGTGTCCACCTTCTTTCATAATTGCCTGTTGAATTCCAAACAGCTGTTCTTTCCAACAATGAGTCTGACATGAAGTTACCACGGACTTCTGTATTGCTGGCTTGATCACTTGAAAAACGACTTATCTTTCACCATTTCCATGTAGTTGTTAAACTCCTCTCTCCACTGTACCTCAGTAACGTAGAGTGCTTCTTTATTTTTGGTGGGCCTGGAAATAGAACACGCTGCTCCATGCATGCTGGACATGCTTTACTATTGACCTATGTCATCAGCCCTTATATAATGTTAACATCTGTTAAGAACTTTGGATCATTGAACTTTATGCATGCTCTTTGATTTTAAAAATGTGCAAATAAGATGGTGTACGTTTTATAAAATCATTTTTAAATTTGAGAAACTTTTGTCATGAAGCGATAGAGTAGCCTCATTCTCCTAGAGATAGTCTGTAGTTTGTCTTATGAAATCAACTGTTCTCAATCATTGGATCAGATTTGTTTATGGTATTGCTGTCATAGTTATATTTAAAAACTTAAAATCTTCCTTTATACTTTTTTCCATTAGGAAACCACCCCTACCACTAATCCCCCACCTGTGGAAGAGGAAAAGACAGAGTCTAGCCAGGAGGTTGCTAACCCAGAGCACTATATTAAACACCCTCTGCAGAACAGGTAAGCTTTCTGCTTAGTAGTTTCCTGACTTAGGCAATAAGGGTGTGGTGAACAAGATAGGTTTACAGAGAAAAGTTGGGTATGGCTGGTTTTAGATATGCTCAGTTGTCAGCCTGTAGAGGATTATTGTTCACGAAAAAGAATGCCTCTGAAGGATATAGTCGTGAACACAGGCCAGAGTGGAGGGCTCTGAAGGATATAGTCATGAACACAGGCCAGAGTGGAGGGCTGTAAAGGATATAGTCATGAACACAGGCCAGAGTGGAGGGCTGTAAAGGATATAGTCATGAACACAGGCCAGAGTGGAGGGCTCTGAAGGATATAGTCGTGAACACAGGCCAGAGTGGAGGGCTGTGGGGCCAGGGACATGGCTTACTCGAGGTTTCAAGTGTATGTCATAAAATACAGTCTCAATTTATCTTACCTTTTTTGGGTTACTTATTTTTTAGGTTTGTTTTTATGTGTATGGGTAGTGTTTGGCCTGCATCTTTGATTGTGCACTGTATGTGTACAGTGGCTGTGGAGGCCAGAGGAGAGCATTAGATCACCCGGACCTAGTTACAGATAATTGTGTGAACTACCATGTAGGTGTCGAATTGTATATGGGTTCTCTGAAAGTCTTTACAGCTGGTAATGTTAATTTACATTGTTCTGTAATGAGACCTATTTCATCTTTAAAGAAATATGCATCTTAGAGCCTGCTGTGGCAGCACATGCCTTTAATCCTAGCACTGAGAGGGGTGGTTTTTAATCCTAGCACTGAGAGAGGCGGCGGTGGTCTTTAAGTCCAGCCTGCTCTGTAAAGAGACTTCCAGGAAACCTCCCACTCCAATGTATTATATACAAATATATGTGTATAAACAGTGTAAAGGTTTCATGTGCCATAGCTGAAATTTGAGGTTACAGGACAAACCAAAGTTGGCTTTTACATGGGTTCTAGTTGTCCAAACTCAAAGTGACCAGGCCCCCACTGCGAGTGCTTTTGCCTGTCCTGTGCTGTTTTCTTGGTACCATTTTCATCTTTTAAACTAAAAATAGTTTATTAAATAAGTTGCTAGCACCACCCTGTCCAATCCTCAGCACCCCCTTTGACATCTCCTAATTTGACTACCTTAGGTATTCGTGTAAGTAGAAGCACGTGCATGTGTGTGGGGTATCACATAGCCTCATGTTCTTAGACTCTGTCCTTGTGTGTCAGATTTCCTCTTTAAGATTGGTTAATTTTCCATTGTATGTCAGTTCTACATGTTACACCATTTTCCTACTGATGGACACTTCTACTCTCTGGCTGGTAAATAATTCAGCTATAAATATGGGTAAACTACTGTTTATGTACTCCCTTTTATTTTCAGGTGGGCACTCTGGTTTTTTAAAAATGATAAAAGCAAAACTTGGCAAGCAAACCTTCGATTGATCTCTAAGTTTGATACTGTTGAAGACTTTTGGGCGTAAGTAACTTTAAGATACTTATACTTTTAAGTTGTATAATTTTTTTTTTTATCTTACATCATTCACAAAATGAAGACGAATATCTTCAGAGATGTTTGAATTGGTAATTAGGCTTTATTTTACATTGTTGAGTACATACAAAATCCCTATGTTTGATCTCTAGCACCCTTACAAACAGAAAGCATAGAACCTCATTCATTAGTCAGCTTTTAGGTTTGGTTACTGTGTATTCCTGGTCTTCCCGTGAGAATCCTCTTTCATTGTCCTAGAATTTTTTGATAGCCTTTTAATTCTCTGTCTCCTGTGTAGTCACCTACATATATTTATGTCATAACTGGATGCTAGAGAGCCTTATTAAATAAACATCCCCATTTCTGCAGACAGCTTTTAGTATAATATCTGGAATTTCCCTGCTCAGGATATCAAAAGGTGAAGCTCATTAAAATTAACTTTCAGAGCTACAAACTCAAAGGAATATCAAGACAATGATAGTGTCTGTAATCTTAGTTCATTAATTTTATTGTAATTTATCAAACGGTAATCAAAATGTTTTTAAGGTTTGGATTTTAGTTTAGGAAGAAGTTAACTTGGATCATAAACTTTTCAAGACTTACAAATTGAATATAAACTGAAAGTTTTTTTTCGAGAAGTGTGTTTGTTTGAGACAGGATGTAGCTGAGTTTTTGAGGATGTCCTAACATTCTAGACCTTGGGATCCCCTACTGCCTTTACCTGCCAAGGCATAGCAGATAAACACTGCTCATGCCTTAGATGTTTTGAGATTGTTTATCTTAAAACAGTAGTTTTTGTTTTCTGAGGATCAAATTTAGGACCTTGAACATGATAGACAAGTGCTGTACCATTGAGGTGCATCCTAGCTCATCCACAGTTGAATTGTCTCAATTTTTTTTAGAGAACATACAGGGGAAATACTGTTTGAGAATATGAGAGGCAAAAGTGGAAGAGTTTAGAGTTACCTCAAAGTTACTATTCTGAGTGTTTATATCAGGCTCATAGATGCTGAGTTTAGCGACTAACATTTTCATATAACTCTGAGTCTGTTTTGCTCACACAAAAGAATAGATTGTAGCCATTAAATTCCTAGCCGTGTAGTTTTTTTAAGGGCACAGTCAGTATTCAGTGTGCTTCCAGTGCCTGTGCTGATACTTGTCTGCAGCAGATATTTGGTATTCATTGCATCATTGAGAAAGGCAGCATATAGGATATATAAAACTGCTGAATTCACTTTTTTCTAAGAACATTCTGTGTTTTTTTGTTTCTGTTTTTTCTTTTTTTAGTGGAACAAGTATATTTTAGCTCTTCTAATTAATAGAAGTTGCTGTCTAATTAAATTGGAGTTCTTGAAAGGATCAAGTGGTTTTTGTACTTTTTTTTGTTATTTTTGTTTTTTTGAGACAGGGTTTCTCTGTATAGCCCTGGCTGTCCTGGAACTCACTCTGTAGACCAGGCTGGTCTCAAACTCAGAAATCCTCCTGCCTCTGTCTCCCAAGTGCTGGGATTAAAGGCATATGCCAACACTGCCCGGCTAAAATTTATTTATTTATTATATGTAAGTACATTGTAGCTGTCATCAGACAGCCCAGAAGAGGGCGTCAGATCTCGTTTTGGATGGTTGTGAGCCACCATGTGGTTGCTGGGGTTTGAACTCAGGACCTTCACAAGAGCAGTCAGTGCTCTTAACTGCTGAGCCATCTCGCCAGCCCTTTTTTTTTCCTAAGATTTACTTATTATATATAAGTACACTAGCTGTCTTCAGAAACCCCAGAAGAGGGCATCAGATCTCATTAAGGATGGTTGTAAGCCACCATGTGGTTGCTGGGATTTGAACTCAGGACCTTTGGAAGAGTAGTCAGTGCTCTTAACCACTGAGCCATCTCTCCAGCCTCTACTGCAAGACTTTTGAATAACTCTGAAGCCTTCTTTAAACATAAAAAGTTCTCTAGTTTCTTAATAAGGAAAAAGAAAGGGCTTGAATCCCAAGTCCACTCACATGTGCATTTAGACTGCATTCTTGGCTTTTACCTGCTTATAGAAGCCTGGTTCCAGGTTTCCTAGTGTAACAAAACTTCCCAATCTCTCAGTTCCGGTTCCCAGTGCTTTTGCTTACACTTCTTGATTTCTCATTCCTTTCTAGAAGATTTTATAGAAAATATTCTTTAGTCCATTTGCTTTAGTCTCCATGTAACCTTAAGATCCTTAAGGTTGGACAATGGTGGTGCATGCCTTTAGACCCAGCACTTGGGAGGCAGAGGCAGGCGGATTTCTGAGTTTGAGGCCAGCCTGGTCTACAGAGTGAGTTCCAGGACAGCCAGGGCTACACAGAGAAACCCTGTCTCAAAAAAAAAAAAAAAAAAGATCCTTAAGGTTCACAGTTTGGGAACAGTCAGTCATTAGATACTTACACTGTCGTATTCGAGGAGGATGAGACTGTGTAGTGTGGTAAGAAAGATGTAGACTTCCTTTTTAAAATTGTCTGAAACAGTTCTGACAAAGTTAAAGTCAGCACAGGAGAACATGCCTCATATAATGTCATTCAAGGTTTGTAACTAAGCTAAGCTCTGCTGTCTGTTAGAGGTGGGCAAATGCGGTTACAATGTGTTTTACAGCCCCTTTGCCTTTAAGAAGTGTGTATCAACTACCTCAAACCATTCCATGGTTTAAGTATTTGGGAAATAGCTCATACCTGTTGGTATGCCTGTGCCTGAGCACCCCTTGCTTGGGTGCTGACTGATAGGAGAACCACTGCTGGGTCTGCATTTGGACACTCGCAGAGGTGATAATGTTGATTGACTGGGCCTTACAGTCCTGATGGGTGCACATGGCTGCATTGAGTTAACAAATGTATTTTTGTTAGGATAGTCATTTGAGATAGTTGTTTGTATTAGTTTACATTATAAATTTCTTTGAATGTAATCATTATTTAGACCTGTTTTGTCCATTTCAGAAATTAACTACAGAGTCAACAAAAGAAAAACAAATCTACATACTTTTGTTTTTTCGTATTTTCCAAATGTGTGTGTGTGTGAGCACCCAAACCCTGCATTACATATTATGTTTTTAATTATTATTTTCTTTTACCTAGTCTATACAACCATATCCAGTTGTCTAGTAATTTAATGCCTGGCTGTGACTACTCACTTTTTAAGGTATGCCTAATCAATGATTGTTTATATTTATTACAGGACCAGACCATTCAGGTATTTGTAAAAACTGGCCACAAATTCAGGCAGTTGGCTTTACCAGGCTTGAGTACAGTGCTCTGTGGTATGACTTAGTTACTCATGGGAACATCCTGGGATTGACTTTGAGCCTTGCTAATTCTGTGCAGCCCTTCCTGGATATACTTGAATAGACTGACTTGGTCAGCTAATTTTAAACCCATGAGATATTTATAAACAGACCTTTGTCAGGTGCTAGGGTAGGACATTAGCTAGCTTGTATGACGTAGTTTTAGCGAAGCATCTTCAAGGCCTCTGCTTGGGAACCTTCAGAACCTTGAGGTGACATGAAGCCTTGCAGCTGGAGAGTACAGTGAGGAGGTGGGGCACTTGTGCAGTTGCATGCCTCTGGCATGTAGTTCTTGTGTGTTTAAAAGTTGTGCCAATGGCAGGGGTACAGGGAACGGAAGGAAAGTTGTCAGCGTTGCTTGCTAATTCTAATGTTGTCTCTCAGAGTAAGGAGCAGTGCTGTCTAATGCTGTGCTCTCATCCTGCAGGACGGCATTGAGCCTATGTGGGAAGATGAGAAGAACAAGCGAGGAGGACGGTGGCTGATTACACTGAACAAGCAGCAGAGACGGAGTGACCTTGATCGCTTCTGGCTAGAGACAGTAAGACTTTAGGGTGGATTCAAGGCACAGCTCTAAAGAAGCATACCCTAAAACCAGGACGAGATGGAAATTAGTCCAGGCCTTGTGCAAAGATGGCATGTAAACTCCTGAAGCATTTGGGTTTTGGACATGCCTGGAAAGGTGGCTAGGGAAAATAAGCCAGATTTAGGAAGAAAAATATGGCGTGTCTTCTCTCATGTGCAACTTGGGTTTTAAATACATATGTGTGTTTGTTACATAATCTATAGTTGTAGGACAGTAAAGACATGTACTAGGAAATAGAAGATGTCCCAGACGGGATATGACAGTGAAGCAATGTGGAGGTCAGGATCAGATGTAGGGAGGGGAGTGTGTGAGAACAAGCTAGAAGAGCACAAGTCTGGGGATGCCGTGAGGAAACCCACAGCTTTAGACTTACCTGAAAGTACCATAGAATGCAAATACATTTACAAATATGAAGGGAGGTTCTTAGTGTGTTTAGGTGTGACCTTCTTGTTGAATAACAGTCCCCAGCCCTTGCTCTTTAAGGACAAGGTTTTACTACCTAGCTAGACTGGTGTTGCAGCTCAGGATCCTGCTGCCTCCAACCTTTTGATTGCTGGCATGTGCTGTTTGACAAATAATTTTATCCATCCTGTGTGTATCATATACATGTGAGTCCAGTGAATGATTTCTTTCATTCTACAATTCAGATAAAAAGTGATTGACTAACTAGGTGCAGTGGTGCAGTACTTTAATCCCAGCACTTGGGAGGCAGAGGCAAGTGGATCTGAGTTCAAGGCCAGCCTGATCTATAGAGAGTTCCAAGCCAGCCAGGGATACACAGAGAAACCCTGTCTCAAAAGAATATATATATAAATAAATAGAATACAAAGTGAATGACATTAACTTTACCTCTACAGTCAGATCTCCCTTTTTATTTCATTAATCAAAAATAAGGATTTTATATTTTGTGATTAATATAGAGTTTGCAACCCATTTATAGCGTTGCTGTAATTAAAAATTATGAAAATTTGAAATTAATGAAGCAAGTAATAAAATTATTGGTTAATATTATTTAAAACTAAATGTGTTATACTTTAACACTTTGGTTTTATGAGCTACACTAACTATGAAATTATAGCCATTTTCTGTGGTCAAGTTCTAGATCATAATTTTGGGAACGAAGTTCATAGTTAATGCTTTTTTATTTTTTTAAAACCACTTAGACTCAGTACCGATTTACAGTTAGCACTTATTAAGTGAATAAGTACTTACATGGATTAGTAACATATTAAAGCAAAGATTTAATCATGCTTTTGGAGGAGAGTATGAATAAATATCATTTTGGAATGCCATAGGACAGTGGTTCTCAGCCTTTTTAATGCTGCAACCCCTTAAAACAGTTCTTCATGTTGTGGTGACCCTCAACCATAAAATTATTTTTATTACTCCTTCATAACATAAATTTTGCTACTGTTATGAATTGTAATATAAATATCTGTTTCCTAGGTAGCCCCTTTAAAGGACCTTCTAATCCCCAAAGGGGTTACGACCTATAGGTTGGGTGCTGCTGCCATAGGAAAAAGGACATTTCAGTTTTGTAGGTTGAAAAAAAGTGTGATGGATTTAGTTCTAGTTCCTCAGTGTATTTAATGCCACGGAACTCTACTTTGAAACTGTTAGAAAATGGCAGTTGATGGGAGCATAAATATATTTCAGTCATTGAGATAATTGTCAACAAACTAAGCATCTTAGCAGATGGATATTAATGTGATCACTTTTGTGTGTGCCTAATTTGCAGAAAGAGTTAAAATAATTGTTTTGTTTTGTTTTTAAGCCAATGGAAAAAACAATGTAAACAAGTAAAATGCAGACATTTTTAAAAATTGGTTCTTGGGGCTGGAGATATAGCTCAGTGGTGGAGAGCACTGGCTGCTCCTGAGCAAAGGAGATGATTAATGTTCAGTTCTCAGCACCCACATGGCAGCTCACAACTGTCTGTAATTCCAGTTCTGGGGGATCTGACACCTCATACAGACATACATTCAGGCAGAATACCAATATACGTTAAAATAAATACATTGGGTTTTTTTGTTGTTACTGTTTTTATCAGTTCTTAAACTGATCTGTGATTCTGCAGGTGAGGGTGCTTGCTTCCAAGCCTCAGTCCCTGAGGTTAATTCTCAGAACCCACAGGGCCAGAGGGGCGAGCCCACTGCTGCAGGTTGTCCTCTTACTGCATTGATTTGTCATAGCATGTGTGTCCTGCCTCGGTTCACAACAAAACAGCAGCAACAACAAAACTGGGGCAAATCTTACTCGTTTGCTTTCTTTTCTGTCTCTAGATCAGGGTGGCTTCAAACTTGGTGGTGCTGCCTCTGCCTGACCAATTTAAGATGTCAATTCTTGACATAGAATCTGATTTAATGACTATACATAGAAGAGTTTGTGCTTTCTTCTAAGTTGTTGATGATATATTTGTATATATATGTAATTTGTTATTTTTTGTTTTATTTTTAGCTGCTGTGCCTTATTGGAGAATCTTTTGATGACTACAGTGATGATGTGTGTGGAGCTGTTGTTAATGTTAGAGCTAAAGGTGATAAGATAGCAATATGGACTACTGAGTGTGAGAACAGAGATGCAGTCACACACATAGGGTGCGTTGCGCTCTCCCTCCCCGCTTCCTTACCCTCCATTAACTGAATGTAGATGTCCTTTATGTGCAACTTTAGACACTTGCATTTATAAACTGTTATTTTCTTTGTAAATGTTTTTATGATCCAAACACAAGTTTGGATCCTGCTAATGTTGAATATGTTTGTATTTCATTTCTGTAAAATGGTTTTTGCAACCGTGGTGTATGTGCTATCTAGAGCAGGTGAATTTCCGTGAAAGTAGCATATCTTAGTTTCTGTCCATATTTACAGCCCATGTGTTTATAAATTTTTCTGTTTTGCCTTGGTAAATTTTATTTTTTACAATTCACGCACACACATCAGTTTTGCTAGAATTCTCTTCGATTACATGCAAATTAGTAAGAAAAATCAAGTTTGAGTCTATGTGAGATTTACAAGGATTGATTGTCGGCTTGTCATTTTTCATCTTTTAGTATAAACATTGACCTGAAGCAATGTTGTATTTCTTCAAAAAACAGAAATTAATTTATTATGGAACTTTTTGTGTCAATATTGGATGTTTTGAAATCTTTAAAACATTTTAACCTCAGTTTTTCAAGGAAATATTTTTTTAATGCTTCTAGTTGACACACTTTAACTTCTCGCTTTGTGTGTGTGTGAATACATTTTGTAATAGTGAAGAGTTTTTTAAAAAAAAAAACGGTTACAATGTCATCTCATACTCATTGCCTTTAAAAAACACCTGTTTGGAGGAACCGTGACCCTGCCAAATCACAGTTCAGGGTAAAGATTGGTGAAAATGGGTTCGTTTTTAAAATGTTTGTATTGTTTCCTGAGAATTAAACATTTAGATTTTCTCAGATTAAAAATTAAGTTCTTTGTTCTCTTCTGAGGTGTTTGTCAGCCGATTTCATACTCACAATCTAGCTACACAGCTTTGATTTTTTTTTTTTTTATAGCTTTTGTGGGTTTTTTCTCAACCTTTAAATGTGCTTCATTCACTGAAGATTAAACTGTTAACACCTTGACATCCCTCCATCTCCATCCATCCACCCACCCATCTACCTATCCACACATCCATCCGCTTGAGGCAGGATCTCTGCTTACTTAGCCCTGGCTGTCTCAGAACTCAACTATGTAAACTAGAGATGCGCCTGCCTCTGCTTCCCCAAGTGCTGGGATTAAAGGCGCGCCACAGTGCCCAGTCCCTTTTTGGTCTTTTAAGGAGAGATTTCTCTATTACTGCAGATGAGCTTTAGGCCCTCTGAATTGTAGTTGATAGTTAATAAACTTAAACCCAGGTTAGTATGCATCACATTTTATTTTTAAAGTAGTCACACTAATTTGAAAATTGGTTTGTAAAGTTGGTCCATAAAGCAAAATAGAATTCACATGTAAATATTTTTATTTTATTTTTTGAGATAGGATTTTACTATGTTAACCAAGCAATTGCTGTAAGCCCATGAACTGATCCTGATTTGTTTTGATTTAGTAATCATATTTTTTTATTAGTAATAATAAAAACAAACCTGGTGGGATTACAGGTGTCTGTAACATGGTTAAAGTATGGTTGTGAAAGTAAAGACTAAAATTTTTAATTTTGCTAGTTATACTGAAAGAAAAGGAACACATTTTGATTTGCATTTTTAATGTAAAGACTAGTATATGATGGACTTAAAAATACATTTGAAGACTTTTTCTTTTTTAAAGAAATAATCCTGTTTCTTGTCTCTCGTGTCTCGTAGGAGGGTATACAAGGAAAGGTTAGGACTTCCTCCGAAGATAGTGATTGGTTATCAGTCCCACGCAGACACAGCTACAAAGAGCGGCTCCACCACTAAAAATAGGTTTGTTGTTTAAGAAGACACCTTCTGAGTATTCTCACAGGAGACTGCGTCACGCAATCGAGATTGGGAGCTGCACCAAAGCCTCATCAAAGCAGAGTGGACTGCACTGACGTTGATTCCATCCAAGTGTTGCTAAGATATAAGAGAAGTCTCATTCGCCTTTGTCTTGTACTTCTGTGTTCATTCTCCTCCCCCACCCTCAATTTTTGCTAGTGTGTCCACTATCTCAATCAAAGAATTACCGTATACATCACCCCAGAACCCGCAGATGTGTTCCTGGCCTGCTCTGTAACAGCTGGTTAGAATTACCAGGACACACACACACATTGGCCTTTCCACAGTATTCGAACAAGAACTTGCATTTCTATTACCTTAGCAGGAAAGATCTGGTTTTGTTCCACTCCACGCAGGAGCGGACTTTGCTGGTGTGAGAGTCTGAGTCCAGCTTTCTAGCAACCTTCTGTTTCCTGTAACAGCACTGTCCTTGCTGTCCTCTTGCTGATGGCTGCTAGATTTAATTTATTTGCTTCCCTCCTTGATAACATTAGTGATTCTGATTTCAGTTTTTCATTTGTTTTGCTTTTGTTTTTTTCCTCATGTAACATTGGTGAAGGATCCAGGAATATGACAGAAAGGTGGAATAAACATTAAATTTGTGCATTCTTTGGTAATTTTTTTGTTTTTTGTAACTACAAAGCTTTGCTACAAATTTATGCATTTCATTCAAATCAGTGATCTATGTCTGTGTGATCCCTAAACATAATTGTGGACTATAAAAATGTAACACCATAATTACATTCCTAACTAGAATTAGTATGTCTGCTTTTGTATCTTTATGCTGTACTTTAACACTTTGTATTACTTAGGTTATTTTGCTTTGGTTACAATGGCTCAAGTAGAAAAGCGGTCCCATCCATATTAAGACAGTGTACAAAACTGTAAATAAAATGTGTACAGTGAATTGTCTTTTAGACAACTAGATTTGTCCTTTTATTTCTCCATCTCTAGAAGGAATCTGTACTTCGTATTGCAAGGCAGTCTCTTGTGTCTTAGAGTGTCTTCCCATGCACAGCCGCAGTTGGAGCACTAGTTTATTATTATGTTTATTACAATTTTTAATAAATTGAATAGATAGTATCACATGTAATTAAACTGATGTGGCTATCTTTTTTAATAAAGTTAAGGCACAGTTTTTCAGTCTTAGGTTAAATAATGTACTTTGACTATGTTAAAATTCATGAGAATTGGGATTTTGGTGTATCACCATTTGATAGGAACAGTGGCTATAAACTGATTGTTGAGTTTGACATGTTTTTACTTAATGGCCAGAAAGTTAGCATAAGGAAAGTATAGAGGAACATGGGTTAGGAACATTAGTGTTACTATCTGAATAAAACAATAAAGAAGTATTAAGAACTATTTATATTGGTCAATTGTTGCAGTATGGTTCTCTGTAAACTTGAAACCTTGATATATTCTTTGTATCATTGAAAGCAAACATGAGACATTTTGTCTGCAGTACATAATTGTATAGTTCAGATCCTGTGAAATGAGGTGTGGCTGTTACACCAAAGGGTAAGCTGAACTGTGGGGAGCAGAGTGGAAAACCACTGGCAGAGAGAAAATGCTCTTTAAGTGGTTGTTGTTATGAATTCATCCTTTTCACACTGAGAACTTGATAAAGATCCTTATAAAATAAATATGGAATTAATAGCATTGCTCTCATTATGTACTTGAAGAATGTACAACTGCCTGCTCTTGCTGTGGCAAGCACTCCCTGTTCAGAGCTTTGGAAACAGTGATGTTCACAGTCTCAGCATTCTGTACCTCATGTCTACTGTGTGGATCATTCAGGGATGTTCCATCTTTTGACACTGCAACGTGATGTGGTCTTTGTTGGGCTGCATTCCTGGCTGTCTTGTATGAGACCCCGGTTGGATCCCTGAAGCTGATTGATACAGTGTATAGTCATGAAAGTGGTGATGAGACTTTGTTACCAGCAACTGGGGCTCTAGTAGTTGTATCTATTAGAGATTAATGCTCATATTCCTTTAATTCATTTGTAAGACGTGTCAACTTTAGAAGTGAAAGATGAATCATAAAATACAGTTCTAAAGTTAAAAACGTTCTGTAGAATGTATTTTTGTTATAGAAAGTTGGGATGATTTGTAATGGATAAATAATTATAATGGAAAAATGAAAAACTGGACAGAAGGATTTAGTATATACTTTATAGGAATTAAATAACTTACATAGTACATTAAGCAGTGTTCTAGTCATGTCACATGTACATAATGTAAGTATTTCTCCTTTTTATAAATGAAACAAGATTTAAATAATTTTATAGCTTCTGTCAGATAGAGTATGAACTTGAGTCCCAGAATTTGCTTCCAATAATCCCTAATCACACACTTTCTGAAGATGAAAGACCTAATAGGTTGTAGTAAGCTAGGTATATAAATAACTAGTAAAGCTAATAACCATGCAGAACAAATAGCCATGGAGACCAAGGTACAGGGTTAAAGTCTAAAGGAGTATTTTTATTGGTGTTCTAGGTTACCATCTAAGGTAGATGGTGGTGTTCAGATTGATAGGCATAGAAGTTCTTGAATGCTGGAGTTGCATTTAAATGGTTAAGTAAGTGGCCTGTATGGTGGGTACATATCTATAATCCCAGTGCTGAGACGGAATGATCATAAGGCCAACCCGGGTTCCATAAACCCTTTATTTAAAAAACAAAAACAAAAAAAACACATGCCTCATCAAGAGTGTTTGCTAAGCATATGCTTTGTTCTGTGTGTGATTGCCAGCACTGTTGGAAAGATGAGGTGTAGTGTTGGGTCTCTGCTAATATGTATCGTGTTTCTCATGACTGTCTTCAGTATGAAGAAGTATGGAGCAAGTGGATGCTCTCATTTGGCACCAGCCCTCTATACAAAGTGAAGAATACACATCAGCTTGAGGCCAGCCTAGTCCATAGTGCTAGTTCTAGGCAACTAAGGCTACATCAACTGTCTGGAAACATTGAATCCAAGTGAATCCCACTGTGGGAGGATGCCAGAAAGCCAGTACAGCAGATGCCAGTTTGTACCACCTCCCTCCAGGTCTAAATTACAAAACTTACACTCTGGTCCTGCCAGTTCTGTGGTTTTTTTGATGTGCATGCATGTTTTGTGTGTGGTTCCTGAAGTGGCCAGCAGAGGGCGTGAAGTCCCCAGTGGCTGAAGTTAATAAGTGCTGTTGTGAGCTAACATGTGAGTGCTGGGAATCAACTGGATCTTACACAAAACCATAACTGCTCATAACTTCAGAGCCATTGCTCCAGCCCCATGGCGTTTGCTTATTTGATAGTATGTCCACTTGTTTGTTTTTTCATGACAGGCTTTCTCTGTATAGCTCTGGCTGTCCTGGAACTCAGTCTTCTAAGTGCTAGGTTTAAGGTGTGCCCCAGCACTGCCGGGTACTACTTTGGTTTTCTTTGGGAGAGAGGGAAGCTTGGTGTGGTGGTGGTGGTGTATGCCTTTAATCCCAGCACTCAGGAGTAGGAGCAGGCAGAACTCTGAGTTCAAGGCTAGCCTGATTTACAGAGCAAATTCCAGGACAGCCGGGGCTACACACAGATTATGTATATTTTGGTATTTTGAGACAGGGTTTCTCTGTTGCCTTGGCTGGTCTGGAACTCATTCTGTAGACCAGGCTGACCACCTGCTTCTGCCTCCAGAGTGCTTTGTATTCTCAAATTAAGGCTCCCTAGTCCAGATGGTTCTGCCTTGCAACCCACTTGTAAAAGAAAAATGAAAAACACTATCTCAAAACTTAAAAATTAAAACAAACAAACAAACAAAAAAAAACCAAAACGATAGAACTTGCTTACTACCTGTGTTTTTTGTGGATTTTCTTTCTTTTCCTTTTGAGCTTAGGTTCTACATAGCCCAGAATGGCTTTGAACCTGCCTCAGCCTCCCAAATGTTGGGATTACACCTGTATGTTAGCATATCTGCCTGCTTTGGTCTTCTTGTTTGTTCCTTTTGAGACCTGGTATCATTTCATATCCCTGGCTATCATGGACGTCAGATCATCTTATTGCAGAGTATTGGAATTAAACGCATTCACTACTAACCTTGTTTGCTTTTTTTGGTGGTGGTGGTGGTGGTGGTGGTGGTCGTGGGCGTGGGAGGATTCTCTAATTGACAAAATGGGGCTTTGATAAGATTTTAGCTCTGGCAGGTGCATAATGGAGTCTCCTGGTAATGGGAGTAAAATGTAGACTACTCTGAAATGGCAGAACTTGTGTAGTGATACACCTCTTCTCGACTAACATGTAATTGCTGGAAATTTCATGGAACAAATTGTGCAGAAAATACTTGGTATGTGTGTGATCCCAGCACTGAAGAGGCTGAGGCCAGAGGATTGACATTTCCAGCACATAGCTGACTCTACTACATACTTACATAATGCACAGTGCATACTATACATATGGTCTGTCTCCAAACAGGTTAGGTTCAAACTCTTTAAAGGCTACTTACATTCTACAGTTCTGAGACAATAGTTAAATACTTAAATACTTAATGTTCTGTATGGTTTCTCATTCCTAAAAGTTAAAAAATTAGCCTACCAGGGACTTCTAATGAAGCTGCCTTTTCGGGCTTCCCATGGGCAGCCTCACCTGTGACTGAGGTGTTGCCAGGTGATTTGTAAGGCAGTCCTTGCGATGCAGGGACTGCTTCCTTCCGAAGCTGGGATAGGAAGTGCGTGTCAGTGGTGTTGAGCCTAGGAGTCGCTGACCATGTGTGGCTATTTCTGCTTCAATAGCTGCATCTCAAGTGCTTGCTATTTGTGGGTAGTGACAGTCCTGCACACTTGAGGCAGCGTATTCCACCGTCTCCCAGAGTTGTGTTCCACAACTGTTGCTATGTTGTTTCTCAAGTAGGCTTTTAAGGTCTTGAATGACACCGAGTTACACTGAGACGAGGATCTGAGGAGCAGTTGTTTCAGAGCAGTTAAGAGCTGCTGTTCCTTTTGAGTCTGGTAGTGAGCTGCACCTGAGGGTTGCCACTGTCTGCAGAGATGAGAGAGCATAAAACATCGTTTGGCAAAGTTTTTCTTACAAGTTACAATAAAAAGTACATTTTGTTTCATGACTCCATTTGTATACGTATATACTAAACAGGTCTCGCACGGGACATGCGCAATGAGTTCTGAGGTTTCCTATGCCATTCTTTCTCCCTTCTCTGTCGCCATTGCTATCTATGTAATACACCATAAAAGGTATCCATGTGGTTAGGGGGCTGTGGATGTTCTAAAGAAGTCTGTCTTAGTGTCCTATTGCAGTGAAGGGACTCCAAGACCGTGACAAGGCATTTCATGGGACTTGCTTACAGTTTCAGAGGTTTCGTTCATCATCGCGGAAGGGAATGTGGCTGCGTGCAGGAAAAAAGAGACACTTAGCCGGGCCGTGGTGGCGCACGCCTTTAATCCCAGCACTTGAGAGGCAGAGGCAGGCGGATTTCTGAGTTCGAGGCCAGCCTGGTCTACAGAGTGAGTTCCAGGACAGCCAGGACTACACAGAGAAACCCTGTCTCGAAAAACCAAAAAAAAAAAAAAAAAACACTTAGATTCCAAGTGCTTACTTAAAAGCCAAGTGTGCCAATGTATACTCACACTTGTAATCCCAGAACTGAGAGGTGGACACACAGAGTCCCCTTGTGCTGGCCAGCAGTGTAGCTGAAACCTAAAGACCCCATAAAAGGTTGTGGGCAAGAACCTTCTGGGAGCTGACCTCTCACCCCCCACCCCAGGCCTGCACTTACACAAATACAAAATATTTTTAAAAGGAACGTCTTATAATGAGGTTTTGAAGCCACTGTGAAGGAAGGACTTGTCTGAATCCGTTCTGTGGAAAATGGTGTCTCCATCCCTCCATCCCCTTGGCATCCTTCCACAGCAAAGCATTCTAGCACTTGGTGCATGTACATACACGCAGGCAAGCATACACATAAAAACACTTTTAATAAGCATTTTCTTATTTCATCTCACAACAGACATTTCTGTTTTGCCTAACATCATAATCTTCAGCTGTCACTGCTTTGGTCCTTGCATTGTTCAGGTTTGACCACTGCGAGAGCCTTTAGGCTGGCTGGCTTCCCTTTTGACATGTTTGAAATCATTCTTTGAATTTACCTTTTGGGGTCCGAATGGGTTTCCTAGGTTCACCTGGGCACACCGTGTGCTTTGCCTACTCCAGCCCTGAAATTGTTTCTCCATGGAGGTCTCATGCCTTGAGTATACAGAATGTAGGCCATTGATGTGCTTAAGCTAAGTGTCATTGCTTCTCTTCTCTGCAGGTGGAGCTAGATTGAAGTATATATTTGAACATACCCATCTACACTACTGTTTCTATAAACCTTTATACATATGTGTTAGGACCTAGCCATGTCTTCGGCTCATTAATGCAGTGTCACGTGATTCACTTCTACCTTGAGCTAGGGCCCATGACTGCATCCCTTGGCCTCCTTTACTCTTTTTTTCCTCTTCCTATCTGTCCCCCTCCTTTTCTGTATCCCTCTTCTGCTTCCACTTCTCAAGCCTGCTTTATAAGACTGAAGAATTCTTTCCTCTTCGCCCCCCCCAATTTAATCTTGAAATGAGTATCCGTTGCTAACAGACTAGTGTGATGAAAATAACCATTTCATTTCTTGAGTTTGATGAAATCACCATTTCATTTCTTGATTGTAAGTTTTCTCACTGGAGGAGTGTTCATCTGTTGGTAAGTTTCGTTGCTTTTTCATTTGATTTCTGATAGTATCTTCGTGCATTTTTCAACTTTGCTGTTGCTGGACTTGTGCACCATAGCAACCCTGCCTACTGTCTTGTACATGCATTTCTCTGAAGTCTGTTGCTGGGCTGTCTCGGCTCCTTCTCTATATGCAGTGTGAGATGCTCTGAGTAGTTTAGACCATTCCCAACCCATGCTGCTTCCACTTAGGACGTTTTGACTTTATGCGGGGCAAACGTAGTACATAGTCTATGGGAACTACTTGGAGTTCTGATCTCCTGGGCTAGCCATCTTCAGTGAGAGGCCCTCTTGAAATACTCGGCCTGGGCCACAGCTCATGCTCAGCCACTGTCACAGTTGACAGCAAGCGATGCACGCTTCTGTGCGGGCAGGCTCTCAATTGCTTTCTGAATGTGTGTGTGTTTTTAAAATCCATAAGTACAAAACACCCACCTGTGTGGGAGCGAGGTCCCACACGTCCTTGTAAAGTAGGCTTTGTGTCAAATGTTCTGCCCAACCGTAGGCTTCTCAGCTTTGAGCGGGTTTCAGGTAGAATCTGCGGAAATGTGGTGGTGAGTTAGGTTAGGTATATTTATGAATTCTGGAGATGCATTGTGACAATTTTACTGTGCATTAAGATTCTATATCTGTCTATGTTTAGGTCCAGATAATGCTTTTTCTAGGCCTCATGTGTCCAGTTTCCAGAGGAGGAAATGGAACAGTGAATGGCACAGCCTTTTCTCTAGAAGGCCTTTCCTGTCCCGTGGCATTATGGCTTGGGAAGGAAGGGGCCCTTCGCACTTAGTGTACTGAACGCTCCATTGGAGGTCAGTGTTCTTTAAGAAATGATTTTATTTTTATTTTTTGCAGCCCCAGGTTCTAAACATAGGACCCCACACTAGGGGAGCACTCTACCCTGAGCCTCAGCTGTCATTTTTAACCTCTTTTAAGGTCGTCTGTCTTTATTACTGAAGACAATTTTATTTTCCTTTGTTGTTCTGTGTATGGGGCCTCCTACTGTGCCCTTTCACACAGCTTTTTTTTTTTTTTTTTTTTTTTTTTTTTTTTTTTTTTTTTTGAGACAGAATCTCCTTAGGTAGCCCTGACTGTCCTGGAATTCACTGTAGACCAGGTTGGCCATCCTCACAGAGATCCCTTTGGCTGCCAGCCCTGGGATTGAGTGTGCTACCATGCATGGCTAGAGTTTTTACATGCTTGATTTCTACTTTTTCTGTATTTTGCTTAAAACTATTTGGGGTCATCACTTAAAACATTTTTTTCCTGAGTAGTTTAAATCTTCAAAAAGCATTTTTAATTTTTCTATCTTAGTTAATTAGAGCTGTTCTGGAACTCATTATATAGACTAGGCTAGTTTTTTGTTTTTGTTTTGGTTTTTGGTTTTTTGGTATTTTCGAGACAGGGTTTCTCTGTGTAGCTCTGGCTGTCCTGGAACTCACTCTGTAGACCAGCCTGGCCTTGAACTCAGAAATCCACCTGCCTCTGCCTCCCAAGTGCTGGGATTAAAGGCGTGCGCCACCACCGCCTGGCTTTTACGTATGAGTACACTGTCACTATTTTCAGACACACCAGAAGAGGGCATCAGATCCCATTACAGATGGTTGTGAGCCACCATGTGGTTGTTGGAAATTGAACTCAGGACCTCTGGAAGAGCAGCCAGTGCTCTTAACAGCTGAGTCATCTCTCCACCTTCTGTGAACATTATTAATGACCCCACAAATGCAGGCAGTGATTCATTACTAGGCTGAAGGGGATATTGTCATACATATGTGTAACTTCACACAGATTCACAAATGCCATTGTCGACCTGTCCATTGCCCCAGAAGTAGAGAGGAGTTCCATTTTATCCTCAGCTTCGTTGGTTGTATGTGTCTGCTCATTTTGCCTGTTTACTCAGTCAACAAATTCACGCCCCATGGATAAGACATATGCTAGAGTGAACAGGTGCCTGCCTGTCATGGAGTTTAGGGCCTGCTAGGGAAACAGTCCATAAATGAACACAGTAGGACAGACATTTCCTAAAAGGTCCACGCTGTACAGGCGGCCAGAGCAGGATAAGCAGCTGGCGTGCTGTGGAAAGGGATCTAGTCTCACCTGGGTGTAGGCAAATTTCAGAATGACTGGTGTCTGGGTAAAGATTTGAATTAAGCCCATGCTGCTATAGTAAGAACTATGCGGAGGTGTTAAATGATGCTCTTAGTTCCTTGAGTCAGGTGGACGAAGAATGATTTGCTGGCTAGAGAGGCTCCAGAGGAATTTGCAATAGGTTCCCAGCAGCCCATACTAGGTGGCTCACAACCTCCTGCGACTCCAGCTCCAGGACCTCTGATGGCCTTTTCTAGCCTTTCTGGACACCCACACGTGTGGGCATACACACATAACTAAAGGATAAACCTTAGCATGGTGATGAGCTATTGTCAGCTAACATGTATATACTAATTTAGAGTTAAGTGTGTGGTAATGTTTTGAACATACTTGCACAAGTGTGCACAGACTGATACTTCTGCCTACTAGTACTTAGTTTTCTTGCACATATACATACCACATTTGTGGAGGTATGTGGTATGTGTTCATGTGCGTACACATGTTAGTGTGTACATGAATATATGTGCTTGAGGTCAGAGGTTGCTGTTGAGTCTTCCTGAATCAGTCTCCACATTGACTTGCACAGCTTTGGAATAAAGAAAGGACAGAAAGACACATGGACAGAAAAGCTAGGATTGGATGGACCATGTACTCTGATGGAGATGCGCCAGGAGAAGCCCAGAAAGTTGGTGTTTATTTTATATAGGTCTTTATTGTATATAGGCAAAGGAGGAAGCAGCTTTAGCTAACCTTGGCGAGGGAGTTCCGTAGGGGAGCAGTCTCAGGATATAAGCACCCAGAAGGAGGCAGCTGCAGACCACATCTGTGTGCACAGTGCAGCTGCAGACCACATCTGTGTGCACAGTGCAGCTGCAGACCACATCAGTGTGCACAGTGCAGCTGCAGACCACATCAGTGTGCACAGTGCAGCTGCAGACCACATCTGTGTGCACAGTGCAGTTGCAGACCACATCTGTGTGCACAGTGCAGCTGCAGACCACATCTGTGTGTACAGTGCAGCTGCAGACCACATCTGTGTGCACAGTGGAGCTGCAGACCACATCTGTGTGCACAGTGGAGCTGCAGACCACATCTGTGTGCACAGTGGAGCAGGGAAGCCCTTGCTAGAGGCTCTTAATCCCACGGGTCTGAGGCATTGACATGACAGTGCTCGTGCCAGTGTCAGTGGGATCTCTCATCGAATCCGAAGCCGAAGCTCACCAATTCAGCTAGTCTAGCTGATCAGAGTTCCAGGAACTGCTTGTTTCTAAATCTACCTTCCCCCCAAAATCTGCAGTGCTGGTGTTGCAGCTGGATACCAGCACTCCCTGCTTTCTCAAGTGCATGCTGCGATCTGAACTTGGATCCTCAGGCTTGCGCAGCAGTCACCTCCCCACCAGTCTGTCTCCTCAGCACTGCCGGTCACCTCCTTTCTGTTATGTTTAAGAGCTAATTCATTAAATGTTTAGCATTATACTTTTACAGATATATGTCACATTAACTTTAGTTAGGGAGTTTTTCACTCACAAATTGTGGATTCTGTGAATATATTTCTGTGTCAGCAGAGGATATAGATTGATGATCACTGCATCTACATGTATGTCTATTTTTCTGTGTATAATGTCTCTCTTCCGTTTATGACTTTGAATATGATACACACATTAGCTGAGGGTAGCAAAACCACCTTATACTTGAAGAATCAAAAGGTTATTTATTTATTTATCTATTTATTTATAAGTACACTCTAGCTGTCTTCAGACACCCCAGAAGAGGGCATCAGATCTCATTAAAGATGGTTGTGAGCCACCATGTGGTTGCTGGGATTTGAACTCGGTACCTTTGGAAGAGCAATCAGTGCTCTTAACCACTGAGCAATCTCTCAGCCCCAATTTTTTCTTTTCTTTTCTTTTCTTTTTTTTTTTAAAGACAGTTTGTCTCTATAGCCCTGGCTGTCCTGGAACTCACTCTGCAGACCAGGCTGGTTTCAAACTCAGATGTCCACCTGCTTCTACCCCCCTGGTGCTGGGATTAGAGGTGTGTGCCACTACACCCAAATAAAGAAAAGTTCTTAACCTCTGCACTTCCATTACTTGCTTATAAAATGTGATTATAAAAAGAATACCACGGAATTGTAGAAAGCATGTGTGTGGGAGTTAGCATTCTAAAATGAAGATCACCAGCTGATGGTATAGCTGGGGGAGATGATGAGAGAGATACCTGGGTCTACTACCAAGCCAAGACATCTACTTGCTGAGTGAAAAAAAAATCAGAAAGGAAAGTGTTTAGAGGACATGGCAGCCACCAGTCCCATCTTAGCAAAACAGTACTCAAGAAAGGACTCATGCTTGACAAAACAGACTTTTTATTTTTTTAATCAAACACCTTTTTTTGGTGGTGGATAGTAATTTCTCTCTCTCTCTCTCTCTCTCTCTCTCTCTCTCTCTCTCTCTCTCCCTCTCTCTTTCTTTCTTTCTTTCTTTCTTTCTTTTTTGGATACAGGTCTCAGTAACTAGTCCTGGCTGACCTGGAGTGCGTAGAGCTCCTCCTGCCTCTGCCTCTCCAGTGCTGGGAGCAGAGGTGTGTGCCACTCCATGCAGCAAAGCTTGTGTGCTTTAACCTTTGGGCTATGAGGTTGCCTGAAGCTTTAGATGTGTATTTCCCTAGCCGCCCCAAGACTCAGTTCTCAGGCACAGGCCTTTCCCCACCGATTTCTTAAACTTCTGGAGGGTTTTTAAGTCTCTATTAAAACTGCCCTTAGGTTTGTTTGGGGGGCAGTTTTTATCTTTTTCTCATGGTTCTAGATTGGCTTTGATTTAACCTTTAAATATAAGTAATTGGAATTTAAATACTGACCATCTCCACATTCCCCACCTTTTTTGAAGTTTAAAAAAAAAGAAATGCTTGCTTTGTGGTTTGCAGTCATTTCCTTAAGCATATCCTGAGATTCATTCAATGTAATGACTCCTCTGCATGTGTGTGGTTTGCTGGAAAGTAATCTATGAATTTATAGGTGTTCTAGTGGCTACTTATTCTGCTGGTGTGTGTGAGTGTGTTTGTGTGTGTGTGTGTGTGTGTGTGTGTGTGTGTGAGCTCGTGAGCATGGGTGTGAGTGTGTGTGTGTGGATGTCATGGGACTGGTTTCCCTTGATCTGTCCAGAAGTCCTGGTGGCTGGCCCAGTACCTCTGGTGTGGCTGAGAAACTGCTGTTTCTGTGTGGGAGCCCACTGGTATCCAAGTCAGAAGAGGTTTATTCATTATTGAGATGCTCAGATGTGAGGCAGGAAGTATTCAGCAATCTGTCAGTTCCTTGTGGCCAGAGATGCCAAAAGGGATGCTGATAATAGCCAGGTGGTCATGTATTACTGTTTCTCCTAGAAAACTATAACCATTGGGTGGGAAATTTGGTCCATGGTTAAGAGAACTGCCTGCTCTGCCAGAGGACCCATGTTTGGTCCTTGGCACCTATGTGGCACTTCACAAGTCCCTGTAACCCCAGTTCCAGGAGATAAAATACCCTGTTTTGGCCTCTACAGGCATGTAATACATATAGACATACACTCAGCCCAAATAATCATACACATTAAATTAATTAAATTTAATAATTGAAAAACAAGAAAACAGACAGCCATGGTGGCACATGCCTTAACCCTAGAAGTTGGGAGACAGAGGCAGGTGGATCTCTTGAGTTCAAGGTCACCCTGGTCTACAGAGCAAGTTCCTGACAGCCAAGAATACATAGAAAAATCCTGTCTTGAAAAACAAACAACAAAACCCTCAAAAACAATAAATACTACTTGGTGATTCTTGTCATTTAAAATTACCTTCATACTAAGGATATAGCTAAGTGGCAGAGCCTTATACAACATATACAAGGCCCTAGGTTTAGTCCCCAGCATAATGCATATATACATGCATGCATACGTACGTACATACATATATACATACATGCATGCATACGTACGTACATACACATATACATGCATACATACAAAATACATTTAACTTTAAGTTTTTCTGTTAATTAGGAAAATTTACAGTCAGGCCTACATGACTTTGTAGGGTTCAAGACCAGTTCAAATGAAGACGCATATACAATATGTTCAGTTGTAAAATGTTTTAATAAAGCTGAAAAATCTAAAACATTTTACTTTCTTACTTTAGGAAAGAAATTTGGTTTTTGTATGAGGAACTATAAATGTCAGGAGACTGAATTTGGCTGTGACCACGTCTGGACTGTCCCTATGGTATGTGGGTGAGCAAGAGACACGTGTCTTTGGTTAATGTTTCTTTGGTGCAGTTCTCTCAGGATCCTTATTTATTTTGATTCTGCTCTTTATTTATTCAGCCATCCCATGGTTTTTATATATTTAGAAATTTTTATATTGAGTATTAAAATGATTTTCATGTATTCAAAAAGTTGGCTATTCAAAAAGTTACTTATGGATCTGGCAGTGGTTGTGCACGCCTTTAATTCCAGTGCTTGGGAGGCAGAGGCAGGCGGATTTCTGAGTTCAAGGCCAGCCTGGTCTACAGAGTGAGTTCCAGGATAGCCAGGGCTACACAGAGAAACCCTGTCTTGAAAAACCAAAAAAAAAAAAAAAAAAAAAAAATTATTTACGTGTTTTGTTTGCATGTATGTCTGTACACTAAAGAAGGGCATTGAATCCCATGAGTTTGGAGTTATAGCTGGCTATGAGCCACCATGGGAAGTCAACCCAGGTCCTCTGGAAGAGCATCCAGTGCTCTTAACCACTCAGCCATCTCTCTAGGCCCTTCAAAAAGTTGTCTTTTAAACTATTTGTTAAAATTAAGATAACATCATGAATATAAGGAATGTTTTAGTTTTAAGTAAAATTTAAGTAAACATTTAATTTTCTGATACTCCAGTATCTCTAAACACTAAGCGTCATTACATGATTCATATAAACAAAACGATTCAGTCAGTCAGAATGCCCGGTGTTTATCTTGTTGCTAATATAAAGGATCAACAGTACACTTTATACATTCCTTTTCTCCCCAGTCCCCTCCCCTCCTCTTGGGGTTTTATTTCTCTGAATAGATACCATGACCATGGCAACTCTTATAAAGAAGAACATTTAAGTGGGGGCTAGCTTATAGTTTAGAGGTTTAGTCCATTGTTACGGTGGGAAGCATGGTGGTGTGCAGGGAGAGATGGTGCTGGGGAAGACGATGAGTGTTTTACATCTGGATCCTTATGCAGGAGAAAGGGACTGTGACCTTCTAGGCCTGCTTGAGCTTCTGGGACCTCAAAGCCTGCCCCAGTGACACACTGCCCCCAACAAGGCCACACCTCCAATAATCCACTCCAGAGAGACTCTGGGACCATTTTCTTTTTCAAATCACCACACTCCTCCTCCAGCCCCCTTCACCTCCGTCCCTCTCCCCTCCCTCCATTACTCCTTTGCCTCCTTTCGACTGGTGACCAAACTCAGGGCTTTACTCAGGCCAGGCAAGTCTTCTACCACTGGCTTGCATCTTCAAACCATGTTTTTTTGTTTTTGTTTTTGATACAGTCCTAGATTGTGGTTTAAACGCCTTGAAATTCATTGTTTAGCCCAAACTGGACTCAAACTCATGCTCCCCCTGCTTCAGTCTCTTGACTGCTGGGATTATAGGCGTCTGCCACCATGTTCAGCCACAATGACTTCTAGAACTATTTAGAAACAAGAGTAACTGTGAGTCTTGTACAGGTCACTGGTGTGAATGCTATTGGAAGCTCATGCTGTGTTCTCAGAATCTTCTTTCCTTTGGTCTCTTTTTAAGCCACAGAAGCTCCTCCACCTCACATTACCTAGAATCTTCCTAATTCACTAACTTGTTGCTCAATCATCCCAAATGTATTTCCACAGGTCACATGTGTAGCCTAAGACTCGGTAAGGGTCCCGTTAAGCTGCTTAGTAGGTGCTGCATGTCACATAGTATGTCATCAGCAAGCTCATACTCTGAAACCTTGGCTGGGACAATGGAGTTGGAGGGACTTCTTCATTGTGACCTTGTACTTTTCTTCACACCTAGCAGACAATCTGTGGGGTAGCCCTTTGTTATACGTCTGGCTTCTCCAATAATTTTTTTGTTTTTCGAGACAGGGATTCTCTGTGTAGCCCTGGCTGTCCTAGAACTCACTCTGTAGACCAGGTTGGCCTCGAACTCAGAAATCTGCCTGCCTCTGCCTCCCAAGTGCTGGGATTATTATTTGTTTGTTTGTTTATGCATATGGGTGTTTTGTCTGCATGTATGTCTGTGTATCATATTCATGCCCTGATGATGATGATGATTGATGATGATGATGATGATGATGATGATTATGTTTGTACATGTACCTTGGAACCCATGTTGAAGTCAGAGCACAACTTTGGGAAGTAAGTTCTCTCCTTCCACCTTATTGGTCCCAGGAACAAACTTAGGTCATCAGGCTGGTGGCAAATGCTTCATGTGCTAAGTATCTCACTGGACCATTTGTTGGATTTTTGCCTAATTTTGTTATGCTTATAGAATGAGTTTGTGTCTGTTATTTTCTTTTGCTGTGATAAGACATGATGACCAAGGCAAATTAAAGATAGTTTATTTGGGGCTTATAGTTTCAGGGAGCAAAGAGTCCATGACCATCATGGTAGGCAGGCAGGCCTGGTTTTGAAGTGGTAGGTGAGAGCTTACAAGGAACGATGTACTCCTTTGAAGTTTCAAAGCCAGCCCCTAGTGATACACCTTCTCCAACAAGGCCACACCTCCCAATCCTTCCCAAGCAGCCCCACCAACTGGGAACCAAGCATTGAAGTATTTGAGCCTATGGGGGCTGTTCTCATTCCAACCACCACACAGTTGCAATTCTACCCCCCGGCCCCCTTATTTTCTATTCTCTGGAAGAGTTTGAAATGTTAGGATTATTTCTGCCTGAATGTTTGAAACAACTCATTTTGCTACCTCTGGGTTTGGATGCCCTTTCTAGATGTGGTAGATTCATAAGGATGGATCTTTGCTTTTACACAGTTGTTAAGTTGTATTTTTTTTTTCTGTTGAAGTTTGCTCATTGAAACCAGTTTCCAACGTATTTGCATAAGCTTCAAGCACATCGGCTTTTAATGTTTCAGACTATGATGTGAGATCATCTGAAATTCTCCATCTTATCATGCTTTCATCTTGACTTGATCCAACAGATACATTAATTTTATTAATCTTTACAAAGAACAAACACTTGCTTCATCAACACTCTTGTATATTTATTCCAGCCCATTTTTTCTTTTATCTTTACCATTTCCTTCCTTTTAGTTGATAACTTCTGAAGATTTGCACTGAGCTGTTTTATTCTTAATCCTTTTTCCCTAATATAAAATTCCCTTTTTCCCCCTGGGATCTTCTGGGCCATGAGACTGAAGTACTACCCACTGTGCTTAAAAGGTACTGGCTAAATTCTCTTACTTTAAAATATAAAATTCAATGCAATATTAATCAAAATGGAAATTGTGCAAAGTAACAGTGATTTAATTATGTATGGAAATAAAAATTTAAGGATAGACAAGATAATCATGAAAAGGAACTTCTTAAGTGAACTTGTTTGGCCAAGCATGAGATTTATTTTTGCATGTTGGGAATTTTAAAATGGTGAGTTTTGGGTAAAAAAAAAAACCAGACAACAAACCAATAGAATAGAATGCAAAGCCCAGAAGTTGACTGATGTACTTATGAACACTTGATTTTTGACAAAAATAACATTGCACAAGTTGGGGAAAGATGGCTTTCTCAGCAAATGGCTTAGGCAAAATGGGATATTGTGTGCAAAAAGTTGATCTTAAACCAAAATGTTCACAAACAAAAGGCAGCTCTGTGACAAAGAAGAAAAAAGAGGGCAAGCAGTGAGGCTTTGAGAAGATTCATCTTCATGTCTGCTGGCGGTGCAAAAGTTTTAAGAGACAAAAACACTGATATTAAAAATAATAATTTGAAAATATTAAAACTAAGTATTCACTTTATAAAAGGCCACTAAGATAAGTAAAAGCTAAGCAAAAGAAAACCATTGGTACTTATACCCAATCAAAGACATATAACCAGACCCTAAGAAGATCTCTTACAGATTAGTGGTGGTGGCTCACTCCTTTAATCCCAGCGCTCAGGAGGCAGAGGCAGCTGGATCTCTGAGTTCAAGGCCAGCTTGTCTATAGAACTGAGTTCCAAGACAGCCAGGGCTAAAGAGAAACCCTGTGTCTTAGGGTTTTACTGCTGTAAACAGACACCATGACCAAGGCAACAATTTTTTTCTTTTTTTCTTAAGATTTTTTTTTTATTTGTTGTATGTATATGAGTACATACACACTAGAAGAGGGCCTCAGAACCCTTTTATAGATGATTGTCAGCCACTTTGTGGTTGCTGGGAATTGAACTCAGGATCTCTGGAAGAGCAGTCAGTGCTCTTAACCACTGAGCCATCTCTCTAGCCCCAAGGCAACTCTCATAAGGACAACCTTTAATTGGGGCTGGCTTACAGGTTCAGAGGTTCAGTCCATTATCATCAAGGTGGAAACATGGCAGCATCCAGGCAGATGTAGGGCTGGAGGAACTGAGAGTTCAATCTGAAGGCAGCTAGGAGAAGACTGGCATCCAAGCAATTAGGACAAGGGTATTAAAGCCTATGCCCACAGTGACACACCTACCCCAACAAGGCCACACCTCCTAATAGTGTCACTCCCTGGGTCAAGCATATACAAACCATCACATTCTACTCCCTGGCACTACCTAGCCACAGCATAATAAAAAAAGTACATTTAGTCCAACTTTCAAAGTCCCCATAGTCTATAGCAGTCTCAACAATGTTAAAAGTCCAAAGTTCAAAGCCTCTTCTGAGATCCATCCAATAATTTAATTGTAATCCCCAAAGCAAGACAAGAAACCAGCTGGGCAAACTCCAAACTCTGCATCTCTATGTCTGATGTCAATGCAGTCTTCAGATCTCTAACTCCTTTTTCATCTTTGTTGACTGTAATAAACTTCTTTCTCCAGGGCTGGTTCTACTCTCTGTTAGCAACATCCTCAGCAGGTGTCCCATGGCTCTGGCATCTTTAACATCATAAGGTCTTCAAGTCAACTTCAGCTTCACAGCTTCTTGTCCCAGTGTCTGGGATCCATACATGATCTTCTGGGCCCCTCCAAAGGGCTGGCATCACTTCTCCAGCTCTGCCCTCTGTAGCACTCTAGGCTCTGGCTGATCCCAGTCCACTGCTGCTGCTATTCTTGGTGATCATCCCATGGTACTGGCATCTCCAATAAGCTGGGGTATTCAGCTACAACTAGGCTTCACCAATAGCTTCTCATAGGCTCTCTTCATGGTGCCAAGCCTCAACTTCTTTGCATGATCCCTCAGTCCTGGGCCAACAACTGCACCTGAGGCTGCACCTTCACCAATGGCCTTCCCTGGACTTTCACAGTGCCAAGCCTCAGCTGCTCTCCATGATCCCTTCATACCTTCAAAAACCAGTACCACTTGGGTGCCTCTTACACATTACCAAGTACAGCTGCAGCACGAGGTACAACCTTGGCTATCTCTGGAACACAGCTTCTTTGTGCTCTCAGAAAACACTTCTAAGAAGATTTCACCTCACTGATGCTGGTCTCTTCTTAATCACCACTAATTTCTTAGCTTCAGCTAACTAACATCAGTTGTCCCAGTAGCCCCTTCTATTCTTGACTCTAAAGCCAGATCTACATGGCCAAAGCTGCAGAGTTCTTGTGCTTGCTGGGACTGGAACGTGGCCCACCTTGTTCTATTACGAGCTTTCTGTTTTCCAACTATATCACTGCCCAATATTGGCTGTCTTAGAACTTGCTTTGTAGATTAACCTTGAACTCAGAGATCTGCATGGCTCTTTCTCCTGAGTGCTGGGATTAATGGTATATATCCCCACACCTGGATTTAAGCTTTTCTTCATCTAGAACTTTCTCTGTCCCAGGCTGGCTTTGAGCTTAGAGATCTGCTTGGCTTTATCTCCTGTAATTAAAAGTATATACCACCTTTCCTGGGCCTAAGCTTTTCATGGCCACTGTTTCACAAGATCCAGATCAGAAGCCTGTGTTTTCCAGCCTGGATCAAAGGTGTGCCCTCCGTTTCTGGATTGCAGTTCATTCCAGTTTAAAAATCCAAACTATTCCTTTTTCAACTGCAAACACAAACAGTAAAGCTAGCTGGGTGGGATTTCGCCCTGAGATCACCATTCCCTTAATCTTTTTATCTCCTTGGACACAGGATTCAGTTCCATTTCAGTTCCTGGTGTCCCTAAATTACTTAATCCATACATTTCATATTTTTCCTTTCTAAGCTTGCTATGCTTGCTCAAAACACTCTTCATGAGACTTAACCAAGAGAACAAAGTCTTTGCTGGTATTTTTTGTGACTTCCTTTGTTAATGTAATTAAATCTCTTTATGTTAGCCTTAGGTAGACTCTTCAGACAAGGAAAGAAGCAGCCATATTCTTCACTAAAATATCACAAGAACAGTCTATCAGCCACATATTAAAATTCTTTTCCTTTGAAACCTCTAGAGCCATGCTTCCACAGTTCAAATTGCCTTCAACAATTAAGTCTTCTATATTCCTCCTAGGATAGCCCATTAAGCCCCACTTAAAGCATTCCACTGCTTTCCAAGTCCAAAGACCCCAAAGCCACATTCTTCCAAACAAAAGCATGGTCAGGACTATCACAGAAATACCCCACTCCTGGTACCAACTTCTGTCTTAGGGTTTTACTGCTGTGAAGAGACACCATGACCAAGGCAACTCATATAAGAACAACATTTAATTGGGGCTGGCTTATAGGTTCAGAGGGTCAGGCTATTATCACTAAAGGGGAGGAGCATGATGCAGTGTTCAGGTAGATGTAGGGCTGAAGGAACTGAGAGTTCTAAATCTTCATCAGAGGGCAGCTAGGAGAAGACTGGCTTCCAGGCAGCTAGGATGAGGGTCTTAAAGCCTATGCCCGCAGTGACACAACTACTTCAACAAGGCCACACCCACTCCAATTGGGGCTACACTTCCTAATAGTGCTACTCCTTAGGCCAAGCATATACAAACCATCACACCATAACTCAAAAACAAAACAAAACAAAGAAACAAACAAAAGAAACTCTTACAAAGTCAGGCGAGGTAGCACAAGTCCAAGCACTCTGGAGGCAGAGAAAAGTGGCTCTGAGCTCATGCAAACCAACCAAACCTGAGAACGAAGTCAATAAGACAAAGGGCCCAGCATGGTGGCACACGCTTGGGAGGAAGAGGTGGGAGAATGAGAAGAATGAGACTGAGGTCACCCTAAGCTATGTAGCAAGTTTGACGTTAGGCTGGGATTCATGAGATCCAACCTCAAAAAGTCAGGGTGAACGGCTGAGGAGACATCTCAGCGGGTAGACGCTTGCAGTGAAAACTTGAGTATCTGAGTTCAAATCCCTTGGAACCCATGTGAAAAGCTGTGTGTGGCTGAGGGTGCCTGTCACCCCAGAGCTCTGAGGTGCAGAGACAGGAGGATCTCTGGGACTTGCTGGCTGCCGGTGTTGCTCCAGGCTCAGTGGTGTTGGGGAATGAGGGAACAAAACACCTGACATTCTCCTGTAGCTTCCGCATTCGTCCATGGACATGTGTGCACACAGATCACACACCAAACACACAGACAAGACAGAAACATGGGCAAAGCCCGAGCGGCTTCATAAAGAGGATGCTCATACAGGTCACACATCTGTGAAAAAGTGATAGATCTCATTGGCATTTAGAAAAATGTATCAACAGTGAGGCACTTGGTACTCCACAATCAATAGACTGTCCTGAAAAAGTTGAAGGGGGCTTCTGAGAGCAGTGGTGCACATCGGTAATTCTTTAGCCAGGGGGGGCTGAAGCAGGGAGGTCACAAGTTCAAGACCAGGATTATATATATCAAGACTTTGTCTTAAAACAAATTACAACAGCAAAATCAGGGTTAGGAGAGATGGCTCAGTGACTAAGAGTTTGTATTCTTTTTCTGTTGTCCTGATAAGTACCCTGACCTAGAGTAACTTAGGAAAAGTTTGTTTTGGTTTATGGTTCCAAAGAGAGTCCCTAAGAGCGGGAAGGAATGGCAGCGGGGGCAGAAAGCCAAGAGGGCGCATCGTCATTCACAAAGCAGAGAGCAAACTGGGAAAGTGGCAAGGCTACAAACTCTCAAAGTCTGCCCTCAGTGACAAACTTCCTCCAGCAAGGCTCCACCTCCTAAAGGCCCCACAACTCCCCTAACATCACCACCTACCAAGGACCAAGTGTTCAAAAGCGTGGGCCTATGGGGGGCATTCTTATTAAAAAGAGTGCTGAATGTGTACTGCTCTTGCAAGGGATGGGAATTTGGTTTCCAGCACAAGTATCAAACCTGTAATTCCAGCTTCATAGCACTTGATATCATTTTCAGGATTCCAAGGGTACTTGCACTCATACGCATGCATGGGCGCACGAGGACACACACACACACACACACACACACACACACACACACACAGACACACACAGACACACACACATACACAGAAAAGGGAGAGAGACAGAGAGAGACAGAGATACAAAGAAACAGAGAGAAGCCGGGCCATGGTGGCATACGCCTTTAATCCCAACACTTGGGAGGCAGAGGCAGGCAGATTTCTGAGTTCAAGGGCAGTCTGGCCTATAGAGTGAGTTCCAGAACAGCCAGGGCTACACAGAGAAACCCTGTTTTGAAAAAACAAAACATAACAAAACAAAGAAGAAACAGAGAGAGACAGAGACTGATGAAAGAGAGAGAAACAGAGAGAGACAGACAGAAAAATAGAAAGGGAGCTAATTAGAAAGGGATTAATGAAATTTTTTTTATTCTTTTCGTTTTTTTTAATTTTGTAATTATATGTATGTACAGAGAACTTAGCAGTGCACATTTAACCCAGTTTAGTGGCGAGTTCTTTAGCCTTTTTCTTTTCCAGCTTGGCCATTCGAGCCACAGACTTAAGACCCAGGATGTTGCCTCCCCAGTGACTATGGATCTCATCTTATCTGTCATTATAATTGGTCCTGATAGCTTCCTCCAGCTTAGCCAGAGCACCTTGTCTTCCGAGTTAACCTGTGTGAAGGCAACAGTGGTGCAGGTCTTCCTGTGGACCAGGCGCCCCAGCCTGGTCTTTCCCTTGATGATGCAGTAGGACACCCCCATCTTTCGACACAGGACAGGCAAAAACAAACAAACAAACAAACAAAAAAAACCAAAAAACTCTACCAGTTCAATGGGGTCTGCATCGTGGGCAATCACCACCAGCTGAGCCTTCTTGTCCTCTGTCAAGGCAGTGACTGTACTGACCCCTGCTTGGAGGACAGGTGGTCTCTTAGTTGGGACGTCCCTTTGCCAGCAGCTTTCTTCTCAGCATGGGCCCGTAGCCTTTGCGGCTTCTCTTGCTTTGTGTCTGGCCTGTACTTCCTGGCAAGCTTGCCTATCCAAGGCCAGGGTGAACTGGTTAATGGCAGGCGGTATTTTGAGCCGCTCATAGAGGATGGCCCTTTGCCGCTGCAGCCTGATGTAGCCTGGCCATGTGAGATCTCTTTGGGCTGGATGTCCTGCGCAACGCTGAAGTTCTTGGGCCTTTTCTCAAACAAAGGATTGGTCACTTTTTTGGCCTCCTGTTTTTCACAATGACGGACCCCGGATCATCTTCTTCCCCTTGGCTTTCTTTTCTTTGGGCATCTTGCTCAGCTGGAGGAGAGAGGAAGAAAAGGGAATTGTGGGTCAATTAATGATTTTAAAAGATTAAATAAAAATAAAAAATAAAATGATTGAGAAAGGCACCTGATATTGACCTTTGGTTTCTAAACAGGCACATACAACACACATACACAACGAAAATAAATCAATGGATAAATAAGCAGACACATACAACACACATACACAACGAAAATAAATAAATAAATAAATAAATAAAGGAAAGAAGGAAGGAAGGAAGGGAGGAAGGAAGGAAGGAAGAAAGAAAGGAAGGAAGGAAGAAAGAAAGAAAGGAAGGAAGGAAGGAAGGAAGGAAGGAAGGAAGGAAGGAAGGAAGAAAGGCGTTTGTACATCCAGTGAGCCAGTCCGTTTGTTGGGAGCCGTCTCTTGCTATGGTCTCTACAGTTGTCTCAGGCTATTTACTTTCAGGTCGTACTTCTCCACTCTGACAAGAGACTCGGTTTCCTAGCATGATGCTTTTTGTTTTTCTGGACTTGTGGTTAAGTGTCTCCTGCTGCACTCTCCAGGCTTGCGCTTATATATACCCATAGTTGCCGTTGAATAAATGAGACTTGATCAGACAGCCTGTCTTGTCTCCATTCTTGCCTCTTACCCCTCCATCCCCACTCTCTCCCTTGCAGACCCCGTTGACTGACCCACAGATTGGGTCATCCGTTGATATTTTTGCCATTCATTTGAAGAACCCTGAACCATAAACACTGAACGTATTTTACTATGTCAGGTCCCCTTTAACAGGTATTTCAGCCCAATGTTGCCTGGCTCAATGAGACACGTGTGTAAAACTGAACATGGAGGGAAGTTCCTAACCATTTAACTTTGTTAAATAGAATGTATTTGAAAGCTACTACCACAGATCATGATCGTGAGACAAAATCTTAAGGGTTTAGCACCACACAATTAGGAAAGATCTGAGGGAAAGTGTTGGTTGAATTCCAGCTCCATAAAACAACTCATGCTGCTCTTTTCCCCATCACTTGGGAGGCAGAGGCAGGAGGATTTCTGAGTTCGAGGCCAGCCTGGTCTACAGAGTGAATTCCAGGACAGCCAGAGCTACACAGAGAAACCCTGTCTCAAACAAACAAACAAACAAACAAACAAACAAACAACAAAAAAAGTGAGGGAGGAGCTGGATTCCCTGGGAAGGAGTAAGGGGGGAAGGGCAGGTGAGGGGTGCTTGTCTTAGCTGCCGGTTTGAATCCAGAACATTAAGCTTCTTTCGCCATTGCCTCAGCCCATCAAGGAGGCACTTCGAGTCAATTATCCTTAGAATGTTCCTTCCGTGCCACTGTGACTTGGTGACATTTTCCTTGGCTGCTTCTCACGACCTATTTATAGGACCTGTCTTAAAAATATACTTGGTTTGACACTTGAGGTAAACTATTAGAACTATGGCAATCTGGGTAGAAAATGTTATGAAAATTAATAGAAAATGAATAAATAGGACCTGGTTTATGATTTCTATAGTCAGCAGCAGCCTAGTCCCTTCCCCTCTGGCAGTGCTCATGGGGCACAATGCCTTTCTGCCTCCATTCAGTGCTGGCTAGACTCCAAGACTCCTTCCCTACTGTCCACTCCCATTAGCTTTCCTGGCCGGACCTTTATTTCACTGCTGCTTCCCCATGAACACCACTGCCTTCCACGGGGGGCTCTTCCTTTCTGCACCACACATGCAGGGAGGGTCTTCAGGCTCCAGGTCCCCACAGCTCCATGCCTGGGGCTTCATATGTCATGGTGTGTCACCCCATGTATTCTCTCCCACAACTCCTCTGTGCACTGGGTCCCCCTCTGCACACAGCCATTCCAAAGCATTGGCTCTTCGTCCTTGCAACAGAAATGAACGTCAGTGCTTGATGTAGGTCCTTGTGGCTCAAACTTGGAGCTCATACTCTGTCGAACTCGCTGACAGTTGGTTGCTGCTCTCTACAGCTGAGGAAATGAGAAGCACATAGTAGGCCATGTGGTTTAAACTGCCGGTTCAGACACAACAATGGTAATGAGCGTATAGTCTTCTAATGTGGAGGCCACTGTCAAAGAAGCTCCTAAGCATTGCCTGATGTGAATAAATCGAGAAGTAAAAATGTTTTAAAATATGGAAAAATAATGTGGACTTGGAGATGGTGTGCTGAGCCAGGAACAGAAGGATGCAGACTGGGATTTTGTTTGTGTGAAAATGACTCTGAGCACATGGACTTAATTGTACTCACTATAGTGTGTGTGTGTGTGTTTGTGTGTGTGTGTGTGTGTGTGTGTGTGTACGTGCGTGCGTGCTCTTGCATGTGATTCTTAGAGGTGTCTGATCCTTCTGAAACTGGAGTTAATAGTAGTATAAGCTGCCTCACAAGGGTGCCAGGAACCAAATTCATGTCCTCTGGAAGAGCTGTACATGGTCCTAACTACTGAGTCATATCTCCAGCTCCAGTTTTTACATTAAAAAAAAAAAACATTTCTACTTATAGATTCTTAATTCCATTCCATTGATTGATACATCTGGCCATAAGAGAGGGCATCAAAGCTTTGATTAGTACAGTTTTGTTGGAGATTGGATTTTGCAGCACTATAAGCAACACTTTCCATTTATGAAGTTCCGATTGTCTTGTAGACTCTCCCAGAGCTGCCCAGAGAATTGTTATACTCTGAGTCTGGACTGAAATCTTTATTCATATACTGAGGGTGGAGGAGGTAAGGTAGGAAGGCATTGTGAAACTCCTTTAGGGCTTAGTGAGACAGCATGGCATTGTCTAGACCTGTCAGCCTAGGAGCTTCAACTAGACAGGTACACAGTCACCATCCGGATAGATGGAGAGTGCTTGGGTGAAAGACATGAAATTCCTGTTAGTTTCTGAGAAGTTCTTAGAGCCTCTTGGTCTGGAAGCACAGCCACTCTGCCTCCTGAGCCATTTCCTGTCAACTCTACTCCTCATACTTGGCTCCGTGGCAACTCCTCAATGAATAAAGTGACTGTATGCTCTTGGTGCCTAAGAAAAACACCAGTTTAAATTTTATTTTTATATATCTTTACTTGTGAGTGTAGCAGTGTGTGTGTGTGCGCGTGCGTGCGTGCGTGTGTGTGTGTGTGTGTGTGTGTGTGTGTGTGTGTGTGTGTGTGTGTGTGTTTGCAGTGCCTGTAAAGGCCAGAAGAGGGCAGTAGATTCCCTGGAACTGCCAGCCATGGGTCTAGAAACCAAACTTGAGCCCTCTGGAAGAACGGTATGCTCTTTTAATTGCTAAGCCATCTCTCTAGCCCCCAACAAATGCATTTTTGAAAGGATTTTTTTTATTTGTGCACTTAAATAATGGTCTTTAGGCAGAATGCTAAAGCTATGATTGTACATCTAAAAATAATGGGTCTTTTTAGACATGTTAAATCATTATCTCCTTAGGCTATGCCACCACTGCCATCCATCCATTAAGATTCCTGCATGGATGGGCTGATGAATGAGCTCAGTGGGTAAAGGTGTGTTAAACAATATTAAATTCCAGTTTTTTTCCCAGTTCTGCTCCCAGAATGAGGACTTTGAGACTAATTATTTATTATTAAATGCCTAGACCATAAGCATTGGCTCATTCCCTGAGTAGCTTGTAACTTATTTAAGCCATTCAAAGTTTTCCATGTCTACCATGGTGTTAGTTACCTGTCTTCAGTCCCAGCCCTCCTCTCTCTCAGTGTCTCCCTGAGTTCATCTGCCTCACTCTCTCTTTTATCTGTGTCTCCTTTTATTCTTGCGCTATTTCTAGAGTCCTTTCTCTTCCTGCCAGTGTCCCACCTCCTATTTCCTGCCTCAGCTCATTGGCCATCATTTTTTTTTTTTTAATGGAAAAGTGATGCTTATACGAGATTCTCTCTACAAAGGTGTTTGTAATTAAGCCTGATAACCTGAGTTTGATCCTCAGGACCCATATCCTGAGTGGAACAAGGAAACAACTGACTCCTGAACATTGCCCTCTGACCGTCACCTATGTGCACACGTGCACACAAACAATAAGTGAATGTAACAATTGTTTTGAAGAATTAAACTTTAAGTGGCTGGAGAGATGAGCCAGCCTGAAAGCGCTTACCATACAGACATCAGAACCTGGGTCTGACTTCCAAGCACAGCAGCATGCATCTGTAATCTTGGCATTTGGAAAGCAGGGGTGGGCAGATATCTGGAACTTCCTAGCTAGTCAACCTAGCTGAATCGCTGAGCTCCAGATTCAGGCTCAGTAAGAGATGCTATCTGAAAATGTTAGGCGGAAGGCTGGAGAGATGGCTCAGTAGGTAAAGACCTTGTTGTGAAGCCAAATGACCTGAGTTCAATCCCTTGGTCTGGGATCCACATGTGTCTTAGTCAGGGTTTCTATTCCTGCACAAACATCATGACCAAGAAGCATGTTGGGGAGGAAAGGGTTTATTTAGCTTACTTCCACATTGCTGTTATCACCAAAGGAAGTCAGGACTGGAACTCAAGCATGTCAGGAAGCAGGAGCTGATGCAGAGGACATGGAGGGATGTTTCTTACTGGCTTGCTTCCCCTGGCTTGCTCAGCCTTCTCTCTTATAAAACCCAGCCCAGGGATGGCACCACCCACAAGGGGCACTACCCCCTTGATCACTAATTGAGAAAATGCCCCACAGCTGGATCTCATGGAGGCACTTCCTCAACTGAAGCTCCCTTCTCTGTGATAACTTTAGCCTGTGTCAAGTTGACATACAAAACCAGCCAGTCCAATTGACCCCTTGTCAACTTGACACACAAACACATCACTATTAAGCCTCAACCCTTATTTTCTTATTCATCCCCAAGATCTAAAGTCCCACAGTCTTTACATAGTAAAAGTTCAATCAATTTAAAATATCCAATATCTTTTAAAATTCAAAGTCTCTTAACTGTGGGCTCCACTAAAATACATTCTTCCTTCAAGAGGGAAAAATATCAGGGCACAGTCACAATCAAAAGCAAAACCAATGTCTGGGATCCAACTCACGATCTTCTGGGCTCCTCTAAGGGCTTTGATCACTTCTCCAAATCTGCCCTTTGTAGCACACATCTTATCTTCTGGGCTCCAGATGCCTGTACTCCACTGCTGCTGCTGTCCTTGGTGGTCATTGCATGGTACTGGCATTCCCAAAACACTGCTGTAACTAGGCTTTACCAATAGCCTCTCATAGACTGTCTTCATGGTGCCAAGCCTCAACTCTTTGCATGACACCTTCAATCCTGGGCCATCAATTGCAAACTGAGGCTGCATCTTCACCAATGGCCTTTCATGGCCTCTCACTGTGCCTCAGCTGCTCTTCATGACCCCTTCATGCCTTCAAAACCAGTATCACCTGGGTGACTCTTACACATTACCAAGTCCTGCTGCAGCACAAGGTACAACCTTGGCTATCTCTGGAACACAGCCTCTTTGTGCTCTCAGAAAACACTTCCCAGAAGATGTCACCTCAGTGATGCTGGTCTCTTCTTAATCACCGCTAATTTCTTAGCTCTAGCTAACCAGCATTAATAGTCCCAGTAATGTAAAGTTTTTGCTTTAGTAGTTCTGGTATCTTGTTAATCACAGCTGATACTTCAGCCCCAGATAACCAGAACCACAGAATCTTCACAATCAAAACAACATGGCCCTGATAAGAGTCTTTAATCTTCCCTCTGAAATTTCACAAGCCAGGCCTCCATCTTCTGCGCTGTTCTCAACATGCTCTTCCAAGCTCCTACACAACATCCCATAGAGCTCTTAACAACCAATGGCTCTTCTAGCTCAAAGTTCCAAAGTCCTTCCACAGTCCTCCCCAAAACATGGTCAGGTTGTCACTGGAATACCCCACTCCTGGTACCAATTTGTCTTAGTCAGGGTTTCTATTCCTGCACAAACATCATGACCAAGAAGCATGTTGGGGAGGAAAGGGTTTATTTAGCTTACTTCCATCTTGCTGTTGATCACCAGAGGAAGTCAGGACTGGAACTCAAGCAGGTCAGGAAACAGGAGCGGACACAGAGGCAATGGAGTGGTGTTCCTTACTGGATTGCTTCCCCTGGCTTGCTCAGCCTGCTCTCTTAGAGAACCCAAGACTTCCAGCCCAGGGATGGTACCACCTACAAGGGGCCCTACCCCCTTGATCACTAATTGAGAAAATGCCCCACAGCTGGATCTCATGGAGGCACTTCCCCAACTGAAGCTCCCTTCTCTGTGATAACTCCAGCCTGTGTCAAGTTGACACACAAAACCAGCCAGTACAACATGTTTGAAGCAAAGAATCGAGTTCCAAGGGCTATCGTCTGCCTTCCATGTACACACCCATAGCACATACTGCACACACATGCATTCACACGTCAGTGGTCATCTTGAATGGTTCTGTAGGTTGAATGCAGGCTAGAATGAGATGCTCCTTCAGGTCCCTTATTGAGGGGAGACTCTGTATTGGGCACTATTCCAGGAGTCCTATCAGATTTTCATAGGAAGTTTTATGGTTAATGGTCTATACTAATGAAAGATCGTGAGCAGAAGGTTTGTATTTTTAAAGTTTAACCATACCTGTCTACCCAAATTCAGTTTGTATATTTCTATAAAGAAAAATGGGTTTATAGAGAGAAGAATGGAAAAGGAACTATCACGCTAATATTAAATTTAAAACTATGCAGTATCTATGTTAGTTTCAGGTAATGCCAGTTTCTTTCTGTGTATGTTCATGTGTATGCACATATGTGGGGTGTGTGTGTGTGGAACAAATGCACATGTAGGTATGGAGGATGGTGATTGATGTCTGTCTTCCTCAACAGTTCTCCTTTGTTGTTGTTTGAGCCATGCTCTCCCTAGGTACTCTAGTCTGGCCTAGAACTCACAGAAATCCTTCTGACTCAGCCTCCCAAGTGCTGCGGTTAAAGGTGTATGCCACCCACATAGATCCATCTTATTCTTTGAGGCAGGGTTTTCAGTTGGACCTGGAGCTAGGCTGGCTGGCCAGCAGGCTTCAGGGAGCCTTTGATTTCAGCCTCTTCAGGTCTGGGATTAAAGACGCATGCACCTGTTTTTGTTTGTTTTTGTTTGTTTGTTTGGTTGGTTGGTTTTATGTGCATGCTGGGGATCCAAACTCAGGGTCTCAGGTTTGCATAACAAGTACTTATTGAGCCATCTTCCTAGCCCGGATTTATGTTAGTTGCTGAACACATAAGATCATTAAGAAGAGAATAATGGGTTGGGAATGCAGGTCAATTGTAGACTGCCTGCCTGGCATGCATGAAGCCTTGGTCTGACTTTTGGTAAGAGGGGTCTAAGGAAGAATGAGGCCTGATAAAAGGGTAACTTCTCCAATAACGCATAGTAATTCTAAAGACATACGGAGCTAGCAATGAACTCCAAACACATTGGTACAGCAGGACGGTCATGGTGCATGCCTTTAATTGTAACACCAAAGGGGAGGCAGAGACAGGTGTATCTCTGTGAGTTTGAGACCAGCCTAGTCTACATAGTGGGTTTCAGGACAGCCAGAACTACATAGTGAAAACGTATCTTGACAAAAACCAAAACCAACCAATCAACCAAAAAAAAAAAAAAAAAAAAAAAAAAAAAAAAAACAACACAAAAACCCCCAAACTAAACCAAACCAACAAACAAAAACCATACACAAGGCAAATAGATGATATGGAAATGTTTTCAGCTAAAGTGACAAATATGATAGGGCTGAAAGGAACAGGACCATTAGACAAATCCACTGCTACTGCTGGAGAGTTCAACACCTCTCTCTTCACAATGGCTAGACTACATAAGCTGCCAGCGAAGTGGTGAGTGCGGAGACCCACCTGGCTCTCATTGGTGCCCATAGAATACTCGGTGAAGCAGGATACACATTCTAGTCTATAAAACACACCTTAACAAATTTAGGGCTATGGAAGTCACATTAATAATGTTCCTTAACCATGATGGAATTAAAATAGAAATCAAGGACAAAGATAGTTGGAACATCACACTTCTAACTAAACTATGGAAACTCTCTACCACTAACCAAAGCCCTGATCCTTTTAGAAAGCTTTTAAAGATAGGGCCTCACTAGGCTGGCTTGAGCTTACTCCATAGCCAGGTGGGAGAGACTTAGGCTTGTGAGTCTTCTGTGCAGCTGGGAATACAAGTCCGGCCTTGGACTGCTGCAAATTCTATTTGAAGAAACACAAAGAACAAGACTGAAAACATTAAACACAAAGAGTAAAAGCCTTGTCTATGCAACCATATCATAAAGAAAATGGAAAGAAACAACGAACCGGAGGGAAATGTTTTCAGCTAATATGGCAAGTTAATACAATCAAATACATCAATTCTTAAAGACCAGTTGTTCCTCCACAGACAGTCAATTAGAGCCCAGAGACCCCAAAGACAAACTCGACCATTTGATAAGTGTTTTTTTTTTTAAACCAGGGAGAAAAATACAAACTTTTACCTGTTGAACTAAAAAGTGATAGTGTTTTCAATGAGGTACATCTAATATTAGTTCATTTTAGCAAAAATGTATTTTATGAAAACCTATTTTTAAATTTTTCTCTGCCATGTTGATAAGGGTTTAGTAACAAAAGCACTGCCATACATCACTAAGGGTAATTTAAATTGGCACAACCTTTCTAGGAAGCAATATAGATAGTTATCAAGCACACTAATAATTTTCATAAACTTTAACCCAGGATGTCAACTTCTAAAACATAAAAAAAAAAAAAAAGGTTACACACAGAGTCATCCTTTGGTGTCTGAAAACATGGAGCAAAATCTATAATAGATAAAGCTTACAAAAAAGTCTGTTTGGTGGAGCATTAAGATGCTATCAAATAATTGATTTCTTGAGTTAATTAATGATAGGAATCATTTGGAGAAGGGATAATATGCAACGTTGTAAATATGTAGTATGAATACAGTTCTATATTAAGACTCACAGGAGAAGGGAATGTTAATATCTGAGTATAAATTCCACCACAGCTCGTGTGTCTGAACACTGGGTCCCCAGCTGCTGTTCTGTTTTGGGAACTTGATGGCAGAAATAGGTCCTTAAGGGTAGGCTGTTTGTGGTCACACCCATTTCTTTCCTGTTCAGGAGATGACCCTGCGGTTGTTTCATGATTCTCTTGCTATGTACCAAAGTTCTTGGGTTTGCTTTCCCTGCTCAGTGCACGAAATTCCTGAAAAACCATAAGCCAAACCATGTGCCAATCAGTCTTTGACACTTCTGCTAGGCATCTGTGGCATAAGCCACGATAGGTATGCTAGGATAGTGAAGAGAAAAATAACTAATACAGAAAGCAAAGAACTATGGCAAAGTGTCCATCACTGTAAAGTATTGCCTCTAGACTACAGTTATGGGCCATTGGATATTTGGGGGAGGAGTATATTTTTACTTGATTTTCTTTTTTGCTCTTTTCCATAAGAAAAAAAAAACCCTCCAGTATTTTACTGGTCAGAACAATATAAAAAATAATAATGAAGAATATAACAATAACAATAACAACAACAAGTTCCAAACATCTGGAATTTCAATGCTACCCCTCTTGAGTGACTTCCGAGGTGCAGGTTCAAGGCTGCCTTCTCTGTGAACACCCTCCCTGTGATCTTCAGTGTTGGTCAGCCCCTCTTTTGTCTTTCTATCTCTGTAGCTCGCTCACTTCACAGATCACAACCCCTTTTCTCTGTCCTCTGTCCTAAACAGCAGAGAGCTACGTCTTGTCGTCTTGACCTTTCAGGCTCCCAGAGAAGCATCTGATACCAAGCAGGTGTCTGGTGCCTAGTTACAGCGGCTACAGATGGCTTGTTCTCTGTCCCCCGATTCTCTCTTGGAACACGTGCCCTTTCACAGACGATGATCCTGACAATCAGAGAATGAAGCTTCTGTGGGGCCTGGGAACTTCTGGAGCCTTCAAGGACTGACTCATATGTTTCTGCTCTGAATCAAGCGATCAGGAGCAAAGTACAAGTTGTGAGTGTTCTCTCTGTCCCTAGGAGAAACAGCGTCCTCTGAAATAGTTTGTGATGGACATTTCTGTCACCAGCCTTCACTTCTCTTTTCTATTTGGAATAGATTCATGGTGCTTAAAAACCTTGGTGGCAAGACCCTCACACTGTGGCATTTTCTATCTAGCTCCCTTAAGCTCTGGTCCTCTGTGCAGATCTATAAAAGCTGATGGTCTGGATTTGTTGTTGTTGTTGTTGTTGTTGTTTTCTCCATGGATATCAAATTTCTAATCCAGGTGTGGAATCCAGGTGTGGTGACTTACGAAGCAGAAGAAGTAAATCTCTATAAGTTCAAGATTGAGGCCAATCTGGTCTACATAGCAAATTCCAGGCCAGCTAGGGATATATAGTAAGATCTGTCTAAGAATGAAAGGAAGGAAGGAAGAAAGAAGGAGAGGAAGGAATAGAGAAAGGAAGGGAGGAAGGAAGAAGGAAGGAAGAAAGAAATTCCTTTATCTTAATGACGTAGCTACAAAATGTAAAAGTGTATTAGTCACTGTGGAAAAATGAGTTCCAAACTTTAATAATACTCAAAGCTTCTTTTCCTCCTAAAAAATTAAAACCCAATTGAAAACAAAATAATGACACAAATGTATCCAGACCACCAAATGACAGGACAGTGCAAGGATGAGGTCTGTGTTCTGTATGTATGAGCATCCCAGGGTCTAGGGGTTCATTTCTTCCTGCTGTAGGATTATTAAATCAGGTGGTACCCCTGCGGCACCCAGCTGTAGGGAAATCAGTTTAATAAAGACGTATAAAACCCTTCTGAGCTGTGGATGACAGGAAAGTGCAATCTCAATTTCTAGGCAGGACTCCATCTGCTCAGGAGTAAGCAATGCGTTGCCAACCTGTCTGAAAGTGAAGTCACTCAACAGGGTATCAGACTGTGATTTCTGCTTTTTGTTGGACTTTTAAGCTTGTGGTCTTAGCCTGTTCTAGCTGCTGTGACAGGCACCAGGACCCAGGTGCCTTCTAACAATAGGAATTTATTTTTCACAGTTCTAAGGGGGCTGCTCAGTACAAGGTTAAGGGTCAGGTAGACCTAGTGTCTGGGGAGGTTCAATTTCCTCCTGGACGCCTCTTCTGAGTCCTTACCTTGAGAAGGAAAAGCGATCTCTCAGTATCTCTTGCTTAAGGTCACAAATCCCATTCATGACGATCCTGCTCTCATGATATAATCACCTCCCCAAAGCTCTGGCTTGACGACATCAGCATCTTCGGATTTCAATCTATGAATGGAGAGGAGGGGCAGACACTCCGACTGTAGAGCCATAGCACATGTTGCTTCCGTTTGTTGGCCATGCAGGGTAGGCTGAAAAAGGGAACATCTAGTTTTTGGCAAGCTACTATCATAGCACATCTCTAATTCCAGTCTCATTAAACAGGGGCCATCATAATCCTCCCCTTCCATTATTGTAAGCCCCTTCTTTGCTAAGCAGCACTTGGCCTTCACAGTCTTTACTATACTCACGTTCTGATCAAATGCTTGTCTCATCTCCAGGTGCCGGTACCCTACTCTGGGCCACTACATTTCTTCACTTTTCACCAACCAACTACCTCCCTTGGTTTTACAGAATTGATTTTGGGCTGGATAATTCAAAAAGGGAATAGAGGGGCCAGCAACGTTGCTCAGTGGTTAAGTACCTGCTGCCGAACCTGAGTTCAATCCCCAGGACCGCCATGGAGGATGACAAGAGGTGACTTCCATAAGTTGTTCTCTGATCTCCACATGCGTGCACTCCACCAAATAAGTAAAATGTCCAAAAGTGCTTTCTCATAGCTAAATAGAAAGAGAAGAGAAAAAAATCCCATTTAGCCAAAGGATTCTATAGTAGCAAAAGTGATATTTGGGACAGCAAGGAAAAGATGGGAATCAGAAGTTAAGGACTGTCTCAGACAGCGTGGGAGTTCACTGCAAACATCAGAGGTCCAGACCACAAGGCTTCTTTCTCTTGCTCTTCATGTCTCTGTTTTAGGATATTCCTTATGCCAAGACCCAGGCTGAAGGAACAAATCCCGGCTGGTATGTGCTAACTTTATGGATGGCTGTGGTGGCTTTTGACCTGGCGGTCCAGCTTCTGACTGGAAGTGACCAATGGTCCTCGAGTGTCACTGACCAAACTTGACCCTGATGAGGTGGAGAAGTGAATGCTTCTACAGAGAGAGGAAGCTCAATGAGAAACCATGTTGCCTTCCCTGAAGGAAACAGATATACAGACACCTGACACTGTGATAGAAGAAAGTGCCTGTTCCCTCTAAGGCTGCCTGGTGGTGTGGTCGGAAGGAAAAACGTGGCAGAGGCATAGTTCTTAAACCAGGGGGATATTTGGGGGGTCTTGCCGAGAGAAAGGTTTTGGGTGAAAAAATAGAAACAGTGGACAATAAAGACTCCTGCTGGGGTCGCACAAAAGGACCAGTGGAAGCAGTTGGCTCTTTGTAACGGAAGGAGCAACATTCTAAGCACAGAACCTTCCTGCGGAGGCAAAAGCCCAGGCTAATCATAGAGGTTTGCACAGCCCTCTTCCTCTCCACTCTAAAGGGCTTTGTAGACCTGTATCAGGGTCCTTTCCCAGAGGTGGACTCTCAGAGTGGCATTTTTTTTTTTTTTAAGTAACAATTTGTTTGTAACAGAAGAAAAAGGAACCCACCATTACTGGAGTGTACGGATAAATGAGTAGCCTAAAATTTATATTGGATTTCTCTCCAGTCTGGTGGTTAAAAACGGGTACTGCAGTCTCAATTTGTAACTTCTTTTGTAAGCAGCATTAACACGTGCTGTGTTTTCATATCGCAGTTTTCATATCTCAGTGAGCCATGATTGCTCCTTTGGTATACTGGTTTTTGCTTGTTTGTTTGTGGGTGTTTTGGTTTTTTTTTTTCATTTTTAAAAATTGTATGTGCATTGATGTTTTACCTACTTGCATGTCTATATGTGAGGTGTCAGATCTTGGAGGTACAGATTGTTGTGAGCTGCCATGTGGATGCTGAGAACTGAACCTGAGATCCCTGGAAGAGTGTCAACACTCTTAACTGCTGAGCCATCTCTCCAGCCCCTGGTTGTTTTAACAGACTTCTAGGAAACCCACTAGGAGCTTCAATTCTTGCTATTTAAAAATGTGTTTAGAAGCACGGAGTACCCTCACGATCGCGTAGCTGCCTGGGAGCCATGGCTGCTACCCAGCAGGGAAAGAGGACTGCATTTACAGGGCTAGCCAGGGAGGTTCCGCTAGTTGAAAGGCCAGTGGTTTCTGTTGAATGCATCCTGCTGCCTTCATACCACTATAAAGTCGAAACATCCAGCTGAACCATCATAAATCAGAAACTGTCTGTAACTGAATGCTCATTTTAAAGGAGATCCTTCAATTAGCAATTGGAGAAACGTTGAACAAAAGCTAATGGCTATAGCCCCAAAATGTCATTATGAAAGTCATGAATCAGAGTTTGACTTGTGATTCCATTGCATTGGACTAATTATTTGTTGTCTTGAGGAAGATGCTGCTGGGACCAGGCAGGGGTTTATGAGCATTTTGATTATCTGTGGGCCCCAGCTGCCCAAAGCTCTGCTCTTCAAATACATCACTTAGTTGCAGGCACTAAGGCTGTCAATGATGGTGGCAATTTGACCCGAGAAAATATTAATAACCAACACTGAGTGTGTGTGCAGGATCTGATGGATTGATGTGCTGACTATTTTCCCTGCCACAAACAGCTCTTGTTTAGCATCGCTGTCACGTCGACTCTATAGATTTGAGGACAGGATGCTGGCAGAAGGCCACAGTCTGGAGAGATCTGAAAGAGATTTGCAAACTGTAACTTTTTGATGCTGCTTTTTGTAAATGTGGTGGCTTGTGGGCGTTTGCAGGAGACTGTCTTAATTACAGACCTAAGCAAAACACACCTGGATCTTAGGTTTGGAGTTCAAAAGTTTAGATCAGGAAGCCAAGGTTATGGTATCTTACTGGATTCAGAGGAATGTATGTGCGCGCGCGTGTGTGTATGTATATATGTATGTATGTATGTGCATGTGTGTATGCATGTTTGTATGTGTGTACATATGTACATGTGTATGGACGTATGTATGTATACATGTGTGTACAGGTATGTGTTAATGTTGACACAAGGTCTAACTACATAATACAAAGTAGCCTCAAAATAATGTCCTTTTCCACAATATCTGGAGCACAAAAGCTGCCCTTCAAGTTGTTGCCTGTCTGTGGAATCTGCTCCCCTAAGAGTGCTGCCTTGTCTAGTCTCAGTAGGAGAGGATACACCTAGCCCTGCAGAGACTTGATGTGCTAGGCTGGGGCAGTCTAATTCTCAGAGGAGAAGGGGAGGGGAGATGGGAGAAGGGACTGTATGAGGGGAAGACCAAAAGAGGGGTGGTAGTGATCAGGATGAAAAGTGAATAAATAATGGAAGAAAAAAAGAAAAAAATACTAATGTCTTGAGCTAGGTCTCCTCAGTGCTGGGCTCACAGGTACTGGTCACTAGCCAAGCTTAGACGTCTAATTTTAACTAAACAGTAGAACACTTTATATTCTGCACTTGATCCTGCCATCGATTTAATGAGAACGTGTATCATGCCTCCACACACTCCCCTATCTCTGAACTTGCTGATAACATTGTTCCTGGGATTCTTGGTGACATTGGCTTTTGATGTGATCGTCCATGAAGGCGACTGTTCTTCTAGCAAAGGTGCGTGGCAGCTTTCTGTTGCCATTCGGACTGGCTTTTAAGGCCTCACATTAGCAAACAATGACGAGGTCCCAAATACTGGCAATGCCTGTGCGGGAGGGCATTCTGTCTGCAGCACGATAGGTGGCCTTAGCCCACACCTTGTCTTGCAGTGATCCACCAGCCAGCCTGCCTGGTGGGTCATTTCTGTATTGCAGTGGGCCAGAAACCGATAGATAGCCGGGCAGCAGCTGGGAGGAGGGGTGCTCTGTGGAGTATTGTTTCTCCAGTGAATGGCCCTGTCCCCACTCGGATCTCCTTCAGCTCCGAGGCAGGACTTAGGTCCCTTTAAAGGCTCCCTTATCAAGGGTGGGAAGAGAGCCAGGGACCAACAGCTGTGTTCATCACTGGGGTGCAATGGGCGCTTGATCGCGAGTTTTCCCAGAAAAAAAAAAAAAATAGCTTCGCGGTGCTGGGTGTTCCTCACTAAATCGCAGCACAGCAGTGCAGCTTTGATGTGAGGCGTGGGCTGCTGCCCCCTCCCTCAGTCACCTTGTTATGTTTCTCTCGGGGTCAGAAGAGCACAGTAGGTGACAGTCCTTATGGTGGCAGCTTAAGGCCCCTCTATTACGCTTAGTGTCTTCCAGGCTCTGTGCTGTGGGAAGCAGACGCGCTTGCTGTCTCCCAACCACACACTCAAGTCACAGGGCAATCAGCAGAGAGCCTGGGTTCCTGGAATAGCCTCCCTGACATCACAACCCTAACCTGTGGCCAATTGGTCAAGTGCCTTCTTGACTGGTGCTTTACAGCGGGGATTGGGGGTGGGGGCGAGCCTCTGTGCAGCCCTGGCTGTCCTGGAACTCCACTCTGGCCTTGAACTCAGAAATCCACCTGTCTCTGTCTCCCAAGTGCTGGGATTAAAGGCGTTCGCCACCACCGCCCAGCTCTTCAAGAGCAGCGTCATAATCTCTGTTACAGAATCCCAGCCTGTACTCCGGCTTCTTCCTCCATTTCTTGTTCCCATAGGAGCCCAAATCCTTCGGAACTATTGTCTGTACTGCAGCTGCTGTTCTACAGTGGGTCTTGATGGTCCTTCTCCACCTTGTGGGCATGGGCGCTATGCTTTCTGCCTTCCTCCAGCTCACAGAGAACATTTTGCTCCCCTGTGGCTAATGTTCTTCCTGCCTTGCCTCTTCGCGTCCACCATTTCTGCCCTCCGTAGCTCATTCTCTTTTGAGCGTCACACTGACCTTTCTGTTTCTGTTCCTACATCCCCTCAGTTCGATTCTATTTATCATAAACATAAACCAGATCATGTCACCCGACTGCCCGGAACCTTTCAACGGCTTCCCAGTGTTCTTTTCAGACCTTCAAGGTCTGTCACGTCTCATTTACTCTCTCACGTTTTCATTTCTTTCCATTATCCCCCCTGTGCAGGTATTTGCTATTGGAGCCAAACCCTTCCCTCTCGGGACCTTAAACTTCTGCTCCTGTGCTCTGGGGATGCAGTCCCTGAGATGCTGTGGGCTTCACTCTGGTCTCTGTGTGAGTCACATCTCCTCAGAGGTGCTTTCTGCCAGTTGACTAGTCCCCCAACCCTTCCCAACCCCTCCCAACCTCACCCCACTTCATTACTCCATTACCCAGCACCTCGGCGGTATACTGCTACGATAGACAAGTGGTCTCAGGGAAGAAAGGACTTATATATAGCTTGTGTGTCTGATCATAGTCCAAAATTGAAGGAAGCCATGAGAAACACAAACAGGACAGGAACCTGGAGGCAGGAACTGAAGCAGAAACCGCAAACGACTGCTTGCTTACTGGCTGGCTTCCTGTTGGCTCGCTGAGTCTGCCACTTAAGACCCCCTTACCAGGGGTGCTCAGAACCTTCTGCCCAGGGGTGGCTCTGTTCATTGTGAGCTGGGCCCTCTCATGTCAATCAGTAATCAAGCTAATCTGTGGACTTGCCTCGATCTGTGGATTGCATTTCTTCAATCCAGGTTCCTCTATCCCAGAAACCATATCAGGATGTTCAATATCATTGTTATTCATGTCATATATCACTTGCCTGAGTAGCTGTGTGTAATTACTTACATATGTTCTTAATCATTCAGTGCATTATCGAACTCCTGAAGGACCAGGATTTAGTGTTGTATTTCCTTTCATTGTGCCCTAGTCGGGTTGTAATAACAACACATCCCATGGCATTAACTTACACAGAAAAATAAAATCCATTGGGTCTATCCTGGTTGCCACACGCCATATCCTCCCTTAGAGGGACATCCAGTCACAAAATTTACCAGTATTAATGTCAAGTTGCTGGAAAGAATTCTAGTGTACTTTTTGGGAGATCTGTTTTAGTTTTCCTTGGTTTTGAGACTCCAGTATTCCTTTCAGGAGGTCCTGAGTGAGGAGGTAATGGGCTTCTCCGTGGCTAAGGGAGTGTGTCTATGTGTGTGTGCATGTGTGTGCATGAGAGGGAGGGAGAGAGAGAGAGAGGAAGAGAGAGAGAGAGGAAAAGAGAGAAAGAGAGAGGAAGAGAGAGAGAGGAAGAGAGAGGAAGAGAGAGGGAGAGAGAGGAAGAGAGAGAGGAAGAGAGAGAGAGAAAGAGAGAGAGAGAGAGGAAGAGAGAGAGAAGAAGGAGAGAGAGAGAAAGAGAGAGAGAGAGAGAGAGAGAGAGAGAGAGAGAGAGAGAGAGAGAGAGAGAGATTTGTTAGAGAACTCAAGGAGGATGAAGATATCAGCCACGGCAATGGGGAATTGAAGGTCAGCTTTGCAAGCAATTCAAGTCCAGCCTTCTAAGCGGTGATGGAGGAAAAGCCTGAGGCTGAATGACTGATTTACTTCCGCATGACAAACCTGTGTGTTCTGAGTTGAAAAGTTTTTGCTCTACATTTTAGGAGGACTTTTGAGAAACGCTTGAGGAAGAATCCAGGAGTAGGGTGAAAGGGTAGGACCTTCTTCTCTTGTGTGTCTACAGCATTTTGGGACACTCTTTCCTCCTTGGAAATAGCAGGCTCTCTCACAGGCTGGTTTTCTGGGTGGCACTTGAGTGTACAGAGAACCTTTGAATCCTCTCTGTAAGATACATTTTATGTCAGTATCTGCCTTTTTATCTGTGTGGCATGGTGGGTTTTTAACCTGGTTCCCCTGCCCCACCCCCCCACCCCCAAGTTTCTTTCTTTTCAAAGTCACTCCTGTTAGAAAACAATTGCTTCACACTCTTTGGAAACCAATTAAAATAGAAAACAACACTGAGTCGCATAGTCATTGTCTTCTCACCTTTAAATGGGCTCATAGTCCCCCCAGCGCAAGTGCTAGTGATGATTAAATGAGAAGTTAAATGAGAGATTAGAGCTCCCGGCGTTATCAATGGCAGGCCCACCAGAAGGTTGCTTACAAATGGCGGTGACTTTGAGCCAACTGTGAAGCTCTCAAGCTCAGTAAAGGAAAGTGTCTTCCAAGCCCTTGTCCAAAGACAAAGTTAGAGGAAATTTGGTTCTAGATCTGACTGGATTATAGATGCTACTCATAAATCAGGTCAGCCTCCATTCTACAAGTAGAGTGAAATCTCCCAGCGGGCAATGGAGGGCTGTAGGGTCTGTAAGAGCGGAACAAGGAAGCTGAACAGTAGAAAGAGCCAGGAGTTTAGCCTCAGCTCCTCCGGGCTGCTTCTTTGAAAAAGGGTTGAAGCCGAGGGCACTTGCTTATTGCTGATTCAGGTAGACTGGAACTTCTCGCTCTCGGGGAAAATCTGGTCTCTTTGGAGGGAAATACCCATTTCTTTAAGGTTTTACTTTGATTCTGCAGCATTTAACATGAGCAGCTACATTCTGGTTTGATCCGATCTGTTGGGGCCGAATGCAGGAATCAGCGCAAAAGCAGTGGCCTCCCATGGTTCTTGTTTAACGTTCACTGGTTGTTGACAGATTAGAATAGTAAAGGTCAGACCATATTATATAGTGGAAAGGCCATAGGTCTGACTTGGCAGGCCAATATTCAATTGAAAAGTTGATTTTTTTGTTTTTTGTTTTTTTTTGTTTATTGAAGATTTATTTATTGATTTTATGTATGTGAGTACACCATTGCTCTCTTCGGACACATTAGAAGAGGGCATTGGATCCCACTACAGATGGTTGTGAACCACCAGGTGGTTGCTGGGAATTGAACTCAGGACCTCTAGAAGAGCAGCCAGTGCTCTTAACTGCTGAGCCATTTCTCTAGCTCTGAAAAGCTGAACTTTTGTTCATTATGTAAATATTTCCAAGTATGAGATTCTCCATGTCTACACTGATAATACATCTAATTTTTTTAATGTTTTAGGGAAGATAAAATAGATAGTTTATGTAATACAGCCTTTTGACTGGGCTCAATAAATTACAATATTTTCTCTTTTCCACAAATCATTATTTGATAAAGATTATAATACACACTTTCCACAATGTGTGTGTTCTACATACATTTTGTATGTGCATGTGTGTGTATGCCTTGAGAATGCAAGAGGTGTCTAGCTGGGTCCCTTTCCATTTCCACCTGGTTCGCTTGAGGCAGGTCTCTTGCACTGAACCTGGGCCTCAGTGTTTTCAGCTAGGGTGGCTGACCAGCAAGCCCCAGTGAGCCTCCTGTCTCTGCCACTCAAAGTGAAAGTGCGCAAGACCATGTCTGGTTTTCCACATGGGTTCTGGAGATCCTAACTCAAGTCTTTCATGCTTATGGGAAAAGTGCACTTAGTCACTGACCCCCGCCCCACCCCTACCCCACATCCATTGTTTTAATACGCCATGGATGCATTCTCAAGAATAAAAAAGAAAGCATGAGCAGAGAGAGAGGAAGAGAGGGTTGGGAGAGAAGTCACGTTCTAACCCAAAACTCACGGATACTAATCCTCTCATTATTAAACTCTTCACACATGGGCAACATCAATCTTTTTCTTTCTCATTGCCCGACAGGTTCCCACAGCCATTTTCTCTTCTAGAGGTGACTGGGGAATGCAGGAGAGTTTTAATATCACCACAAGCGGAACATAATTAAGGAAGTAAATCTGCTGTGCCCAGATGTGCCTCGTTCATTACAGCGTCAGTCCATAAAGTGGCTTTGAGAAGTTGTTTGCAGCTTGGCATTATTTGGGGGTCATCAGAGCCTGCAGTCAGCTCTCCACAGTGCTTGCTGATCTGCCTCACCTTGTTTGTGTTTGCTAAGAAGACCACAAACGTTTCGTCTTCTACACTCTTCTCTGGGCTGACGTGTGCTCTTTTGCTGTTTATCCATTGCCCTGCTCAGTCACGCAGTAGAGTCTGAACATAACTTACAGACTCAGCACCTCAGGCTGCTGGGTTTTGTTGTGCTTTGTTTTGTTTTGTTTTTTTTAAAAAAAACAAACCATGGATTTATGTAACCCAGGTTGGCCTAGAACTTCCTCTGTAGCCGAGAATGACTTTGAACTCATGATCCTTCTAGGATTATAGGCATATGCCACCACACCTATATGCTATCAAACCCAGGGTCATCGTCATCTCCTTCTTCTCCTTCTCCTCCTCCTCCTCCTCTTCTTCCTCCTCCTCCTCCTCCTTCTTTTCCTCCTCCTCCTCCTTCTTATTCCTCCTCTTCTTC
>NW_022196898.1:85924071-85928109 GCF_008632895.1 Mastomys coucha
TGGCCTCAAACTCAGAAATCCTCCTGCCTCTGCCTCCCAAGTGCTGGGATTAAAGGTGTGCGCCACCAGGTCTTCTTGTGCATGCTAGCAAGCATTCTACCAACTGAGCAATATCCCAAGCCCATGTACAAGGCTAAACTCTTGAGAATTATGAACACTGAACTCCCCAAAGAATGCCAATACACTCTCTCCCCTATCCATCTCCACCTATTATCTACAGAGCTATGATCTTCACTGAGCTCCCCAAAGGATGCTCATCCACTCTCTCCCCTATCCATCCCCACCTGTTATCTACAGAACTATGGTCTTCACTGAGCTGAGCTCCCCAAAGGATGCTCATCCACTCTCCCCTATCCATCCCCACCTGTTAACTACAGAGTCTTTTAAATATTTTTTTTTAAATCACAATATATTTTTTATTTCATTTCACTTAAAAAGTCTTCCCTCTGACTCACTGTATCAGCAATAATATATAATCATTTGCAATAGAATTGATTGCAAATTTGTTTTGCAAAGTCTTTAATATCTCATGAGACAAATGGAGTGGCCACAAAGAATTATAAATCTGAGCTAGAAAGCCCACACTCTGGAGATTCCAGGAAGTGACATTTTAGTCCGTCCTGCTTGGAGGGACGCTGAGGATAACATTCTCATGTCTTCTCTGTGACCACTGGAAACTCAGTTGTTCTGTTTCTTGCAAGGTCAGACCGTTGTTTTCTCCAAGTAAATGTGACATGCTTTGGCTTAGAGTTCTCATTCACATTAGAGAAAGCACACAGGTTAAAGTTGCCAAACTACTCTCTTTCCTCTGTCTGTCTGCCTGCCTGTCTACCTGTCTGTCTCTGTCTCACTCTGTCTCTCTCTCTATCTCTCTGTGTGTGCGTCTGTCTGCCTGCCTGCCTGTCTGTCTATCTCTCTGTGTGTGTCTGTTTGCCTGCCTGCCTGCCTGTCTGTCTCTGTCTCACTCTGTCTCTCTCTCTATCTCTCTGTGTGTGCGTCTGCCTGCCTGCCTGCCTGTCTATCTCTCTGTGTGTGTCTGTTTGCCTGCCTGTCTGCCTGTCTGCCTCTGTCTTACTCTCTCTGTCTCTTTGTTTCTGTTTCTGTCTCTATCTATCTATCTATCTATCTATCTATCTATCTATCTATCTATCTATCTATCTATCTATCTATCTATCTGTGTGTGTGTCTGCCTGCCTGCCTGCCTGTCTGCCTGTCTGCCTGCCTGTCTATGTCTCTATCTCTATCTGTGTGTGTGGCTGTCTTTCTGTCTTCCTGAACCAGTCTCCCATCTACAGCGCTTGCAGGGTCTCTCCTCTTAATGGCACTCACTGTTACTGGCTCTCACATTTCCATAGTTGGATACCTTGCAGGGATGAACACTCAAATAGGCATAGTGTGTCATTGTTTTTTTTTGAAAGGAGCTTTATTTAGTATAACATCTCCACATGATTCACCACAACCAATTGTAAAAACTCTTTGTAATATTTTACCCAAGAGATGTCACAAAGAGCCTCATACTTTAACACACAGTAGCCTTTGGAATTTCGTTCTCATGTGGCTGAAAGGTCAGAGGTCATGAGACTAACTGCTAGCCCCTGGTACCTGGACACAGAGTCTAAAGGTTGGATTGAGATGCATGTGGTCCTGCCTGCAGTTCTAGTGATGCTGTTCACTGTTAGCCCTTTTGTCTCCCTTAGTCTCTTCCTCTTGTGCATCCCTTCTGCTCTGCATTGATGTCGTGGAAGATCAAGTGGGCAGAGGCACACAGCGGGTTGTGTAACCCAACAACGAGGCCACTCGATGGTCTGGTTAAGGGGACAGCTTTATCACAGATATGAGAGAGAACAGCCAGAGGCATCTGAGTTGTCCAGAGTGGAAAGAGAAGCAAGTAGACTGAACATGGCTGGCAGACTGGACCTAGCTAGGGGTTACCTGCAAGAGAGGGAAGAGGGGAGAGACTGAGGAAGCGTAGCTGAGGACAGCAGAATCAGGAGCTGAAAGGGAGAAGTAGGCGTACAGGTGGATTTTAGCAAGAGTAGCTGGGGACAGTTTGGGTTGAGGAGGAGAGAAGAAAAGCCGTGATGCTAGCATGGACTTTTGAAGTGTTGATCGTCACCAAATACACAGGTTAATGGAGAGCCATAGGGCCCTTTAGCTAGAGGCATGGGAAATGACTCCTTTTGGTAGATGGGATTAGGCCTCATAAATTCCTGAGGGATGCTGGCTTTTATCTCACCACCAGAAATCCTCCTGTAGTCCAGGGTGAGCTAGGCCTATTTGATGAGTCAGCTGGGGCTTTCCTTTTGGGGGGTCTGTCCTTTGGACCGGACACTGATGAAATCCATCATGGGCTAAGGCAACTGGCCAAGGATGACCAAATTCCACTCTGAGCCTGTGCTCATGGGGTCTGCCTGTCCCTAAGCCTTGCAGTCATGGAGAGTTGAGAAATTAACTTCACACAATCTTTTTTTTTTAAGATTTATTTATTATTTATTTATTATAAGTACACTGTAGCTGTCTTCAGACACACCAGAAGAGGGCATCAGATCTCATTACGGATGGTTGTGAGCCATCATGTGGTTGCTGGGATTTGAACTCATGACCTTTGGAAGAGCAATCGGTGCTCTTACCCACTGAGCTATCTCTCCAGCCCCAACTTCACACAATCTTGCAGCTTAAGCATTGTGGTGCTTTGAATATTCTTGGCCCAGGGAGTGGCACTATCAGGAGGTGTGGCCTTCTTGGAGTAGGTGTGGCCTTGTTGGAGGAAGTGTATTACTGTGGGAGTGAGCTTGGAAGACCCTCCTCGTAGATGGTTGTGAGATGGTCTCTCCTGGCTTCAGTCATGTCAAGATGTAGCACTCTCAGCTCCTTCTCCAGCACCATGTCTGCCTGCATACTGCCACTGTTCCTGCATCATGATAATGGACTGAACCTCTGAACCTGTAAGCCAGCTCCAATTAAATGTTGTCCTTTATAAGAGCTGCCTTGGACATGGTGTCTCTTCTTAGCAGTGGAAACCCTAACAAAGACAAACATCTAGAAGCAACCCAATCAGGCTGTGAAGCTAGATCAAACAGTTGGGGCTAGGAACCACCTCACAAGCAGGAGTTTGTAATGTTGTGTTGGATAAAGTGGCTCAACGATGCCCCATAGGGTGCTGGCTGGCAGAGAACTATTTAACTCTCTTGGAGAAGATGTCTTGGGGGGTGGGGTGGGGTGAGAGGCTGTCGGACCAAGGTCATAGGCGAACTGGTTCCAGTTGAGAGACTGTTTCGATCACCAGACGCTTCTTTATTCTCTATCCTGATGATTGTGGTTTCAAATTCAGCAACTAGTAATTACAAGCAATAACTAGTAATTACAAGTGCAAATTCACATTTGAGAGCTACACAGGTGCTGCTCAGGCACTCAAGTGCTCTGCAGTCAATTGGGTAACTTCTTTGTTGCATGAGCTGAATTAGGGAGGATGCAATCAAAATATAGCTTCAGGTTTTCTCTGTCACTGTCTGAAAGCACACTTGACTCGTGTGTGTGTGTGTGTGTGTGTGTGTGTGTGTGTGTGTGTATGTGTGTGTGTGTGTATGTGTGTAGGATGTCTTTCTTAATTGTTCTCTACCTTTTAAAAAGGCTATTTATTTTTTATTTTTTGTGTATGAATGTTTTGCCTGTGTATATGTATGTGTACCACACGTGTGCCTAATGTCTGCAGAGATCAAAAATGGGCACTGGATCCCCTAGAACTAGAGTTATGGATGGTTGTAAGCCACATTGTGGGCACTGGGAGATAAAACCATGGAAGAGGAATGAGTGTTCCTAACCATGGAGCCATCTCTCTAGCCTCTCTCTTAGTTTTTGAGGCAAGATCTCGCCCTGAACTCGAAGCTCACTAATTGGCTTGACTGGTTGACCAACAAGCAGTTGAGGCACTACCTCTGCTGCCCAAGATCTGGGGCTATAGCTGCATGCTTCTGGTCTCAGCCTTGCATTTAGGTGTTGGCAATTGAGATAAGGCCGTATTACCCATCAATTAAAAAA
>NW_022196898.1:85928135-85929505 GCF_008632895.1 Mastomys coucha
TCCAGAGGTCCTGAGTTCAATTCCCAGCAACCACATGGTGGCTCACAACCATCTGTAATGGGAATCCTGAAGATAAAGACAGTATATTCATATATATAAATTAAATAAAGAAATCTTTAAAAAAAAAAACCCAGTTTATTCTGAAACTTAATGGTTTAAGACAATAAGCATTTATTCTCTAATTTTTGTGGGTTAAGAAGTCAGGAGCAGTTTGGCTACATGGCTGTACCTCTGAATCTACCATAATCTTCCAGTCAGGACGTTGACCACGGCTGGCGCCATCAGAAGGTTTGACCATGGATGGAGGGTCAGCTTCATAACAGGCTTGGTGAGTTAGTGTAGGTTACTGGGGGATGTTTCTATCCTCCCCCACCTGTGCCTCTCCACCTGTGCCTCTCCGCAGTACTGTTTGAGTGGCCTCAGGACAAGGCAGTGGCTTCTCCCATAGGGATTAATCTGACCCCCTCAGTGGAAGCTGTAAGTCTACTACAGAGACAATGCTGTGTTAACAGTGCCCCCTTTTGGTGGCATAGATCGCTTTTATATGCATGTTGGTTCTTACAGTATGACAGCATGTCCTCTGGTCCCCAGGGCTTGCTGTCCCCGTGCAGAATATCCCCATCCTCTTGGGGCTTACTCCAGAATCCCATAATCTGAGCTGGGTCCTGAGGCAGGTGAGGACCCCAGGTGTGGTTCCTCCAGGGTATCAATCCCTTGGCACCTGAAGATCTGTGACTAAAGAGACATCGTCTGTACCTCCCACTTCTGACCCAAAATGATGGACTTATGTTGGATGGCCTACGGATTTCCTTATGTTGAATGGGAGCAGGAGGCAGTTCTAAGTCCAACCAGACAAATTCTGGAAGTACTGTAATCGGGATTCAAATAGGCCCTGTTCTGGGAGTAGCTGTCCACGGCTCTTGGCTGTAAGACTTGGGGTTTTTGTTTTGCCCTCTGATCCTTTTCACTCCACTAAAGACAACATGTATATATTCATATATATATGTATATATATATGAATATATATATATTCAGTTTGTGTGGGGCCGGAATTTATTATCTTTGGTGATTAACTTTCTTTTTTTATTAGATATTTTCTTTATTTACATGTCATATGATTTCTCCTTTCCCAGTTTCCCCCCAAAAAACAAACAAACAAAAACAGCAAGAACAAACCTCTGTTGCCTCCCCCCTCCTCATGCTTGCCACCCCACCCTCTCCTACTTATTGGCCCTGGCATTCCCCTATACTGGGGCACAGAACCTTCACAGGGCCAAGGGCCTCTCCTCCCAGTGATGATCAACTTTGCAATCCTCTACTGTATACATGCTGCCAGAACAATCAGTCCCACCATGTATAGTCCTTGGTTG
>NW_022196898.1:85929943-85942944 GCF_008632895.1 Mastomys coucha
AGGAGTGGTATAGCTGGGTCCTCTGGTAGAACTATGTCCAATTTCCGGAGGAACCACCAAACTGATTTTCAGAGTGACAACCTATATTTTTATAGTGAAGAGGTACCGCCTCCTCTTCCCTGTCTATTAAAGTGTGTGCATCTGAAGGTGGGTTTTGGTTTTAATGTCTTATGTCCCCTCGTTTCAACCCTATAGTGTTTCTGGCAATATGTGTTCCCCAAACTTTGTACATTACCCACACAAGACTTGTAGGAATGATTTGGTTTTTTTTTTAGGCAAAGGCTATGCTAATAAGTGTCCTTAAGATAAGCCTCTTGATGGTGGGAGTTTGTTGGAATAGCTGAGGGACAATGACTGGATTTTGTCGGAGCCCCAAGGTTCTCTGGAGTATTTGCTAAGCACTTTTTAAATTCTGAGCACAGATTTTGAAGTCAATACTTGCACTTCATCCCCAGACTAGGTTTCTATGAGTTGATCTTTGACTGAAAGCCATCCCTCATTAATATGCCTATCACCTGGGTACTTTCAGAATCAGATAGTCTTCAGTCATTTTTTGTTTGACAGCTCTTCCTCAGTTTACCACCCTCTCACATACTGCTATAAGGGCACAAAGAATCCCAGCAGCCCATCCAGTACTCTGCCAGGAAATCTGGTCAGCTACATCACCCAGTTCTGTAGGCGCATCCGTGTGTTGGTGTGTGTACATGGATGATGGGGGCCAGAGGATAACCAGTTCTCTTCCTCTTCTCCCTTCCTCCCTCTCTTTCTCTCTTTAATGGAATAAATATTTTATTTTGGCTTATAGTTCCAGAGGGGGGAATCCATGCTCCTGAGAAAAGCATAGCAGTTTGTTGTGTTTTTTTTTTTTTTTTTTTTTTTTTTTTATTGAGACACTGGACTGGAACTCACCAAGTGGGCTGGGCTGGCTGGCCAGTGAGCTTTGGAGATCTGCCTGTCTCTGCTTTCTCATTGTTATGAGGACATGCATAAGTCACCATGTCTGGCTTTTTTTTGGGAGGGGGGTGTTTCAAAACAGGGTTTCTCTGTGTAGCCCTGGCTGTCCTAGAACTCACTCTGTAGACCAGGCTGGCCTCGAACTCAGAAATCCGCCTGCCTCTGCCTCCCAAGTGCTGGGATTAGAGGGGTGCGCCACCACCGCCTGGCCATGTCTGGCTTTTTAACAAAGTGAGTTCTGGGGATAAAACTTGGGTCTTCATGGTTACATAGCAAAGGCTTTACCAATTGATCTATCTTCCCATCCTTCTCCTCCTCCTCCTCCTCCTCCTCTTCTTCTTCTCTCTCTCTCTCTCTCTCTCTCTCTCTCTTTTCCTCTCTTTTCTTCTGTATTTGTTTTATGGGACAATGCCACTAAGCTTTCTATTGCCATCTATTATAACAACAACATCAACAACAATCTCTTTTCTTTTGGTTTCCAGAAATATTTTCCAGACTGTTCTGAGTCCTTCACAGGTGTGTCCTTAATGTTCCTTGAGCTTCTGCCATCAGTTTCTTCAATGCATTGATATTTTCACTTTTCCAAGTCTTTCCTTTGCCGATTTAGATCTATAATCACAGTGAACATTAATGATCATTTTCTATGGGTTGGGAGTGCTGGAGCTGAGGAGTCTGGTAGTTCTGTCTCTGAGATACTGAGTCACTTTGAACACATTAGGGACATCTGAAATCTTGCCCAAGGCAGGAGGATCTACTTCCGTGGTGACAGATTCAAATGTCTGATGTCTCTGTGCTGGCTAGTGGCAGGGATCCTCAGTCCCTCAACGTTGATGTCCCCACAGGGCTGCTAGAGTTTTAAAGCCGTGGCATCTCCTACCATGAATAGTCCAGAACTGAGCAAGATGGAAGCTGCAATGTATTTTATGACCAGCTCTGAGTCACACTGTATTATTTCTTTGGCATCTTTCTGGTTACATGGCTTAGCCCTCTGTATTATGGGAGAGCACCGCCCAGTGTCATGACTATGAGGAGATAATACTCATCGGAGACCATTCTGGAGTCTAGATACAATAATGACAGACCGGTAATTATGACAGATACCTAAAAGAAAGTGTTTGAATAATACTTTAAAAAAAAAAACCAAAAAAACAAAAAACACTTTTTTATTAACTCTTTGTGAGTTTCTCATCATGCACCAAAGTCCCCCATAGAACACATCTCATCGTGGAAGTTGTAATATGTCACAGTGTGTCACACAGTATACCCCTCTGCCCACACATCTTTACTTGCAAATGCTTATTGCAATGAGTCATTGGTCTAGTTCGAGATCTCTGAACTTCTGTGACACCATCAATATTGTATCCTCACTGGGACTCCTCCCAGTTATCCTCTTGGTGCTCTGTGTCATGGAGATCCTGCAGATTTGGACCAGCAGGACAGGCACCCCAAATATTTGCAAATGATATAGATCATATTTAGGGGTAGGCCAACTCAGAGCCCTGGATCTAGGCCTGGGTGGTAGCTAAGCTGGTCAACCTGTTGGCTCTCCCATGCCTCTCCCACCAGGGCAAGCTCTCCAGCACTGCTCCAGGTAAGCCATCCAATGCATCCACTGGCAGGGGGCAGAGTAAGCTCTCTTGCTCTTATGCACTTGGGAACAATTCACCTACACCCATGCTGCCAGAGCCAGCTCCACTGTGCTGCCCAGTCAAGGAGTGGAGGTCCACTCCCCCATGTGCTGAAGCAGGTGAGGGGCTGGGCCAGCTCTCCTGCTCTAACATCCTCAGGGTTGGCTCACCCATGCTTTTGCCTTCAGGGACAGCTCCACTGTGTTGCCCAGGCCAGGAGCAGGGTCAGCTGTCTAGAGTCTTACAGCCAGTGAAGGGCAGGGCTAGCTCTCCAGTTCACAGGCCCTCAGGCCAGCTCTTCTTACTACAAAAGGTGGCAAGGGGTTGGGGGAGGCCATCACCCTAGTACTTATAGCACCTTACAGCAGATGAGTGGTGGGGCCAGCATCCCCATGCTTTTGCCCTCAGGGCTGGCTCAACTGCTCCTCCTCAACCTGGGCCAGCTCTACTGTGTGCCCAGGTAAGGTACAGGGCCAACTCTCAGAGTGATGCGCCCCTCGAGGGACAGGACTAGCTTGCCTACTCTCCTGACCCAGGGGTTAGCTCTCCTGACTGCTTCAGGTGGTGAGGGGTGATGAGACAGAAGGCATCTCCCCCATTTCCCCAGCTCACCTCAATGCAGAGTAGGTAGTAGAGCCAATTCTCTTGAGCCCTTACCCTTTGGGCTGGCTCCCTGTCATCTTCTGCCACCAGGGCCAGCTCTGCTGTGCTGCCTTGGTGAGTTGTAAGGACTGCTCTCCTGAGTGAGCATTGCTACAGATGAGAGGTGGAGCCAGCTCTCCAGAATGCCACAGCCAGTGAGGGCCCACCTCACTATACAGGCCCTGGATATCCACAACCAGGGATGTCCCAATGTTCTCTAGTGGTAATATGATCCACGGACATCAATGCTGATCCCTGCATAGCCATGAACGCAGACATGGCCCTCATTGGCAGCTCAGGCTGGGACCTCACCATGACGCCAGGTAGTGGGGCTGGCCACTCAGAACAGGCTACTCTGTCTGTCCTGAGTCTTCAGTTCCATCTCTCTTCATGATGCTCAAACTGTTCCACATCTCTTTCTCTCCCATCTGACCACCACGAACTCTCACGTTTTGGGTCTTTTGTTTGTTTGTTTGTTTGTTTCTTTGTTTTTTGAGACAGGGTTTCTCTATGTACCTCTGGCTGTCCTGGAACTCACTCTGTAGACCAGGCTGGCCTCGAACTCAGAAATCTGCCTGCCTCTGACTCCCAAGAGCTGTGTTTTGAGTCCTGATGCAAGGCTGGCCACATGGCTGGCATGCCCCTGGGTGACATCCTCCATCCACACTGTATGGAGTGGTGGAAAGCCTGACTGTGCCATGCACTTGAGGGCAGGTCTGTGGGTTTCTTTCCCTGCTTGTACTGTGGGGCATGGCTGAATGCAGGTCTCTGTCTTCCTCCTCCTCCTCCCATGCTGCACTGCCTGGATTTGATTTGATTTGATGCATCCTAGGCTTAAAACAGCTTTGGCCACCAAGCCAGGCATCAAGCTCGGATGAACAAAGGACTGCTATCTGCTCTGTCCCTGACTGATGTAAGAACAGCACCACCAACAAGGTGGCTTTTGCTCATCGGCTGGGGAATAGTCCTTAATAATAGACTTCATGGAAGAAAAAAATTAGACACATACTGCAAATCTAAAAGTTACTTAAGAATGAGCTTTGGCGGCTGTTGAGATAGTTCGAAGTTTAAGAGCACTGACTGTTGTTCTTTTAGAGGATCTGAGTTTGAATCCTAGCATCTACATCAGAAGGCTCACAAAAATCTTTAACTCCAGTTCCAGGGAATCTAACATTATCTTCTGGCACACATACACATATGGCACACACTGACTGACACATATGCGTAAGTAGAAATAAATCCTAAGGGGCTGGAGACATGGCTCAGCAGTCAAGAGCATTGACTGCTCTTCCAGAAGTCCTGAGTTCAATTCCCAGCAACCACATGGTGGCTCACAACCATCTGTAATAGAATCTGATGCCCTCTTCTGGTGTGTCTGAAGACAGCTACAGTGTAGTAATATACACAAAATGAATAAATATATCTTTAAAAAATCTTAAAAAAAATTACTCACAGATTTTCGGGGTTAGAGAGACAGCTCAGCAGTTAAGAACACTTGTTCCTGTAGAGGATTCAGGTTTGGTTCACAGAACTCACATGATGGCGCCCAACCATTTGTAACTCTAGCTGTAGGAAATCCAATGCCTTTTTCTGACCTCCTGGTGTAGCAGGCATGCATGTGGTACCCAGACATACAAGCAGACAAAGCACTCTTACATGTAAAAATAAATATAAAAAAGGAAATAGCCAGATATGGTGACACGCACCTTTAATCCCAGCACATAGGAGGCAGAGGCAGGAGGATCTCTGTGAGTTCAAGACCACCTGGTCTATCCAGAGAAATCATGTCTCAAAAAACAAACAAACAAAACAAAAAAGGGGCTGGAGAGATGGCTCAGCAGATGAGCACTGGCTGCTTTTCCAGAGGTCCCTGAGTTCAATTGCCAGCAGCTCCACATGGTGGCTCACAACCATCTGTAAAGGCATCCGATGCCCTCTTTGGGTATGTCTGAAGACAGTGTCAGTGTACTCATATACATAAGACAAATAAATTAATCTTAAAAAAAGAAAGGAAAGAAAAATAAAAGAAAAATCTTTCATATCATTATCTAAATGCAAACAAAACAAAACGAACAGAGTAAAAAGAAAACAAAAATGCCGACATTCCTTCTTTCTGAGCAAGAAGATTACAAATTCTTCATTTTACTTGTGTTTCTTGTTTTGTTTGTTTGTTGGGCTGGTTGGTTGGTTGGTTTTCGAGTACTGTATCTCTCTATGTAGCTGGCTGTTCTGGAACTTAGTATGTAGACCAGGCCAGCCTTGAACTCAGAGATCTGCCTGCCTCTTCCCCGAGTGTAGAGATTAAAGGCGTATGCCGCCATGCTTGGTTTTCAAGTCATAGATTTCAGTAGCAGGACGAGCTAACACCTAGTTTGGCAGATGATAATTTACCTCATCTTTAAAGGTACTCATGCTACCAGTTTTAAATGAGTGCTCATGGTAGGTGGATGTGTGAGCATGCCTATGTGAATGTGTTCACCTGAAAGACGGAAGACTCCTTTAAGGAATTTCTATAAAGATTCCTCCAAGAGACCACTGCTTAGTGATAGTGGGCAATTTAGCATTCGCTAGTAACAAGTAAAAAATCTAGATTTCTTTTTGTCCTCTTATTTAGTTTTTATTCATAATCATAAACTTAACTCTGCAACCTAACTAGACTTTGAGGAGACTTAGGAAAATATGGACCCCGAAGAACTTCAGTGAGAGCAAAGGTTATGATATTCAGATAGAGTCCCCACGGTCTCCTGAGCACAGAAGGAATTGGTCCATTGTAGGTAAGATGTCTGCGCATCAGAAGAGTGAGAGCTGTTCAAGTCAGCGATGTTGATCTTGCCATCTCTGGACCCCAAACGCTCCATGGCTTCCGTAACCCCTCATGCTTTCTTTCACCTTCCCAGAGACCACGTGCTTGCCACTGAGTAGTCTTGGCAGTGCACATGAAAAACTGGGAACCATTTGTGTTTGGTCCAGCATTTGCCATAGACAAGATGCCAGGACCTGTATGCTTCAAGATGAAGTTCTCATCCTCAAATTTCCTCTTCATAGATGGACCCACCACCAGTGACACCATGGCCTGTGAAGTCACCATCTTGGCACATGAATCCTGGAATAATTCTGTGAAAGGAGGAACCCTTCTATCCAAGTTCTTTCTCCCGGTGCTCAGAGCGTGAAAGTTTTCTGCTGTCTTTGGAACTTGGCAAACAGCTCGAAGGAGATGCTGCCCAAGGACTCGCCATCGGCCGAGAAGTTGAATAATGCGGTGGGGTTGAGCATCTCTGCAGCAAGCGGTAATGGCAGACAGGCACAGCTGCAGAGCTTTGATTTCCTCTTTTATTTGAACATCCGTCTTTGTCAAATTTTCCTTAAAAATGAAACTTAAGGAAGAAACAGAAATAGAAACAATTTCCATAGGATTGTTGCAAACAGAAAAGTAAGCGAAGTATAGCCAAACTACGGTTTACACAGCAGATCTTGGGGTAACTGAGCATACTGTTCACGAGAGCTTTCTGTCTGGTTGTTCTCTAAGCCATGCATTTGCTGATGCCACCACAAGACAGGAGAAGCCCGTGGCTGCACGGGCTTCCGTGGGCTGCTCCTTTCCATCCAGTGGCTCCATCAGCAGATGCCAGCACTAGTGGCATTTACAGCCAGCACCCTGATCTCTCCCTTTGCGGAGTCACCAGTCTTCACTGGGGTCCACACTGTGCTGTATTGGAAAGTGTGGCCAGGCAGAAAGCCGCTGTGAGTGTGCTTGGTTTTTCCTGTATTTCCTTAGCTCAAGGACTTAGTCTTTTGCTAATTTATACCTTTTCCCCCCCTGCTTGTCAACACTTACCTGAATAGCTTATCAAACTTTATGGCTGTTTCCAGTAGGACGGTCAGTTCATTTCATTATAGCGACAATGGACACGGGAATCAGGTGTCCTGAAGGTGGGCATGGCGGTGTGCAGCTTTAATTCCAGAGGAGAGGCAGTGACTAGGCTACATAGTTAGACCCTTCTTCAAAAAGGAAGGGTGGGGGGAAGAGATGTGAGTAGAGAGACGACTCTGCTGTTAAGAGCACTTCTTTCTCTTTCAGAGCCTAGTGTTAAGTTCCCAGCACCCCTGTCATGAGGCTTACAACTATTTCCAGCCCCAAGAAGATATGATGCCTCAGGCCTCCAGAGGTACCTGTACTTATGTGTGTACATTCTCTCTTTCTCTCTCTCTCTCTCTCTCTCTCTCATACATACACACACACAAACACAAGCACATGTGCATGCATGCATTCATACACATACATATATACAATTAAACATAATAGAAATTAATTCAAAGCTGTTATAAACACTACTATGTCATTTACTGAAGAAATAAAGAATGTCCCTGCTGCTCTTTATTTAATGCATAAATGCATGTGGTCCCCTGGAGAGAACTGGAATTACATTAGAGTAAGAAATGGTTCCTGTAGAAGTGTCAAAATTCTTTAGCCGAACTTCGAAGAAAATAGGGACAGGAACGATTTCCCCTTCCCATCGAGGTCAACCTTAAGAAGTACAATCCAAAACATGTGTCACTCAGAAAGTGACATGAAGGGAATACAATTATGAAGCTTGGTATGATGACATTTCCCTGGGTCCCGAACAACTCTCATGGCCTGCCGTACTCTACAAAGACCTGTTACTTTGCATCAGATGCCCCTCCTTCAGTCACCGCCTCACCACACGACAGGCGAGTCCACCCCAATGAGAAGAGCTTCCAGACAACCATTAGTCTCATAGGAAACAAGGCTTGTTTTCTATCACACTATTACATGAGGTGACTTATTATGTAGCAATAGCTGATACAGATTAATAATGTACTGAATAGTCACTACATTTTCCTATTTCTTTAAGAGTTATTTGATTATTATACTATGACAAACTCCATTTTAAAATTCACCACATGGAGGCTAAAGTGCAAAGCATCAACATTTTTTTTCCCCACAGTCCTTTAACATCACAAGTAGCCTGTGCCACATGGGGACACGATTATTTTCTCCATGTTGCAGGTAGAGCGGTTACAGTTACTCCTCTGCTCTAGCCGAAACATTACACTCGTTGTCTAAGCCCAGCCCCAGCCGTTCAGGCTCTGCTTGAGTTTGGGATTTTAAAATTCTACGTAGAAGTAAGATCATGGAGTACTCTTCTTTCTGTGTCTAGTTCATTTCACTTAGTACAATGTGTTAATGATCAGGGGTTTCTTCTTTAAGGTTGAATAGTATTCCACGATATAACAACACTACATTTCCTTTATCTGTTCATTCTTTGACAGACACATGGGTGGGTTCCATGTCTTAGCTACTGTAAGGAATGCAACAAACAGGAGATGTCTTTTGGATATATAGTTCGTTTCCTTTGTCTATATTCCCAAGAGTGGAGTAGCTAGATCATGTGATTCTTACTCTAATTTTTTTTTTTTTTAGAAACGTCTATACTCTTTTCCATAATGACCATATGAACCAGGTAAGATTGTTGTGAAGGTCTTATTTTTAACAGTATTGGATACAATCCCAGGAAAATCCCATGACCGTAGAGGGCACTACCCAGTACTTGGATGTAGAGGCACTGATCATTGGCTCACTGTTATCAATGGGTACAGCCCTTAGATGACTATTGTCACTTAACTCTGGAAACCACTCAGCAGTATGCCAGTCACCTTAGAATAAAACAATCTCAGATGGCAGAAGAATTTTTTATATAATTTTCTTGAAAGTTTTGAATCTCCTAACTGGGGCAAACTGGTCACCAATTAAAAGGAGAAAAGTTTATTTTTCTATCTCTCCTCTCCTTTCTCTCCCCATTTCTCATTAGCTGTTGCTGGAACGTTCTGGTTTCTCCTGCTGTGTATTTATCCCATCTCCCGAGATGTACCACTCGGGTTACTCTGTAGACCAAAGGGAAACAGAGAAAAGGGTAAGAACAGGAGAGACAAGACAAAAAACAAAACAAAACAAAACCACTAAAAACTGAAAGGTAGGATGTGAGTGGGCACTAGGAGGGGAGGAAGATGCCAGCAATGTTTTGGTACCAGTTAGAATAGGTTTGCACACTCGGGTAGAATGTGAAAGCCGCAGTGTTTCGGTATTTTGCTGCTGTTTCTGTTGGGTTTTATTTTCCTGGTTCTTCATCTGTCACATCCTGGCAGAACCAGAGGAGCCATTTCTTCTTCAGCAGCTCCTTGTCCCTCCAGGCTGAGGTGATGATGTGGGCTTCAGCTCAACACAGAGGGAAGGAAGGTTTCAGAATCGCATGGCCCCCTCACTCCCATGGAGTCAGGGTGAGGAACAGCAGGCTCCCTCACTTCTCTCCAGAGTGAGGAGAGGACGGCAGGCTCCCGCATTTATCCTCTGGTCCCATTGCTGCCTCTGCTACTCTATCATGAGATGATGGCTTGGTTTGCGCCATGGTTCTCTTAGAGCTTGAGAACACTACGGTTGGGAATTCCCCAAAAGTCATATGGCCCAGACACGCTCCAGAACTGAGAAAAAATGAACCGGAAGAGTGGAGTCTAGGGGAGGTACCAGGCTTTGCTTCCAGTCTCCAGTGTGTCACATGACTTCTCCGTGTAGTGAGGCCAATTCACCAAACAGCAGGTGTCCTCTGAGTTGCTCACCCAACACCAACCGCTGGGGCAGGGACTTTATGCTGGACTCTCTCTCTCTCGCTGACCCTCCCTCTGCTGAAACTTGCTGTTTTCTCAGAAATGTGAACTCCAAGATAATCTCTCTTCACCAGATTCACCCAGATGTGTTTAAAGCCTGTTGAGGTCCAAACTCACTCACAGCTGAAATATTCCGTGTCATATTTTATGAGCTTGGAGTCTCCACACAGCAGAGCCTGGTCTTCCTTCCTCTTTCCTTCTGTTCACTCACTTTCCTTCATTTTAACTGAACGGCAGGATGCTTCTATGAATAGGAGAGTCCCCAGCTGCATTCAGCAACGGTATTTTCTCCTCTAGTTAAAAGCATGGTGTAAATTACTGTAATTCTATTGCTATTTGCTATTTTGGAGTTTTTCAAAGTGATTCATTTTGTTAGGGTGGTCCTAAAATATCACATCACTCTGAGGAAAAAGCACACATGCACACACACACACACACACACACACACACACACACACACACACCAGATTTACCACTTGGTAATAAGACGCAAACTGGAGTTTCTTTAGGGATTAGCAGGTCAGCAGATTGTTTGGTTTATTTCATATAGGAATGAACTCAGGAAGCTGCAGGTGCTGCTGGCTGATTCTAACAACTAAATAATCAAAATCTCTTACATCCTTTCACTTATCAATTCATCCATTTGCTAAATAAATGAATCCTACGTTCCATCCATACTCAGCGAACATCTCCATCAGTGGTCCTTGGTAAAGGCAGTAAGACCATAGAATTCACAAACCAGCTGCCAATGTTTGCTCAGGGTACAAATGACACTTTGCTCCAGATGACAGCAGTGCCAGGTACAGAGATGTCCACTCTGTGTTGACAGTGTGGAGGGGACACAGCTAGGAATGGCAAGGAAGGAGTTCCTGCTCGGGAGAGCCCTTTGTCTTTGGAGCTTGTACAAGTCTGTGGCCAGGGCTATCTATACAGAGCTTTCCTTCACAGTGATGACTTTCTGCAGAGTGGCCACGCAAAGGTTGTAATAACCGAGAGGTTTTATGGACACCATAAAAGGTGTTAAACCACAGTAGTGATTTCAGTAATTTATTGCTGGCTTCTGCTTCAGCTCACAGCCCAAGCTGTACACAGATAATTACAGCACAAAGTACTTAACGAAATGCCAGGCAGACGCATAGAGGAGGCTGATTTTCATTAAGTCACCAAGGGCAGGGGGGCAAGTGCCCAAGGTCGGAAAAGGCAAGTCCAGGCTGACAATCACTGAAAGGGGCAGAAATCGTCCCCATGTCCTGAAGAACATGACATCAGGTGGACCACATAGCCCCTACCCAGAATCCCTCCTTTGGAGCCCCCTGGGAGGGAGACACATGACCAGGTCTAGGTCACAGGGGAATTAAGTGGTAGCTGTGTGTGTAACTTCTGAGTCTCCTTGTAGATAAAGCCACTAACCCTGTCGGACAAGAATCCTTCATCCCAAGAGATGGGGGAAGAAACAGAATGTTGAGAGCGTGAGTTCCCAGATGGCCACGTGGCACAGCACTGTCCTGTCAGCTATGAATCCAGAGGTTCTGACCTGCTCTGTGACAAAGAGAGAAACTATAGTGACAATCTTGTCCTTGTGTGATGGACGGTGACCTGCCTGCTGTCCGCCTGTACTCTGTGAAGGCTCAGGGTGTGACAGGGCTTGGCTTGCCGGAGAAGTCCTCATGAGCAGAGCATGCCCAGATGGTGAGAAAGGCGCTGCGCAGCCCATGGGCAGTGATGAGCTCAGTTTCTGAATCTAGGACTGAGTGTGTGTTTGGGCAATAGCGGCAGCAGTGAGCTATGCAGAGAGAGAGAGAGCCTCAGTCTTAGAATGCCTGACATAGCCTCCTTCCTGTCTACATACTCATCTTAACCCCAAAGCCAACAGCTCACGATGTTGTACACCTGCCCCAATAGCCTTGGTTTGAATAACGGACCTTCTATTATCGTATGCGGCATCTCGTTCTTCATTGAGCATGGGCGTGTGTGTGTGTGTGTGTGTGTGTGTGTATGTGTGTGTGTGTGTGTGTTGCTTCTTTGGGTCCACACACAATGTGCACTGCAGTTTTCTAGGGACACTCAGGAATGTACAACCTTTTGACTAAATCTGACAACTGTTTTATTTCCAGAAGGATAGGTGAATTTCCCCAATGACACTGGTGTACTACTGTCTTATTTTCTAGCCTTCCTGTGCTCCACTCTCTTTCCTCTTATCATTTCTAGTTACTTTCGTCTTACTGGCGATTGAAACTAGGGCCTCATGAATGCTACACAAACCTTCCACCACTAAGTGGCCTCCTAGTACCTCTCTCTATACTACTTTTATCTTATGGAAAACAAACTATTTTTAAAAACTAAGGAGTCTTTACATTTTTTATTTCGGTGTCACCAATGGTGACAGCACTCAGCACTCAGGAGGCAGAGGTAGGCAGATTCCTATAAGTTCAAGTCTAGCCTGGTCTATGTAGTGAATTCTAGGATAGCCAGAGCTACAGAGTGAGACCCTGTCTCAAAAATGGATAAATAAAATTACCGTTTCAATGTTGGGCCCTGTTTGGCCCTGGTTTGGGCCTTGAGGACAAACCCGAGCCTGGCTCGAGTTTTGTAAACTGTCTCTGTCACTTCCATACTGGAGTGACTCAGCATCACTTGCTTAAGCCTGCCTTTGCCTAGCTATGCTTAGCTGATGTAGACTAACTTTCTTGGCTCAGTCAGTCACCCCATACCCTTCATCATCTCACCTCAGCAAAAAACTCCACCTCCTCTCTCAGCCCTTTATAAAGAAAAGATTGATACAATAAAACGAGTTCCTGCTTTGACAGACTCCCCACATGGTTATTCTCCAGACAGCAGCAGATCCTAGCCACCACATCCTGCTCTGCCCCAAGAGGCTCAGCTGGGATTCCCTCTCTCCCTATCCCTCTTCCTCTCTCCCTCTCCCTCTCTGTGTGGTTCTCTCTCCTCTCTCTCCCTCTCCCTCTTCCTCTCTCGTGCTCTTTCTCGCTCTCCCTCTCCTTCCCCCCTCCCTCTCCCTCTCCCTCCCCCTCCTCTCTCTCCCTCTCTCCCCTCGTCCTGTCTCTCTCTCCCTCTCTCGTCCTCTCTCCCCCTCTC
>NW_022196898.1:85942954-85967392 GCF_008632895.1 Mastomys coucha
TCTCTCTCTCTCTCTCGCTCTCTCGCTCTCTCTCACTCTCTCACCTGGTTCTGCCCGCAAAGACACCTGCATTTCAATAATTAAGAAAGCAGCTGTACTGAAATCCCAGCACGCAGGAGGCAGAGGCCAGCAGATTCCTAGATTCCTGAATGGGGTGTCTTCATGGAACCTTCCCTTTCAGGGCTCAGGGACCTATGCAGAAGGAGGTGGAACGATCACAGGATCCGGAAGTGATGGATGACCCAAAGAAACAGCGTCCTCCAGACACAACAGGGCTGATGCACATGTGAACTCACAGAGACTGCGGCAGCATGCACAGGCCCAGGCAGGTTTGAGCCAGATGGGGCTTCAGTGCTGAGGAAAGTGTTGGCGTAGGTTCCCACCCTAACCAAGAAGTTGTGCTCAGTTGGTACCCGCCTGTAAAGGAAACACTAGTGTTCTCTAATGGTATCTCACTAGATATATTAGCCGCACCTTAGTGTGAGCCCCATGCCCAGCAGTAGTCGGCCAAAACAAAAGGACCTCAATGGCATTGTTGTAGACTTTTTGTCTCATGTTGCTGCGTTTTGGTATTTTTTTGTCTTATAGGTCTTCTGTGGGAATGTGTGTGCTTCTTGGTTTTTTGTTTGTTTGTTTGTTTGATTGATTGTTTATTTTTTTAAAAAAAGAGACAGAAATGGGGCTGGTGAGATGGCTCAGCGGGTAAGAGCACCGACTGCTCTGAGGTCGGATCCCAGCAACCACATGGTGGCTCACAACCACCCATAATGAGATCTGACGCCCTCTTCTGGTGCGTCTGAAGACAGCATACTATGCCGGAGGCGGGACCGGAGCGAGCCATCTGTACAGCTAGTGTACTCATACACATAAAATAAATAAATAAATCTTTAAAAAAAAAAGAGAGACAGAAATGAAGACATGGAATTGGGTGGATAGAGAGATGGGGAGAATCTAGGAGGAGTTGGAAGAAGGGAAAGAGTGATCAAAATATATTGTATGAAAACACATTGTTTTCAATAAAAAAAAAATATGACACTCCGCTTAAGCAAAGAAGAAAGCGTATTCCACGTTCCAACTTCTTGTTGAAGTCCCACGTTCCAACTTCCTGTTGAAGTCTGGAACCTCGCGGTCTCGAGACTCCTCCATCTGCCCTGAGAAAGCCTTTGCTCAGTTATGGTGAACATTAACCCCTGACGCTTCCGCAGAGTTTAACTGCTCACTTCAGTCACATATCTCCAGTTGCTGCATCAATCCGCCCTTCTAGTCTCTTGTCCTTCTGCCCTGCGTTGTGGGAGTTGTGTTGCTAAACTCAGCCATCAGATGGATTTAACCCAAGAGAGAACTTGAGGGGCTGGTGAGATGGCTCAGCGGGTAAGAGCACCGATTGCTCTTCCGAAGGTCATGAGTTCAAATCCCAGCAACCACATGGTGGCTCACAACCATCTGTAATGGGATCCAATACCCTCTTCTGGTGTGTCTGAAGACAGCTACAGTGTACTTATAATAAATAAATACACAATAAATATAAAAAAAAAGAGAGAGAGAGAACTTGATGAAACCAGAAGGTGCAGGCAGCAGAAGAGGATTTGTCTCCATGCCCACTCCCTACTGCTCGCTAAATCCCGCCCGTACAGGATTGTCCCCCTTCTCACAAAGCCTCCAGCTTCTGCCAGGTGGCTGAGCTCGGGGTACACACAGCTCTGACTTGGATTCTGGCTCCTGTCTCTTCACACTCCTTTTCCTGACAGGGCTGGCTCCACGCAACTCATCACAGAAAGCAGCAACCCTCCTGGGTTTCTCTACACTTTGCTTTAGTTACCCGACTCCTGACCCCATTAGCTGGTAGGCTGCAGTTCTGTGTGTTGAGTTTCCTGTCAGGAGGGCGACTGCAGGGGAATGTCTCAGCTCCTGGATCCACTAGGGACTTCCAGGAGATCAGATTCCAACCAGAGTCCCAGGCTTCATCTCCTATGTTCTGGCCAATTTCTTCAGGACAGAGAACTAGGTGAGTCCACCCTTAACATGTACATGGATGGCTCTGGAACAAAGATGTTCGACAGGCGTAGGGGGCTCATGCCTCCCTCCCTTCTCTAGGACGCTGTTACTCCAAGGAACCCCCCTCCGTTCTTTATGAATCAACTGAAGCCTTACACTTTTTGCCTTAAAATACATCAGATCTGCTCCCTATCTGAGACTCTTCTTTCACATAACCACAGCACAGATCCATTTCATCGACAAAGTGCTTCTACTCGATTCCAGTTTTGCTGACTCTGCCTTAGTTTGGGCTTTATTGCTGTGAAGAGACACCATGACCATGGCAACTCTTTTAAAGGAAAACATTTCATTGGGACTGGCGTACAGTTTCAGAGGTTTAGTCCATTATTGTCATGGCTGGTAACATGGCAGCGTGCAGGCAGACATGGTGCTGGAGAAGGAGCTCAGAATTTTACATCTTCTCGACCCAAAGGCAGCAGCAGTAGGAGACTGTGCATTACACTGGCCATAGCTTGAGCATATAAGATCCCATGGCTTCCCTCCACAGTGACACACCATCTTCAACAAGGCCATACCTAAGAGTGACACTCCCTATGGCCAAATGTTCAAACGCACGAGTCTATGGGGGCCATTCCTATACAAACCACCACATCCTTTAACAATGTTCTCTCCAGTCTCTTCTCCTTCAACAAACAGTCCAGCCTAGGGTCTGCATGGCTTTTGGTGCTGTGTTCTTTCATGCTCCTATGGTCTGAAACACTGCCACCAACTTTCATTGTTTTCTATGATACTGGCTTATTTTAATGAAGACTTAAAAATGATAGAGAAGTTCTAATTCACAACGAAATTAAGAAGACACAGAAATATGCCCTATACTCCTCCCCCAACCATGCTTTTTCTGTGATCAATATCTTCCAACAGAGTGACCTTGACGTTTTTGAAGACAGAATCCCCTCTCCTTACACATGTGTTATTCCTTTAGAAAACACAAGAGTCTTCAGTTTTGCACTGTTTCTTAGTGATCAGTGTTTCTCTCTCTCTCTCTCTCTCTCTCTCTCTCTCTCTCTCTCTCTCTCTCTGTGTGTGTGTGTGTGTGTGTGTGTGTGCATGTGTGTGTGTGTGTGTGTGTGTGTGTGTGTTATGTTGTTTTCCATTAAGCGGCAGAGGAGGTCCAGTGTGGATCTGTGGGACCCACACTGGGAGGCACATGGAGCCTATCTTGAATATACATTTGATCTCTGAATATTTTCCCCACCTTGAACTAAGAAACAGTGTTTGTGGAGATATGTTGAGACCACCCAAGTCTAGTGCTTGTCATCAAAGCTGTAGGCCAGACGTAGAGCCTTCTAGCCTTTCCTGCTTCCAAGGGGTGTAGAATCTTGTGTCTCCACTTTATCTCCCAGGAAACACAGCCCATACTGAAAACTACTGAAAAGAACTGAAGCAGCATACCAGAGGAGGGAACTCCTTCTGGGAGGGGTAAAGATCAGGGAAGACATTCTTCATCTAAGCCCCTCTTCTCCTCCTGGGAGACAGTCCCCACCCACAGCTTACTACAATTCACGACGCTAAGGGCAGGGCCAGGGAACACACCGTCCTGTAAGTCCTTCTCAAATTCTCCCTCCATCGCTGCTCAAACCCTTCCTCTGAGCCACAGAAAGCAAAGAAATACATACTGTCTCCCTCCAACCCCCACCTCCCAGGGATGGAGAGTCATTGGCGATATGGAGGATCCCCTAGGAAATTTTGTTATCTGAAACTATAAAACATGGTTACAGTGCCCCTCAGATAAGGTTTTTCTCTCGTGGGTAAGGCAAAGCATTCCAGATAACAGTGGCTCCCAGAGCTCAGATCCCACGCTGATCTTTGGTGACTGTATCTGTAGGGCTTTGGTCAAAGTGTTTTTTCTTTCTTTTTCTTCTTTCCTCATTCAGACAGTGGGGACACGGCTGTTCAATCCTTGGCTGGAGATAACCTTGGATTTTTATGTACATGTTGGAAATCTTAAGGGAAATGACATGACCGACCCCTCCAGAGAGAAGAGCTCCCCTCCCACACGGGGAAAGGCCTGTTGGAAGCTCTACTGGGTGGGCACAACTTTAGTGCTGAGAAAGCCAAGTCCTAGGATGTGTGGGACACACCAGCTCCCCATCCATAGATCCTGACAGGGCTCACAGCCAGGGGCCAGGCTGCAGCTGTTCAGGAACTTGGAGGCATAAGTGGCTTGTGGTGGGTGGTCTGTGTCGGACATTCCTCAGGGGCACTGTGAGCTGCGGTCATGCATGCATTGTCAACAAATAGTTTTCTGTAGGGGAAGAGTGACCATGGGAAGGGAGAGGCTCTCTGGAGAAGGGCAAGGGAAACTCATGAGAACTAGGTGTCTAGCTCTCAGGCCTGAGCACTGATATCTTCTACCCATGGAGCACCTGTTGGCCTCCATGCCCTGAGTAGGACCAGAGGGACCTAGGTCCACAGCTCACCTCTGACAACATCTCTCTGGATCCAGACTCTGCAGGAGACAGGAGAAGATAGCCTGAAGTCAGCTGGCACCGTGGCCTGTCCAGTCTCTTCTCATAGCCCTGACGGACGTGCAGCAGGCTGCCCTCTGTCCTCTGTCCTTCCCAACACCTTGGCTTTACATTAAGGTGCTGTTTCTTAGTAGCTCCCTCTGTGTATATATCACTGCCCCCAGGAGGCAGGGTGACAGAGCAAGCAAGGATAACTCCCAAGGGCCTGCCCCTAGAACTCTTGAAAATGGCACCACAAGCTTGGGACCAATCAGAATGTGATTCCTTGAAGGATGTTTCAGGTTCCTACCCTAGCGCTTCCCTCTAGGGCTAAGCACAATATTTAGTGCCCTGTATCATGGGCTCGTGCCTTGATGGTGGTTGCATTTGGTTTGTCTAGGCAACTACAGTGCTCATTTGAATCTGACCCTACCCGTATCTACTGTGTAAAAACGTTTTAGTAATAACAACATTAATAAGAGACATTCTGACAACCAAATTGTCAGCACAGTGCTCACAATTCAGTAATTCATTATAGCTGTTATGACAGAGTATTACATATTGGGGGCTTAAGTCACGGAAATGTATCCTCTCACAGGCTAGAATCTGTGGGTCAGGGTGGAGACCCCTTCGGTGATCAAATGACCCTTTCACAGGGGTCACCCAAGACTATCCTGCATATCTGATATTTATATTACAATTCATAACAGTAGCAAAATTATAGTCATGGGGAAGCAATGAAATAATTTATGGTTGGGGTCACCACAACATGAGGAACTGTATTAAAGGGTCACAGCGTTAGGAAGCCTGAGAACCGCTGGTCCAGAGGCCAGATGTCCAGCATTAAGATGCTGGCAGGGTTAGCGGCTTCTGACTTCTCTAGATGGTTGTCTTTTCCTGTATCCACACAGTGGTTCTCCTCTCTATGTATCTTGTCCAGATTGCTTCTTTAATGAGCACACCGGTCCCTTTGGCCCATTTGTACACCATAAGCCCACACCTATCGACTCTTTAAAGACTCTGTGTATGGAAGTGTCCAAGAGACATAGTTGGTGCATAGCACTGTCTTATGGGTGCTGGATCCTGGCAATGTGCGGACATTAGCGGATGTTTACCAAAAGGTCTTATTCCTGCCTCCAGCCTGCCCTGTCTAGTTATATTCAACACTCCTTCCCAGTGCTGTTCAGGCAGTAACTGCTCAGTAAGTAGCTCTCTCAGGTTTCCATGGACTGTAAAGAGTGGAGTCTTCCTCTAGGTGGAGACAAGCACTAGTCTCCTCCCTTCAAGGCTAACCCAGTTGGGGCCGGTCAGAGACCTGATTAGAGGATCACTCTTATGAAGATGGGTTCAACTTACAATAATAATGTAATTATATTTGTATTTTTCCTTCCAAGAATTCTCACTCCCTAGTGTTGTCCATACACGCCTCGTGGACAAGCCTTTCAGGGCCCTGACTTTATGAAGCTGTGTGGCTGCCTGTGGCTAGGTGGCTGCCCTTGGTGCTCCTTAAGCAAAGAAACATAGCTTCTGTTCATTCTCTCCTTCATCCTCCTCCCCCTCCCTTCCAGAAAGCTATGAGATTACAGGTTGCCTGCCCTGTGTGTGTGTGTGTGGGGGGGGGTGAGTTCCTTTTAAACTCTAATAAATTGTCCATGAACGGGTTTGTATCCATTCATAAGTTATTTTATGAATGATGCTGGGTGGTGGTAGTGTAAGCCTTTAATCCCAGCACTCAGGAGGCAAAGGCAGGTGGATCTTTGAGTTCAAAGCCAGCCTGGTCAACAAAGCTAGTTCCAGGACAGTCAGAGCTACTCAGAGAAACTCTCACAAAACCCAAAACCAACCAAAAATATTTTAGGAGTCAGACAAAGAACCCCAAGAGGGGGTCCTGATTTCTCACGTTATCATCATATGAGGGCTCTGCTGGGGCGTCTCAGGATTTCTGGTAACACTTTTTTTTTTTCTTGACTTCTAATTGGTAGAGAAAACAAACCTGGTCCTGTGTCTTTAGACAGCACCATAACCAGGCCACTGCTGTGTCATGCCTTCAGGGATCTTAATTTCTTTACTTTAGGAAGCAGTCTGGGCCATCCGGTCTACTCCCAGTCCTTAAAATGGCAGTGTCACATTACAGTGTCCAAAATGACAGTGTGGGCTCAGCTCAGGCTGGACTCTGACAAGGTAAATAGAAATATTGCTGGGGTAGATAAAAGCTTACACTCAACATTCCCCAGGATCCTGTGAGAAGGGTCTCTGTTGTTAGGAAAAGTTATTACATACCTTATCTCTTTACCTCTGGCAAATAGGGTAGTTAGCTCCCTGGTAGCACAAGCCTGTGCAATATCTAAGCTGTAACACTAGCTCCCGGGCTGTCCTGGCTTGCACACCTCCCCAACCCTGCAGCTATGTGCTCTCTTTAAAACTGGCAAGACTTTCCGCTATCTTTTGCTACACTCTTGGCCTCATGAGGGGCAGCCATGGCAGTGTTGAACTCCCCCAAATATCTCTTGCTATTTTCTGTCCACCTGAGAGAGAGTCACGTGGCAGTTTCATATTACAAGCTTTTCTTCCACCCGTGGAATGTCTACTTTGGTGGCCTCACTGTGCCCCCACTTGTGGGCCCTATGGTCTTTTTTTTTTTTTTTTTGAAGATTTATTTTATTTATTTTATGTGTATAGGTACATTGTAGCTGTACAGATGGCCATGAGCCATCATGTGTGTGGCTGCTGGGAATTGAACTCAGGACTTCTGCTGGCCCCGCTCGCTCCGGCATAATTCACTGTAGCTGTCTTCAGACGCACAAGAAGAGGGTGTCATATCTCATTACGGGTGGTTGTGAGCCACCATGTGGTTGCTGGGATCCAAACTCAGGACCTTCAGAAGAGCAGTCAGTGCTCTTAACCGCTGAGTCATCTTGCCAGCCCCGGGCCGTACAGTCTTTAAAGCTCTCTGGATGGTCTTGCCATGTTGCTGAAGTTAAGATCAATAGATGTGCCTCCTCCATTAAGCATGTGAGCATAGATGGTGATCCAAGATGGATGCTCAGGTTCTGTCCTACACTGTGCTGTGGAGATGACAGAAGTGGGTGGGTACTGGGTCTCGGGACAGTTTGAAGACAATCTCTGGAGTTGGTAAATGCTTCCTTTAGTGAGTGGTGAACAATAGAATTCCAGAAAGGTCTTCCCTTGGATAACAATGTAATCAATAGTAGATACTTGATAAGTCAGGTGAATGAATGAATGAATGAATGAACTAATAGTGATGAAGCCTGTCCGCCCAGGCTTTCCTTGTCAACTCCTTTGCCACCGTGTCAGCTTTGACCTTTGTGGGATTCTGGGTAGATATTAATAGTCTTTCCCACTCCCTCTATTCTATATATCTCAACACCTAACCTATACATATTGCTTTAGACTATTTCCAGGCCATTGAGTAACAGTTTTCTGTAATTTGGTGATTTTTCTGCAGCCTTCATTGTAGGAGCTGCATCTCCATTCTCAGTTCCTTTAGACTAAACATCTTATTTCTGTCTGTTTTGATATGCACTACAGTCTCTAAAATTTTGTTTTCATTTTTTTTTTCCAAATTTTACCCTGACCAGCTGAGATTGGCTTTGATTACTTTATTTCTCCTCCACTAATGGAAGCAGCCAGTGCCCAAAGTTTTTGAGAAACACTAACAGCCAAACTGTCATTATTTTTCTCTTGAGACAGGGTCTCATTTTGTAGCACTAACTAGCCTGAACTTGCTATAGAGACCAGGCTAGCCTTGAACTCACAGAGATCCACGTGCTTCTGCAGCTTGACCTCTAGACTTAAAGCCATGCACCACCATACTCAGCCTAACAACCAAACCTTTTTTTAAAAAAAGTAATGGGCAAATGGCTTGGGCAATCCTTTTTTTTTTTTTTTTTAATTTTATTTATTTAATGTATGAGTGCTCTGCTGCATATACATCCACCTGCCGGAAGAGGGCATCAGATCCCCCTATAAATGGTTGCGAGCCACCATGTGGTTGCTAGGAATTCAACCCAGGACCTCTGGAAGAGCAGCCTGAGTCATCTCTCCAGCCCCCACCAAACTTTTAATGAGCACATATTTTCACCTTGAACTCTGAATGGGCTGTCTAATTTTATTATCAAAATAATCTTGTTCTGTGGCCCTACTGCAGTTCCCTTTCACAATGCGATAATGTCAGGTTTCTGTTTCCAGAAGCAAGATTCAAACCAGGGCATTGGTCGGTGTTCTTTCCTATCATTAGAAAAACTTTAAAAGGTTGAAAAGAAGCTCAGAACCACACAAAGTTACTATTTTATTAACTAAAGACAACAAAATAAAAAATTATTACAGGTGTTGTTTGGGAGTAAGGGGTTCTCATTTCCCTGGAATGGCCACGTTGACTTGGAAATCAGTCTCTGGACTAACTAGTGTCGTGCAAGTTCATCCAGCTTCTAGAAGTCATGATGACCCTCACTCTCTTAGTTAGGATTTTACTGCTGTGAACAGACACCATGACCAATGCAACTCTTATAAGGACAACATTTAATTGGGGCTGGCTTACAGGTTCAGAGGTTCAGTCCATTATCATCAAGGTGGGATCATGGCAGCATCCAGGCAGGCATGGTGCAGGAGGAGCTGAGAGCTCTGTATCTTCATCCGAAGGCTGCTAGCGGAAGACTGGCTTTTAGGCAGCTAGGATGGGTTTTTGTTGTTATTGTTGTTTTGGTTTGGTTTGGATTTTTGTTTGTTTTGGGTTTTTGTTTGTTTGTTTAGTTTTTTGAGACAGGGTGTCTCTGTATAGCCCTGTCTGTCCTGGAACTCACTCTGTAGAACAGGCTAGCCTCAAACTCAGAAATCTGCCTGCCTCTGCCTCCCAAATTCTTGGATTAAAGGCTTGTGCCACCACTGCCTGGCTAGGATGAGGGTCTTAAGCCCATGCCCACAGTGACACACCTACTCCAACAGGGCCACACCTAATAGTGCCACTCCTTGGGCTGAGCATATACAAACCATCACACTCACCCTATGTTGGTTGAATTTTTTAGTTTTACTCCCAGTAGGAACTACAAAGTTCATAATTTTATGAATGAACAATGCCTCTTCATACTCAATGAAGGTTAAAATGAAATATATTTCTGAAAATGCCAAGTATGGATGAAGAGGTAGTGTACCTGGGCTCTTACACTGTGCAGAAAATGATCCAATGTACTGGTTCACCCAAAAGCATACTCATATATAGTCCTGATAAGAATTGATTACTTTAATTTTCCAAATTATTATTTTATGAGAAGAAACACATGATCATCTTAGTGCCTAATTTTAAAGGCATTTGATAAAATTCAATACACCCATGATGAAAATCTTTGAACTTGTAGTAATAGAGGAAACCTTTTTAACCTGACAGTTTCTATTAAAATTTACCCAAAACATCATATATGAGCACAAGAAATGAAAATAGTCCATTAAATGCAACAACATATCCACTATCTGTATCTATTTAGTATAGAAGGGATACATTTAGAATTTAATGTGAATTTATAAGTATTAAGTTTGGGAGCTGGAGAAATGGCTCAGCAGCTAAGAGCACTAGTTGTTCTTGCAGAAGACCTGGGTTCAGTTTCCAGTACCTACATAATGCCTCATAACCACCCATAGACATTTATAAGGTCTCATACACATACAGTGAATAAATCATAAAAATACAGTAAGTTAAAACTACCAGGCAAGAGCTGGGAATGTAGCTCTGTGATAGAGCGCGTGCCTAGATGTTTAAGACTCTGGCTCAGTGTAATCTCGAACACCAGGAAACAAAATAAAACAAAACAAAACAACAACAAAAAAACCAATAGTAATATCAATAGACTTAAGTTCTGATTGTGCCAAGCATCCCACCTGTATTGTCCTTCCCAGTCCACACCATATTCAGCATCACTCTCATCCCACCTTACAACTGAAGCTACCAGTGTCACACTGCTTGATGTACTCAAGTCACGGAGCTAGAGTACACGTAGACTCTGAGTTGCTGCTGTGCCTTGGAGGTGACTCTTAGGAATGAAGGATAAAGGATGGTGGGAGGAGCTCACCAGTCCTTCCAAGGTGGACGCATCCAGGAACCCTGGTGAAGGAGAAACTGGGCATCCATCTTTACTGGCGCTAGGCTCTGCAACTTTGCCTTATGCGAGAACTTCAGGTTCTCTTGGGTGTGTTGAGAAGTGGTCTGCTTCTGTAAGGAGACAACAGATGTGCTCCAGGGAATGTATTTCCTTGGAGGGCATTGGGACAGGACAAGCAACAGTGTGACTCAGGGATGAAGTTTTGACGACAAACCCCTCTGCAGCTGGCCTGTGCCATCCCAGAAGCTATTAACCAGTGTCTCAGGCCAGATTAGAATCCTAGCCCAGGCACTGCTGACTGAGCCTGTACCTCTCTGGGTCTCAGTTTCCTTCTTTGTAAGGGGCTATGAGATTAGGTAAACTTGAAAGGGTCTGCTATTCTGACTTCTCTGTCAGGGCTTTAGAATTTCCACACATGGGCCTGTCGATTTTAGAAGTGATTTCAAACTTGACTTTATGGAGAGAGTTCAGAAGTTCCCACGTGTTGGGGATCGGTTCTAATGCTTTGAATTGATCCGGCTCCCCAAAACTGGGAATCTATGTGTCCAAATGCTGAAGGTCCTTGTCCCCAGTTGGTTTTTGATCAATCAATAAAAAAAGCCAATGGCCAATGGCTTTGGATTTATGTGGGCTAGGATCTGGGAGAGGGGAAGAAGACCAGACCAGACCTAACAGCCTGCCAACATGTGAGAATCAGAAAAGTGGCCACACAGGCCACCTTTCCAATTGTGTTTTGGGGTAGCAGAGATGAAATGTAGATTTTAAAAGATGTTAACTCAGAAGTACTGGAGGAGTGTTTGCTAGCAGCGGGGAGGATTAGAAGTGTCCAGCCCTTGAGCTAGTCAAGGCATTTTACATTAACTGGAGTGTGAGGGCGTGTGTGTGTGTGTGTGTGTGTGTGTGTGTGTGTACCTGTGTCTTTCATTCACGTATCCAGGTAGCTCCTGGGTGGATTTGGTGAGTGTGTGCAACCTGTCAGGAGCAAAGCCATTTAGCCAAACTACTGCCACACCCAACACTACAGAGTGCCATCCACTGAGGATGCCTCTGCACTTATGTGCTGGTGCTTGAGATGAGGTTTCATCTTAAAATAAAGAGTTCTATCGCTGTGCACTTTGAAAACCATAAAACCATGCAACTGAAACCCAATTTGATTTTGTTTTTTTGTTTTTTGTTTTGTTGAGACAGAATCTTTCTATGTAGCTCTACCTGTTCGGGAACTCTCTATGTCAGAGGTTCTCAGCCTTCCTAATGCTGAGGCCCTTTAATGCAGTTCCTGATTGTTGGAGCCTAGGATTAGCCACACACTGAGCACCCAGACACCAATCTCAGATACGATGAAAATTTATGGAATGCTTATTCAGACCGATTGATCAGGACCACGAAAAGGACCAGAGAGCTTAAATGTGCTACCAGTCTGTTCTCAGGGCAGGCTTTTTATAGGAAAAACCAGGTTCAAAATGTAAAAACAAGCAGTGAAGTGGTACCACGTATTTGACTAAGTAGACAAAGTACTATCAGCTGTCCTGTGAGCTGATTGGTCCTCAGTGAAGTAAAGAGGGAGGTAGACAGGTAGTGAACAGGGGAGTTCCGGCATATTGAGATAATGGAGTACAAGTGATTCAACCATATCTTTTTTGGCTCATTAATAACATTTTTTAGTGTGAGTTAAAGATGACTCCTAAAAAGTGGATGACTTAATTTTGCCCTGTAAGCAACATGGAGGTGACATACAGAATGGCTACAGTTATATCAGGACCATATCATTCATGCTGATTTTGTCAAGTATACAATTATTTTCAATGTTATTCATAACTGTGATTTTGCTACTGTTATGAATTCTAATGTAAATATCTATGTTTTCTGATGGTGTTAGTCAACTCCTGTGAAAGGGTCATTCAACTCCCAAAGAGGTTTTGATCCACAGGTTGAGAACCGCTGCTGTGTAGACTAGACTGGCCTCAAACTCACAAGAGGTCTGCTTGCCTCTGTTTCCTGAGTGCTGGGATTAAAGTCCTGTGTGACTGCAGGCCAGCTAGAAACTCTTAAGACAAGATGAACTTTAAAGACTTAAAGGAATGACATTAAAATTCAGGAGTTTCACACTGAACGGATGGTATGCCCCCTAATGCTACTGAGGACCTCTCTCCTGTTCACCCTGAGGCATAACTCATGGGCCATCCAGCTCAATGGATATCATTAATCTGGGAGAGACTCTTTATAAGCAAAGGCTCTGTGGAAGCCACTGGCTGACCAGCAGTATTGTCATCCAAGACTAGCATTCTCTCAAGCATCATCACCGTGGGCAGTGGTCTGTTCAGGCAATCTGGGCCTAGTCGAGAACAGGCCTGGCACTCTGGAGCCCCAGTGGGCAATAATTTCTGCCTGCAAGGGATGGAAGGAGTTTGGCCACACCTCCTGGGACCCTGGCTCCTGTTTCAGTCCCAACCCCCTCACAGCCCCCCACCCCCACCCCAGGAGATGTGTGTTCTGTCAAGTAGACAATGCCCCAAGCTCCCAGCACTCTATCTGGACCCTACTCCCAGTCAGCTGACCACAGCCAGGAATGCCCCACCCCACAGACAGATGGCCCCACCTCACAATATAAGGGGTGGTTTGCCCCCTCCTGTCTCTCTTGCTTTCTTTTCTTGCCCTCCTCTCTTTCTTGCTCTCCCTTCTCTGTTGCTCTTCTCTCTTGCTTTCTTCCTCTCTTGCCCTCTCTCTCTCTCCTTCTCTTCTCCTCTCCTTCCTCTCCTTTCTTTCTCTCCACATGGTCATGGCCGACTTCTTTTCTCTTTCCTATAATAAAATATTTCACGATTATGCATTGCCTCTTTTTAACTAACGTGTCGCACAGTCCCAGTATCAGAAGCAGAGAGACACAGGCCATCACATCACCACAGAGATGGTGACACCGTCGATTTCAGGACAGCTTATGAAAAATGAAATAACACAGCATCAAATGTAATGCATTAGTTTTAAGATACATTTTCAGTTTAGGAAATTACAGTGTGGAGAAAGATGGGGAAGGAATCAAGCATTGACAAATGGCCTTCTTTGCTGGAGTCCCTGCTGTGCAGTAAGAGGCAAAGGACTGTTTTCTGGGGCATTTTCCCCTGGACCCAGTTATCAGTTTGAGTCCTGGTCAGCAGCCTCCAGCCCTGAAGAAGTTTCTCGTGTCCTTGAGTTTTGTTTGCAGTTAGGAGGCTACAAATGAGCTGTGTTACCCAAAGAGAAACAAGGCTCTTGGTGACCTTTTATTTTTTCCTAAGACTTATTTATTTTATGTATGTGAGTACACTGACACGCTCTTCAGACACACCAGAAGAGGACATCAGATACCATTGCAGATGGTTGTGAGCCACCATGTGGTTGCTGGGAATTGAATTTAGGACCTCTGGAAGAGCAGCCAGTACTCTTAACCACTGAGCCATCTCTCCAGCCCTCAGTGACCCATTCTGACATTTTCTTTCTTTCTTTTTGTTTTTTGTTTTTTTCAAGATTGGCTGTCCTGGAACACACTCTGTAGAGGAAGCTGGCCTTTAACTCAGAGATCTGCCTGCCTCTACCTCCTGAGTGCTGAGATTAAAGATGTGTACCATCATGCCTGGGCCATTTTGATATTTTTATCTCTCTCCTTGCAAATTAGCTGATCCTGAATTAAGATGATTTTTCCCCCAACAACTTGATCAAAGAATAGGTGCTCACAGTGATTCTCTGGTGTCTGCCAGTCCTGCAGTTGGTCAATGGCACATTCTAAGGCAGGAAAATAGTAAATTAATATCTGTTAGTTTCTTCACTCCATTTACCCCTAAAGGCAGCCCCCAGATGGATTCTTTTTTAGTCTGTGTGGAAAAGATGGAAGGAGAACTCACAGCCATGCAGTTAGTGTCGACAAGCATCCCTTTCTGTCCCAGTGCCACCTCCACTGTCTCCATTGCAACAGGATTTTACTTGGTGTGAGCCACAGAAGAACAACTCACAGTGATTAAAACCACAAAGAGAACTAGCAGATATAACAAAAGCTACAAGGCAGCTCCCAAGCTAACCAAGCACGGTGTTCTTCTCAATCTAACCTCAGCCATCATCTGCACTTCAAAAAGCAAACCACAGAAAAACTCAGACAATGTCAACTCCCTCTGGATCACCTATGTTTAAATATATACACAAATCTTTGTGTATGTATACACACACACACACACACACACACACACACACTCACGTGCACACATACAGCAGGAAAGCAGAAGGGGATGAAAGGGACCCAGCAGGAGCCAGAGGAGGGGTGAATCAGGGTGAGAGAGGACTGAACTTGAGCAAGTATGACCATTGATATATGTGCATGAACATGTGACAATAAAACCCGCTATTGTATATACTAAGTAAAATATGAATAATCTTTAAAAGAGAAAAAAGTAAATGGCTTTCTTAATCCCAAGAAAGCTGCAAGATCAAAAGGCATCCTATTCTGATAGAAACTGAAGAAGGAACCTCATCTATTTAAATGAGCTATAGCAATTTCCCTAGAACCCTACTGTACTAGAGGATTTTATATCATTTCATTTGCTAAAACTGGGTCATGTATCTTTATAAAAATACTACTTTGTGTGGACATGAGACCATTGATTAGTTTAGTCTAACAAACTCGATCTGACTCCATTAACAAAACAAACCACAGCAAAGACTAAGACCTGCTAAAACGGGTACAAAAAGGGAATGTTTGGTTAGTGTCTTATTTAGGGTTTTACTGCTGTGAACAGACACCATGACCAAGGCAACTCTTATCAGGACAACATTTAATTGGGGCTGGCTTACAGGTTCAGAGTGAGTTCATTATCATTAAGGCAAGGACCTGGCAGTGTCCATCAGGTATGGTGCAAGAGGAGCTGAGAGGTATACATCTTCCTTTGAAGGCTGCTAACAGAATACTGACTTCCAGTCAGCTAGGATGAAGGTCTTAAAGCCCGCACCCACAGCGACACACCTACTCCAACAAGACCACACCTCCAAATAGAGCCACTCTCTGGGCCAAGCATATAGAAACCATCGCAGTTAGCAACCAGTGACATCTGCTTATAGAGTCTCGAGCCAATGAGATACTGACCTGGGCTGGTAGGTCATTCTTCAGTGACAGGTTCCTGAGAGAGTAAACCGGGGGATGAGAAAGTAAGCTAGGAAAGCTAGGGTCAGGAGGTCTTGCAGAAGCTTCATCTTATGCTAAACAAGCTTATTAAGAAGTACAACATGCCATGTACAGTTTGCAGGGGGGAAACTGAACAGCGTCAACCGAAACCTGTCATACAGTGGAACGAAGTCAGCAGGAAGCCAATCAAGTACTGTCACACAGGGAACACGGGATATCCCACGTGCATGTCACAGAGTCCACAGCAGCCCTGGGAACGATACCTATAGCTCTTTAGGGTGGACTAGGGTCGGAAAATGATAGAGATGCTCAGCAGTCAAGCTCTGCATGTCATGACGTTTCATGTAGAGAAGTCTCGGGGTAGGAATCTAGCTAGAGTACTTCTCTAGCAGGAATGAGATGCTGGTTTCAATCCTCTGCCCTGTCCCACCCTGGAAAATTACTAAGTCAAACTACCAACAGGTCCCCATGCTGTCATTGGTCTCTAACAACTCTTAATAGAGTACCCTCAGTATCTAGAATCATTGATTTCAGCCCAGAAACAATAGCCGAATGCTCCACCATCTCTTGTTAGCATCATATAGAATATTTCAACGACTCGTTTGAAATCATAGCTTTCTCTTTTAGTTGGATAACCAAACATTCCCAGCTCATCTGCTATGCTTCTAAAATTACTACGAGTGCCTCTTCTCTCTTTTAGAAGTGTCCTTGATCCATCACTCAAGGATCCCCTCAATCCTTCCTGGCACCCACAGTGTTATATAAAGCACACTTGCTTCCCTATTATAGCTTATGTGAATATGCTTGAATAAATTGCGTTTCTATATGTGGTTTCAAATGGGCATCTTTCCTGTGAATATATTAGTCACTGCTCAACTCCCCTACCCTGCATCAGGCTGCTCTGGGCACAGATCTTCAAAGTACCCCAATGCCCAGTTGTTGAATGTTGGAGGCGTTGTGCTATTGGGAGGTGGTGGGAAATTGTATCATTGGGAGCATGCCCTTGAAGGAGATGCTGTGACCCTATATCTCATCTCTTTTACTCTTTGCTTTTCTCCCACCATGAGGTGAGCAATTTCGTCTGACAAGCCCCTCTTCTCCACCCTACCCTGATGTTTTACCTCTCCACAGTCTAGTAGACACCTGCGCAGAGTGGACCATAACCCTGGAAAGGGAGCAAAGCTAAATCCTTCTCTTAAGCTGATTTCCCCCAAGGGCTTGCTAAAGTAACAGAATACCGATTCAGGTACACATGTAACACAGTGTTGACATCAACACATGCACTCATACTTAACAATTTCCGCTATTCCCATTTAATCCTAAATCAAGACCAGCAGAGTCCATGATAAGTGACAATGCTCTGCGTATGGAGGAGTGTTAGGGCCCAATATTGAGTAACAAATTCTTTTATTGTTATAAACCCCACCTCCTGGATGCCCATATCTGTCAGCAGTGGCCCAAACGCACCTCCTGGACCATGTCACTTCTCACAGAAGAACCAATGACCAATGCAAAGTGCTTCCTATTTAGAATCACAGGGGAGGTACCTTCAAGCACATCTCCCTTAGGAGCAGACAACATGTGTGTCCTCCTAGTCATCATACCAGGGGCCTCCTAGTCATCATACCAGGGGTCCATCCAACCGGAAGAATATCTGCCATGAATGTGTGACAATGTTTCTACAACACAGAATGGTCCCATTTGATAAAAGGATATTTAATAATTCAGTGCTTACTTTCAAGTACTATATTTTAGTATCTAAAAAAAGTATCATAAACTTGGCAATAGTATTCTTTAGATTTAATTTTGCAACAAAGAATAAAACTATGAATGATGTCTTAGCAATGTTGGTGTCTGACAAAATACATTATTCCCTCCAAAAAGATATTATTTAGAACTTGTGTTAAGCTGGGCAGTGGTGGTGCATACTTTTAATTTCAGCATTTGGGAGGCAGAGGCAGGCAGATTTCTGAGTTCGAGGCCAGCCTGGTCTACAGAGTGAGTTCCAGGACAGCCAGGGACTCACAGAGAAACCCTGTCTTGAAAAAACCAAAAAAAAAAAAAAAAAAAAAAAAAAAAAAAAAAGATCTTCCTGAGAGCCAGGCAGTGGTGACACATGCCTTTGATCCCAGCTCTTGGGAGGCAGAGGAAGGCGGATCTCTATGAGTTTGAGGACAGCCTGATCTATAGAGAGTTCTAGGATAGCCAAGGCAGGAAGCCAAGGCATAAAAAACCTTGTCTCAAAAAACAAAACAAAACAAAACAAACCCCAAATGAACGAACAAACAAACAAAAAAGTCAAAACCGTCATAAGTTTTCTTTATTTGAAAATTATGAGTAAGCTCTGTTAATTTCATATAACTTCTGAGAAAAAAATCTACAACTTAGGATCAAAGAATAAATAGTTGTATGAACACTTTATTGCTCTTGGACAACTGGAATAAATACTTTCATCCTGTATGCTTCCTCTTTGCATTTTCCTCTGTGTCACTTGTATGAAATGATCTCATTTGCATATCATCTTGAGCCAGCACATACACGTTCTGATCTCTGTTTGCCTTGTTTCCAATCACTGCCTAGAATATTTTTCAGAGTTTTCATATTGATGATATATATTTTATAATTATTTTTCTTTAAGAAAGTAATTTTGGTCACTTTGATCCTGGTTAACTTTATCAATTGGAGGAATATACAAACAAGCCATGCCATTAGATGGAAGCTGCCCTGCCCAGGAAAGCAGAATCAAGCTTGAACAAGGATTTGGCTTTACGACTATAAAAGCATTTTTGTGAAAATCCCAATTACATTTCAAATGTGTAAAATCTGTGTATTGAACCGAAGTCTCTTTGCTGTGCTTTGGGGAGCTGCCAGGGACTGAGAGCAGGCACACCACATATGCACTCTCTGCCAGTATTTTTAGGGTAGAACTCTAAGTAGAGTTTGGTCTGTTGTCAACACAATAATTTCTAATCACCAAAAAGGCACATGTTCTCCCTAAAACTCAAAAACTAAAATTTATTCTTGAAGGCATTATGCTAAAATACCACTTTAGCCCAGAGAAAACTCAGCTCTCAAATGTATTCCTTTTTTTTTTTTAAAAGACCATCTACGTTTCCTTGGTAACAACAGTGGTGTTTTCTTGTCCTTGTGGCCCAGAAGCCCTCTGTCCCGTGCAGAAACAAAGGCAGCCCTACTAATCAGGCACATGGGCCACCAACCACAAAGGCCCAGGTAAAGCTGAGACCAGCACAAAGTTGTTCTACAAAATAATGGCATTGGTTTCACAAAGACACACATAAAAACCAGCCTTATGAAATAAACCTATTCATTTCTCTTCATTCAGGTAACAGCCCCTAAGAGAACTTTATTGAACTATCACTTTCCCTTTACTTGTTATGGCAATGTAAGGCAACGTCCGCTTTTCCCTCCGTCTTGTTTACCCCATCAATTAGGTCTTTGAACCAGATTCTGGATAGGACTAAAAATCTAAGACTTAAAAGAATTGTATCTTTTTTTTGTTTTTGTATTTTGAGACATAGTCTCACTATGTAGCCCAAGCTGATCTTAATCTCAAAGATCCTGTGGTCTCCATCGCCTCTGTTCCAGTATCATAGACGTAGGCCATCATGTAACCTATGAACTGGTAAGGCTTTGATTTTAATCTTTTTGCACAAGTGCTGGTATCACTTATACACAGCATAGGTACAGATTTTAGATGGACTCTTCGAGTAGTTTTGGGAACTGTATATCTAAATGTATATATAAATTATATTTATGTAAATGTTTACATTGTAATTACTGTATCTTTGATATGAAATGGCCTCATTTAAGTCATTTAATACGAGGTCATATTTTTGGTTCCTAAGTAGCATATTAGGATGTAGCTGAAGGGAAACATACTGAACTAGGAGTTTGAAAGTTCCCTGGACTATGTGCTTATATTCAAAAGTGGATGGCTAGGGACTAAGGCTGCTGGGGTTGTATATTCAGAACATATAAACAATTATAAAAATGCAACCTGCTTTAAAAATGGGAAAATAATTTCAATACACATTTTTCCAAAGGCAACATATAAATGTCCACTAAGATTGGGGTTTGCAGTGGTTTAGACTGCGTTTAGTCTCAGTATTTGGGAGGTAGTAAGAGGCAGGAGGATCAAAATTCAAGGTCAGCTTCAGCCATATAAGTTGAGGTCAGGGTAGGTCACACAAGGCCCTGACTCATTCAGCAAATAAGCCAATGCCGCAGGAAAAAGTGCTCAACAAAGTTTGACCCTTAGAGAAACACACATTAAAATTGTAGTAAGATACAGCTCATTCCCCATGAGGATTATTACCATAAAGACATAGAGTGATTAAAGGCTTGGTCCATTGCTAGGGAGACTGAACATGGTGTAGCTATGGAAAGAGTAACCTGACAGGGCTTAAAAAGTTAAACATGGAGTTACCATTGTCTGTGTGTGCATCCGAGACAAATGGAAATATAAGTCCTCACCTCACAAAGCTTGTGTGTGAGCATTTATAACAGCAATATTCTAAGTAGCCTGAAAAAGTAAAAAGCCCATGTCCGTGATTGATGAGTGGATAAATGAGACGCTGTGATCCGAATACTGGGGTGGCACGTGGCAGGAAAGGGTGTGAAGCATGAGCAGATGCTGCGACTGGGGTGTGCCCCACTTTGACATGCAGCTGTGGGAAGCCAGCCACAACTGACCCACACTATATGATTCCATTCACATGCAACACTCAGAACATGCAAAGCTTCAGAGCTGGATAGTAGATTACTGTCACTCAGACGTCAATGTGAATAAAGGAGTAAGGAGAGAGAGGGAGGAAGCACTAACGAGGCAGAGTTTATATTTGGATGAAATAAATATTGTATAGCTAGATTGTGATAGAACTTTGAGAATATACCTAAATATGAGGGAGCTGTAATCTTTTACATGTATGAGTTATATACATACCAGGAAGGCTGTCTCAAAAAGTGATAGACAAAATATTAGAAGAAATCTAAACATGTTCCATTTTTCTCTAGGTAATAAAGGACTCCTTAAATGGTTCCCCACATTACAAATAACAGAGGAAGTTACTGATAAAATATTTGTACTCTAACTGCCATAATTAGCGATTTCTGTCTACTGAAAATACCACTAGGAAGTTGAAAGGAGAAACCAGTCTTAGTATATTTGCAAAGGGAGATCTGTCTAGTCATAGCAAAGTGCTTTGTATTTTAGTCAATGCAGCATCCTTCTCAAGCCAACTGGTTGCTTTGTGGGGAGGGAGGGGTTGGGTCTGGTCAGTGCTCCTGAGCTGCAGTGTGACCCGCAGGTCTCAGCAAGAAGATGCAGAGGAGTAATACTGGCACCTTGTTCCTAGGTGTTAGAGCAAGGTGACTTGCTGAAGTAAAATTTTCTCAACCAGGAAGCTCTTCTGACCTCAGGGCCTGTCTGTGGTCCAGAGGGCCTTCAAGGCTGCCTCAGTGAACCTCCCTCAGGGAGCAGCCAGCCTCTTAACAGATTGCCCACAAACAGCCCTGGTTCATTGTATAGCCCAGGACCATTTGTATCCCTAGCAGAACTATGAAGGAGTTACAGTCACTTCACTGTCTTGTCAAGACCTTGTCAGATTTTAAGACTTTTGATATCTGTAGACATATCATTTGGTATGGTGACTTCACTGTCAGTGATGTCCTCTACACGCACCCAGAACTGGTACAAGTTGTAGAAAGTACAGGGCATGTGCACCAGGAGGCAAAGCATCTAAAACAGTATTGTTTGTGAAGCTTAAATGTTACAAACCACCACAGTGCCCCATGGGTGAAGAAGAGATACTTTTTAACCAACTGACTGTGGTATATCAGGCAGTAAGACAAAGGAATGGAAGGGATTTGCTTTACAAATATCCTGATAAAAAGAACGCATCTGGCAATGCAGCCTTACAAAAAGATATTTATTATTAATAAATATATATGCTGTGAAAGTAAAGATAAACCAGAAAGAATTAATACAAAAGTTTGCATAGCAAGCTAACCATCTTTCTTCCTTTCTTTCTTTCTTTCTTTCTTTCTTTCTTTCTTTCTATTTTATTTTTTATTTTTATTTTTTTTGAGACAGGGTTTCTCTGTGTAGCCCTGGCTGTCCTGAAACTCACTCTGGAGACTAGGCTGGCCTCAAACTCAGAAATCTGCCTACCTCTGCTTCCCAAGTGCTGGGATTAAAGGTGTGAGCCATCACTGCCCACCATCTTTATTTATTTAAGAGTTACTTGACAGTTAGCAGGAACACTGGAAACATGGGCAATTGGTTTTGTTTTATCTTGTAGCTTATCAGAAGAATTTATTTCATTGTTATTTATATTACTTATGTTATTTTTAAAGTGTTCTGTGCCCAAATTCTTCCTTATTCCCCCCTAACCAACCCACCTTTTTGATTTTTTGAAATAGGTTCTCATTCTATAGCCCAGTCTGGCCTCAAACTCACAACACACTTCCTGCTTTCAGCCACAAGTGTCAGACTACAGGGGTGAGCCACCATGCCTGTGAAATATCTCCTTTTTATGAGGACATCAATCATATTGTCAGAGAACCTTCACTCACTTTTTTTTTTTTACCCTGATAATCTTGTAAAGACTCTGTTTCCAAAATACAAGTGCATTCTACCCCTTGAAGTTCCTGGGGATTAAGAATCATCAAGAGTCAAGCCGTAATGATGTTGGGTTTGTTTTAATTGTGTTGACCTTGAGATTTCTTTTGGGGCTCTGGAGTAAACAGCTTGAAGCCTGAATCTGTCCTGCAGTGGACAGGCGCTGAGGACTCAAGTGTTCAGGTGACACTCATGAGGACAGAGATGGTGACTGAGTCTGTGGGGTAGGGAGGAGAATATCTGAGAACAGGACATTAGTGAGAGGGACAAACCCACCAAGGGGACTCAAGTAGAGAAAGGGAATGAGTTGTGTGAGACAGCAGATGACTGAAGCGGGCTTTGGCATATAGCAGAAGATCAGAAGGAGTGACGTGGGTGGAAGCTAGATCAACCCTCTCAGAAGATAAAGTGGCCAGGAGCCTGCAGAACACACTTCAAAATCCTGAATGAGAAAGGGAAGATCATAGCTGCGAAGAAAAGACCATAGTCGTGTCCAGAGAAGTGGCTGGTTACCTTGGTTACGTTTAAGGCGGGAGTGGCTAGGGCATGTTAAAATGATGATTCCAAAGCTTTGGGAGAGATGGGGTTGAAGAGAGAAAAGGAAAGGTGTCGGTTATGGCTCTGAATAAATGAAGGGACAGGACCAGAGACTAGGAAGAGGGAGCCTGTGGCATGTATAAACCCAACCCTCAGTCACCAAATTAGATAAATATGTAACAAGTTTTAAAAAGCCGACTATGGATTCTGGGGATATAGAGGACCTAATAATGATGATGTGATGGCCCAGTAAGATTAACTTACACCCTTCAGTTCTCAGCTGCTGAATGCAGTAAGCCTTATTTCATAATCACATTTCAGTCTAATGAGAACAGACATGGAATAGGGAAATCCCTTGACATCCAGAGACCCTGACTCCTGTCTAATGATTCTTCCACCTTCTAGAGCTAGAGTGTATTTTCTTGTACCCAGAAAGAATGGGTAGTAGGAGATATCATGCAGAGGCTATTGTGGGAAGATTTAAGGACCAAGCCTGGTGGTGGGTGACATAGTTTCTGCTATATACCATAAACCAAAGTTTAGTTCCACATTTTTTTAAAGCCTTCAGTAAGCAATTATCTAGCTTTTATTACAGATTCACAGTCTCCTAGTCTTGGTCACTGTTCTATTGCTGCAAACAAGGCCACGCCTCCTAATCCCTCTCAAGTAGTGCCACTCCCTAGTGACCAAGCATTCAAATATATGAGCCCAGGAGGCTATTCATATTCAAACCACCATGGTCATTAGTGGCCTTGTTGGAGGAAATGTGTCTGTTGGAAGTAGGCTTAATGTTGCAGAAGCTCAGGCCAGGTTTATTCTCCCTCCCTCTCTCTCTCTCCCCCTCTCCATTGCCCTTCCTCTCCCTTATCCCTCCCCCTCCCCGACGTCTCTCTTTCTCTCCCTGCTGCTGGCAGATCTAACTCTCACCTTCTCCAGCACCATGTCTGCCTGCCTGCCACCATGCTTCCTGTCATGATGATAATGGACTAAACCTCTGAAACTGTAAGCCAGCCCCGAATCAATGCTTTCCTTTATAATATTTACCACAGTCATGATGACTTTTCACAGGCACTCTGCTTGAGGGTCTTCAGACTCTAAGAAGTTAAGTATCTTATCTAAAGCTACATGCGTGATAAGTGGCTGAGCTGACATCCAGTCTGGAGATCTTACATACAATATAAGCAGATAGAGACATATCAACTCATGTTCAATGGGATAAGAGAGACAGGCATCATTATCTGAAGATGCAGAGAGTGAGATGCTTAGACGCCATCGTAAAGGCTGAGAGCCAGGAAATTCTTGACAGATGCTGGCCAGCTACAACAGGATGCTGGGGCCAAGTTGGCTGCGTTGTATCTCAGCTCCATCTCTCATGAGCTGTTTACCTTTGGAAAAGCTATTTGCCTGTTTGAACTTGTTTTTCTCATCTGTAAGATGGGGTCACTGTACTGGCTGGTTTTGTGTGTCAACTTGACACAGGCTGGAGTTATCACAGAGAAGGGAGCT
>NW_022196898.1:85967757-85985762 GCF_008632895.1 Mastomys coucha
CCTTTCCTCCCCAACTTTCTTCTTGGTCATGATGTTTGTGCAGGAATAGAAACCCTGACTAAGACAGTCACCAACACTAAAGTTACATAGGGTTAAGTAAATTAACGTGAATGTCTGCTGTTACCTCCAAATTACTTCTGAGATAGACTGGTAGGCATCAATAGTGTTCTGTGGTAGGGGGAGCACATAAGAAACTGTATTTTTAAATGATGAGTTTGGGAAGGTGGGGTGTATTCAGAGAACTATTGCCTTTCCAGTTGGGCTGAGACAAACAGCTAACATTGGGCACAAAGGACTTGCAAGTGTTCAATTGGAGTCTAACTAATTCAACTGGAGTAGATACCCAGCTAAGGAATGTCCACATGAGTTCAAAGAGAATGTGGAACTTCTAAAGGTTTAGGAGCAGTGATACAATGACATTAGAATATTACTTTTAATTTTTTTTATCTTGTACGAGTATGAGCATTTCTGTGTGGGTGTGTGAAGTGTGCTTGTGTACCTCTATTGGCCAGAAAAGGAAGTCAGATGCCCTGCGGCTGAGTTTCAGGGATTGTGAGCTGCCCATGAGGGAGCTGGGAAGTGCACTTGGGTCATCTGCTGCAGCACTATACATCCTAAACCACTAAGCCATCTCTTCAGTCCCTGGGATGTTTTTTCCTAAGTATGATTTCATATGTCAAGCAAATGTACTGAGCAGATAAAAAAATTCCCAGTCTACTCAGTGGTTATATTTCTCAGGAGAAATTAATAACACAATCTTGTGCTTCATAAATCCCTCTATCCGCCCACCTACCCAACAATGAAATGCTTATTACATTAACACGCACTTCATCCTACATGTTCCTAAGAAGACAGTGAACATATCCACACAGATAAACAATCCGTGAAAATGTAACAGCATATCATATAGGCTATATCAGAAGGTGTTCGTCTAGGGTTAGGATCTTAAATAAGATGCAGACTCACTAACTACCACACTGCCTCAGCCTTCTGAAAGCACAGACATAAAGGGAATTTGAATCATGCGATTCTGATTACCTTATGAAAATTCTAATATTTTTTGGCAAGACAGGCTTTTTCCTTCCTTGAGCTCACTGGAAAAATAACATGTACTTTCTGTTAATGTCCAGTTTTTAGGAAGCGAAAAGTTAACCTCACACAATCATTTAGGGTGACTCATTGTCAACTGCAGCCTCTAAAACTCCAGGTCTAAAGTTTTCTTTGGACCAGTAGTTAAGGTTTTCCTGAACCTACATTCTTGAGTTTATATCTGAAACATCCTGCCAAGGGCCCGTGTGTTGAAGGTCTGACTGCCAGCCTGGAGCACCCTTGGGAGATCGCGGACCCTTTCACAGATGGGGCCTAGTGAGAGGAAGTTAGATCCTTTTTAGTATCCTAGAAGAGGTTCCCATAGCTCGTGCCCATTTCCTTCTCTCTCTTTGCCTCCCAGCTGCCACGAGGACAATTTCTTCCACTTTGCACCCTGGCACGTTAATTCTTTACCATAAACCAGAAGCAGTGAGACCAAGAGGTTGTTGTTGCTGGGAACGGAACTTTCGTCCCCTAGAAGACCAGCCAGTGTTCTTAACCACTGCACAATCTCTCCAGCTTCCACTCCACTTTTGAAAAGTAGATAGCATCACTGGTATTTTGTCACAGTGATGGAAAGCTCACCAGTACAGCACAATGCAATGCAGTGCATCACAATGCAACACAACACAGCACAATTCAATGTAATAGATGGACATTCTGGATCTCCAGTTAGTGAACTTTTAAGTTGCTTCCGATTTCCCATTACTATGAACAACACTGCATGACATCATAACATGTATTTCCTTGAGAGGTTTAATGGCTATTCCTACTTGTCAACTTGACTATATTGTTATGAACTACAATCCAGAATTGGAGGGGTCCCCTATGATCCAGATCTTGAGTCTGGAAGGCACAAGTTTCTGATATGGATCTTGACATGGAGATCTTGAGGTATAGTGGCTATGAAAAGCTTAGTTAGGCCCAGTCAAGGCACGCCTTTAATGGCAGAAGACCGAGGCAAGGAGATCTCTGAGTTCCAGGCCAGTCTGAGACAAAGTAAGTCCCAAATCCAGGCATGGTGGCACACTCCTTTAATCTGGGCCACACCTTCTGCTGGAGGCCTACATAAGGACATTGGAAGAAGGAAGACTCACTCTTCTTCAACTGCTTGGACTTATTTGCCAGCATGTCTGTTGGAACCTACTTCTAGAGAAGACCATCTGAAATAACTAGCTTCATGGAACTGAGCAACTACTAGATTCTTGGACTTCCCACTCATAGCTGCCCATTGTTGGGTTAGTTGGACTACAGACTATAAATCATCTCAATAAATTTCTTTAATATAGAGAAACATTCCATAAGTTCTGTGACTTTAGAGAACCCTGCCTAATACAGAGGTATGCAAACAATTCTCTAGGGAATAGAACCAGATATAGGACTGCTAGATAATGATGGATGAACAGTCTTATTAAATAATGCCTAATTACTCTTTGAACCGATTGAACTAATTTACACTAGCACCAGAGAATATCAGAATGTTTTAACATTTGGTGTCAGAACACGTTTTAAAGAAAATGTTATGGGGCTGGAGAGATGGCTTAGCAGTTAAGAACACTGACTGGGCTTCCAGAGGTCCTGAGTTCAATTCCCAGCAACCACATGGTGGCTCACAACCATCTGTAATGGGATCTGACTCCCTCTTCTGGTGTGTCTAAAGATAGCTACAGTGTACTCATAAAAATAAAATGAAGAAATAAATCTTTTAAAAAAAGAAAAAGGGAAAAAGCAATGTATGAGATGATAGCCATTGTAATCTCAGCATGGCTGTTGAAGGGCTTCATCTTTTCAAGAATTTCTTGGCTGTTAGGCGTGGTCTTCCTCCTGTGAAATAGCTGAGCAAATGATTTTTTTTTTTCGAGACAGGGTTTCTCTGACTAGCCCTGGCTATCCTGGAACTCACTTTGTAAACCAGACTGGCCTCGAACTCAGAAATCTACCTGCCTCTGCCTCCCAAGTGCTGGGTTTAAAGGCATGTGCCACCACCTCCTGGCCTTAATATTCTATATTTTTTTTTAACTATTTATTTATTATATGTAAGTACAATGTAGTTGTCTTCAGACACACCAGAAGAGGGCATCTGATATCATTACAGATGGTTGTGAGCCACCATGGGGTTGCTGGGACTTGAACTCAGGACCTTCAGAATAGCAGTCAAGGCTCTTAACCGCTGAGCCATCTCTCCAGCCCCTAGCTGAGCAAATGAAAACAATAGTTTTACACCTGTCCATTTGTGTATGAGGGTCATCAGTGTTCTTCTGGTAATCCAATTTTGAATCACATGAGTTTTAAATATATTTCAACTGTGACTTGTTTAGAAAAGTATTGATGGTGCTTTTGCATGCTTACAATTGTAAGGTTTATCACCATGATACTTGGGGTAAGGTCACCAGTGATGCACATTCCCCATTTTTAAATAATTTTGTTCATTTCATTACACGTGATGATAACTAAAGTTTTAGGAGACCGTTAAGGTAACTGGCCTTCAGGGATATCATACACATAGACAAAAATCTCTGGAGCTAAAGCAGTAGAGAGCTCCGCTCACATTCTTTGTCACCAGTAGGAAAGGAAATGGCCAGAAAATATAATAACAGGCACTGAGGGAAGAATGGATTCTTTTGTGGGTTATATTACACACCAGAGAACATTTAAAAAATAGCGTTTCTTTGGTAACTAATAGGCCTTATTGAGGAGACAGAAACCCGTTTCCCAGTGAACTTCCCTGTTCCTTTCCTGAATAGCAGGCTGGGTGTTCTATCTTCCCCTGATGGTCCTTGGCGCTGCTTGGCTGACTTTGGCTAACAGTCCTGAATATACTTTTTGAAAAAAAAAAACTTTTCATCTTTTCCTAGTCATGACAAGTCAGACATCCTGATGGATAAAAAGTACTCCAATAATAAAAGTACAAAGCCCTATAAAGAGATTTATCAAAAAAAATAAAAATCCAGATGAGCTCTACTGAGGAACCTCAAAGACTTTAATGATTACAGAGAACGAGTGTGGAGGTCCTGGATGACAGTCATTGTGGAGTCAGCTGCACTCAGACATGGTGGTACATGTTGCCATCCTAGCACCAGGGAAACTGAGGCAGAAGGATCTTGAATTTGAGGTTAAACTGGGCTATGACATAACAAATTGTAGATCAGCCTCGGCTACTAAGAGAGACTCTGCCTAAAAATATAAACAAGAACATAAAGAAAATATCAATTGTCCCCACAAAATATGCACGTGTGGCATAATTATCCAAGCTCCTGACACATTTTGGCAAAGTAATTCCAATGTTCATCAGAAGAATAAACTGAATAGCTAGAAGACTTCTAAATTTAAGACTGATATATAACTGTCCTGCAAGAGCCAGCATGAAACAGAAACTACAAAAGCAGGCAGCACAAAGGACCAAGGGATGATTGCCACATTTGAGCCAGTTTTAAATTTTTATTATTATTTTTATGTTGTGTGTATGCTGTGGGGTGTGTGTGTGTGTGTGTGTGTGTGTGTATGTATGTGTATGTGCACACGCATGCATGAGTACAGGTGACTGCAGAGGCCACAAGAGGGCGCTGGATCCCCTAGAGCTGGAATTCAAAGCAAGTCATGAACCACCTGACCTGAGCTGTGGGATAGAAACTCAGGTCCTTTGCTGGAGCGAGGAGTTTGCTCTCTTATCCAGCACGCTGTCTCTCCAGCCCCTGAAGCCAATTCGAAAGACTGGACAATTCAATATATGCTATGGATCGTTGCTTAGCCAGTACTGAGTTAGATCATTGCTTTATACCATATGACAGCATAGATTCCAGATAAATCAAGAGGCTAATTGTCAAAAGTGAAAGCATATAATTATCACAAGGATATAAAATTGAATGCTTACTTATCTCCTAGGAAAAAAATTGGAAAGTTTAATGGAAAATATTTAATTAAAATTTCTACATAGTTTCTTCACGGTTCCTGATGTTGATCTTGTTATGGGAAAGTCTTTCCCTGAAAGAGCTGACCAGCTGAAAGAGCTATGGTGTTGAAATAAGAAGGGAAGAGATTTGAATTTACTTTGTGCATCTTAAGAAGATAACAGTGTAATTATGGGCAATTTTACCCTTTCTCTACAGTGTTTCTCACATTTCAATTATTTATAGATACATGCAAAGTGGTTAAAATTACTTGCAACAATGGAGACTTGAGTTCAGAGCCAAGCATCCACAAAACTAGCCAGGCCTGGTCTCACACATGCCTGTAAACCCAACACCATTGGGGAGAGGTGAGAACAAGAGAGTCTCTGGGGCTTGCTGGCCAACAGCCTAGTCAATAAGGAGAGACCTCCAGGATCAGGGAGAGACCTGCCTCAAAGGTAGATGGCAATCGAGAAGGCCAGCCGGTGCCTCCAAGCCTCCAAACATATATGCAGGCACACCTGCACACACTGCACACACCACATGTGCACAAGCATACACACACACATACCACACACAACACACACCAACCTCCATCACACATATACTCACATACACCACACACACACCACACACACACACCACACAGACCACATACAAACATACACACACCATACAGACCACATACACACGTATCATATCCCCCAAAGACCACATACACCACACACTCACACACACAGCATAGACACCACTCATACTTATACACCACACCACACATACACACACCACACCACACATATACACACACACTCACACACCCCACATACCCCCACAAAACACACACACATTATACCCCCACACACTACACACACATATGCACCACATTCCCATAACACACACACCTACATACACCATACTCCCACACAACACACACACACACCTACAAATACCATATTCCCACACAACACACACACACATCTACATACACCATACTCCCACACAACACACACACACACCTACACATACCATACTCCCACACAACACACACACACACACCTACACATACCATACTCCCACACAACACACACACACATCTACATACACCATACTACCACACATGCATCTACATACACCATACTTCCATACAACACACACACACACACACACACATCATACCCCAACACACCACACACACACACTTATACACTCATACCACACATACATACACTCTTTAGCATGGAAGGAAGTATACTTTTGAAAGTAACTAGAAGGCTTTAAAGTAGGCTAAAGAAACTCTTGAAAATCATCTTTAAAAATATGACACTCATCTCAATTTGAAAACAGGTGAAGAGCCTCGCTATATTAAAAAACCAGTTCATTAGAAAAAAGTAAATGTAGCCAGCAGGCATAATAAAATATATTTTATTTCACTGGTAATTGTAGAAGCACAAATTAAATAATTATGAGCTATCACAGTAGCCAGGAAACTGGCAAAGATGAAAGCAAAGAGAGAGAGCGGAAGTGGGTTGTGCAGGCAGAGGTCCTCAGAGATGGTGTAATCAGGGCCACTTGAAGTAACAAGCGCTGTCAGGGAGTTTGCCAAAGGCGTCAGAAGTCTTCTAAACTTTGTAGCATCATTTTACCACTAAGAAAATAATCAGATAAGTACACCAAGACCTTGAAAATTTGTAAGATTGAGTATTAGCTAGCAACTGTGTAATGTGCATCACAGAGGAGGTGCTCTTTAGGCAGTGACATCCGTGGAATTGCAATAGTGTTTCATTTCAGACGATTATCTCTGATTTTACTTCACGTGGAAAGGTGTCACAGGATGACGGAAACAGAATACAACAGAATGTCTGCTGCCATCACAGTTTAGAAGTGTGTGTAATTGGGCTTGGTGCACTTACAAGCAAAACAAAACAAACCAGAAAGATATGTGCCCTGCATCTTAAGGTAGCTCATTCTGGATAGTGGACAATAGATGATAAAGGGGTTTTTTTTTGTTGTTGTTTGTTTGTTTGTTTGTTTGTTTGAGACAGGGTTTCTCTGTGAGTTCCTGGCTGTCCTAGAACTCATTCTATAGACCAGGCTGGCCTCAAACTCAGAAATCCACCTGCCTTTGCCTCCCAAGTGCTGAGATTAAAGGCATGCACCACCACTGCCCTGCGACTTAAAGGTATTTTATTTCTTTATAATTTCCTTACTTTTTTGATGGATATACAGGGCTTGAGAGATGGTTTACTGGTAAAGAACATGGGATGCTCTTCCTTAAGGCCCATGTTCAAACCCTAGCATTCAAGTAGTGACTTAATAACAGTCTGTAATTCCAGCTCCAGAGGACCCAACATCCTACATCCTTTTCTAGTCCATATGGGCACCACACATGCACTGGTATGCAGCAACGCATGTAGACGAAACACTTATACACATAACATAAAAATTCTATATACTCAGAAAAAAAACTACAAAACTAACCTCGATCTTTTATGCACTCAACCCTCCAGGGTAGTTCAGCCCCCTCTCTTGTTTCCTTCATGTCTTTCAGACATTGCAGGTTCTGATTCATCCCAGCCTGGGACAGAGCCCAAGCCCTGCCTAAGAGGATGGATGGACTAGTCTGGTTAAGGCTGGTTCTCCCTATGGTTCAATTAGCTCCCATGCAGTGTAGAAATATGAAAATTGTTTCAGAAGATTATTAGGTGAGGCTCTGAATGCGTACGAGCCGCCCTGTCTTCCAAGGCCCAGGCAAGCACGTGCTGCGGAGCCCTCATCTTGTGTGTTAGAAGGAATGTCTTGTTACTCTTCACAGGTAGATCATATACAAAGCCCCCCTTTACCCTGATGAAACTGAAAGTCTGGTGTCAGGCTGTGGGTTTTATATGAATATAAAACTTCCAAAAATAACTGGAATTTATTACTGTACATTTATAGCAATTCTAATGATGGGTTCATCATTTTTATAGGAGTGATAAGATGGGGTTGATAAAGCACTTGCTGCTCTTGCAAAGGATCTGGGTTCAGTTCCCAGCACCAACATGGTGGCTCACAGCCATCCGAGGCTCCAGTTCTAGGGGATTCGATGCCCTCTTCTGGACTCCTCAGGCCCCAGGAACACACATTGTTGTATATAAGCAAAGACAAGGCATTCATACACAAAATAGAAAAAAATAGAGTAATGAAGTAAAAAATTTAATTAGTAGATAATTATTTATTTCATACAATTTTGTCTTCATTTCATTCTTATTTCTTGTAAGGAACATTTTTTAAAAGATTTATTTATTTATTATAAATACACTGTTGCTGTCTTCAGACACACCAGAAGAGGACATCTGATCTCATTACAGATGGTTGTGAACCACCATGTGTTTGCTGGGAATTGAACTCAGGACCTCTGGAAGAGCAGTCAGTGCTCTTAACTGCTGAGCCATCTCTCCAGCCCCAAAGAATATATTTTTAACCTCACTTATGGAAGATTGCTAGTAAATACTTCTGGATTAAAATTTAAATATTTTACTCAAAATATCATAAGTTGTACATATTTTAATTTTAATATTGAATTACTAAGTATCTAAAAACTGAGTTACTTTATATTTGAAAAGATCTAAAAACTGAGTTATTTTATATTTGAAAAGTTGTTTTCTTCTTAGATACTTATAAATTATAACACATGACTGATAACTTTCAAAATCAGATTTGAATATGACTGAGTTTTAAATTTTCAAGTAAATGTAACCCAATTACATTAAACATTAAACATTTTCAATTACATTTTCACAAAACTAAGTCCTCTACAGCTCCAATGCTAAGTTTATTACTGAGTATGGTAAGTAGCACAATTTCACTTAGGTTTTCCCCTGCCTGAGTTCTCACAATTTTTGGTCTTAAGACTCCTTTAAGCTACTAAATTATTGAGGACTCCAAAGGCCTTTGTTCATGGGAATAAAGTCTCTCAACACTTGAATATTGTAAATAACACTGGAATAGTTTTTATGTTTTTAAAAATTGTGTGCACATGGGTGCCTGAGCTTGGGTTTGTGCATGTGCGTGCAGTGCCTATAGAGGCCAGAAGAGGGCGACAGACCCCTTGGAATTAGAGTTACAGATGGTTGTGAGCTTCCTGATGGAGATGCTGGAAATTGAACTTTAGTCTTCTGAAAGAGCAGCATACACTCTTAACTGCTGAGCTCTCTCTCCAGCCCCCACTGGAATGTTTATATACACCTACATGTATGCATACATGCATATACAGATGTATATAAACATATGTATGTATACATATATGCACATATATACATGTACATGTATACTTATTTATATACATATTTATGTATAGTTACATATATGTAAACATAGCTCTCACCAGCTCTTGGAGCAATGATGACATTAGGAGACTTAGCTAGTGCCTTTGGGGAACTTGACATGCAAACCGTGAAACTAAAACAGGCAAAAATGCATTTAATATTAAGGGAAAAAAAAATCCTGAAAGGGACTTGAATACCTGGAACCACTGGTTTAAAGCAACATAATACATATTTGGGATTACTGTAATGTGTTGGATATTCCAACACAATCGTTGATACCATTGTGTGTATTGTGCTAGCCTGTGACATCTTTGCATCTTTGAGCAGGAGTCGGAAGAAAATCGCAGACATGCTCATGGCCACTACTTCTAAATGCTACTTCATTATGCAAGCATCTATTTCATTAGGCCTGTCTAATTGGATGGCTCGGACAAGTTAATTTGTTTATTTCTCCTTCTTAACTGCTTCCTCCACTTTGCCTGGGGCCCCTGATTGCTGTTAGTGGCTCTCAGTGTTGCTCCCCGGGTGGCCTCGGTCCCAGCCAGTGAGTTTTTAATCTTCCCCTTTCTGGTGCCTATGGAAAACATTTGCACAGTTTTTGGTGGATTCATGAGGGGACCACAATGGGCCCACAGTCCTCCTTCCCCACTTCAGCCTTGTTCAGGGCTCTCGAAGCTCTGCAGCTATGGGCTGCGCGGGCTTCCATGTTCTCTCAGTCCAGTGCCAGGACCTGCAGCGCCTGCTGTAGAAGAAAGAGACTCTCCTCTTTGCATTTGTATTTCTTCCAACAAGAGGGCCGGGAGTGGGTGCGGTGATTCTCTTTGATGGTCTGCTGCCACCCACAACTACATTTTGCTTTTGCTTTTCTTTCCATTTTCTTTGCAGCTCTCCTCATCCTCTTCTTCCTCCTCCTCCTCCTCTTCTTCCTCCTCCTCCTCTTCCTCCTCCTCCTCCTCCTCCTCCTCTTCCTCCTCCTCCTTCGGTAGAGGTAACGTTAAACATTTAAGTCATTGCTTATTCCTTATTTCTGAGCATTGATCAACAAAGCTTTCTGGTTTTTTTTGTTGTTGTTGTTGTTTTGTTTTATTCTTTTTTTTTTTTTTTCATGTAGCCCAGGCCTCAGTCTCACTAAGTAGCTGAGGCTAGCCTTGAACTCCTGGTCCTTCTCCCTCCACTTTGAAGTGCTGGAATTGTGGGCATGTTGTCATCCTGGCAAAGCTGTTTTTCTTTAATTTTTTTTTAAGATTTCTTTATTTATTTTATGTGTATGAGTATATTGTAGCTGTACAGATGGCTGTGAGCCATCATGTAGCTGCTGGGAATTGAACTCAGGATGGCCTGCTCGCTCCAGAGTAATTCACTGTAGCTGTCTTCAGATGCACCAAAAGAGGGCATCAGATCTCATTACAGGTGGTTGTGAGCCACCATGTAGTTGCTGGGATCAGAACTCAGGACCTTCGGAAGAGCAGTCAGTGCTCTTACCCGCTGAGCCATCTCGCCAGCCCTAAGAAATGTTTATTTTTTTAATTTTTATTTATTTATTTATTAATTAAAGATGTATTTATTTATTATATGTAAGTACACTGTAGCTGTCTTCAGACACTCCAGAAGAGAGGGCATCAGATCTTATCACGGATGGTTGTGAGTCACCATGTGGTTGCTGGGATTCAAACTCAGGACCTTCGGAAGAGCAGTCAGTGCTCTTACCTCCTGAGCCATCTAGCCAGCCCTTCTTTAAGTTTTTAAAAATATTTATTTATTTATTTATTTATTTATTTATTTATTTATTTATACGTGATGTGGTGCACACGCCAAGGCTTACATACAGAGATCAGAGGGCAACTTATGTATCTAGAGGTAAGCTGAATGTTGCTGCCTCGAATACTCAAAGTTTCCAACAATAACTCGGGTCTTCAGGGCCATTTCCACAGCTTTAAGGCGCGTGTTCACGCTGACATCTACACCGGTGATTGTCCCATGGACTTGTGTTCCATTCTTCAATTCAATGGTTACAGTTTCATCAAAAATAAATAAATAAATAAAAAAATCTCACGAGCTTCATTCAACGTAGCTGCGCAGTCTCCCTTCTGGTCCGACTGTTCACGGAATTCAGGCTTCAAAGACCCGCAGACTAGGGGTATGAATGGCCGGAAGAGAGCTCGGAGGCCTGCGGACGGATGCAGGGAGGAGGACTTGTAAATGATGTTTTTTCCCCTCTTGATGTCTGGCAGGGCGGTGAGCATCTTTAACTCACTGAGCTGTCCAACGGCTCAAAAGTTATTTGTCCTAGGGAAATCACTGTGGCTCAAAGGACCGTTCCTAGGATCCCAGTGTCTTCTGCCCTCTCTGCGGCTCCGGAGTGACACAGGATGCGTGTTTCTAGCGCTGGTGGAGGAGGCCCATTAGGCTGGCCGGTCTGCCTTGCCGCCTGCTAGCTAGCCACCCTGTAGCTGCTGTCTCCAGAGCCTCACCGCCCGCTCCCTGAAGGTTGTTTCAAAGTGCGTCTTCTGTGTATGCCCTCCCAGCTTTTCACACCCAGGATTACTTCAAAGGCTCAGCAGCCTTGGGAGGGAAGGACGACAATAAACGAAATGCCAGCTGCAGACAGGTTTGCTGTGGCAGCTGCTTGCTTGTTGTATAGGTGGAGGGGAGGGAGGCTGCTCTAACCCTCTGCAGCCCACGGGCCTCACAGCTCATTACAGAGGTTTTTTTCTTCTGGTCTGCTTTCTCCCGGGGGTTGGGGGGGTGGGCTGTGGGGGTGGGGGCGTGCCCTTCTGACAGTCTGAGCCACTCGGTCTTCAGGCTTATGTAAATTTCTTGGGGCCTTCGCTGCTCCTTCTTCCACTGATCCCTTTATCTGTTGCCAACACTGGATCCTCCTAATCTTGCTTTGAGCTGAGAGGCATCCGCACTCAGGAGGGGAGAGGCAGCCCTGCTCAGGAGGCGGGACCCTTTCCTGGCTATATGTTTTTATTTCATAATTACTGAACGCAGCAGGAGTGAGTATGAAGGCACAGCCTGTCAGAGAGCCTGCTCAAGCAAGACACTCAGGAGAGAGAGTTCGTGGGCCCCAGCCTAAATTTGAAACCTTACAATAAATGTTGTTGCTCTAAGCACAGATTGAAAAAAAAATTTTTTTTTTTTTTCTCCTAGACAGGGCTTCTTGGTGTAGCGCTGGCTGATCTGGAACTCTCTCTGAAGACCAGGCTGCCTCTGCCTCCTGAGTGCTGGGATTAAAAGCATGGGCTATCATACCCAGCATGAAAAAAATTTAAAATAAAAGAAATGCTCCCCACTTCTCTGTGGGTGTGCAGACACCCACTGTCACCCTCTCAAGGGGACTCAGAGCTCACAGAGATGAAAATGCCTGCTTTCTATGTATCCAGAGGTGGAGTGTCTTTTCCAGAAAGTTCTCCAGGCTTTCTCGGCTTCAAGGCTTTTGCTTCCTCCACTGAGTCACTCACACCGTGAAATGTCAAAGCGGCTGGCCAAATACCAAGTGCCCAAGTTAAAACAATAAAGGCTTTCTGGAGCCTCCAGCAGTCCTGATGTGAGGGCTTGTTTCCTAAACAAAACAATCCCACGGAGGCCCTGCCACCTGCTGAAAACACTTCCTGCCTGTGTGTATAATTTGAGAACCAAACCTGTTATAATGTGTTCCGCGACTGCCTGGGTAAGGAGCCGGGTTGTTTTTAGTCTTGTATTGTTTGCAGTGAGCTAACTGGGCTCACTCTAGAAATGACAGGATGGTAGGTGAACAACCAGGCTAGACACAGGCCACTCACACAGTTTCCAAGAATCCCAATCTCAGGCCAGTGTCTGAGTGCGCAAGTGTGTGCAACTGTGTAGAGGTGCACATGAACACATGTGCTAGAAACCTCAAAGATATTGTGAGACGGTGAAGATTGCACTTACTAAACTCTTCTCCAGGGTGGGTGATGTTTACAGGTCACAGGATAAAAGGTATGTGGGTCAAGGGAATAGTACAGCTACTTAGGCTGGGGATGAGAATCTGCAAGAGGCACCCTTAAATAAAAAAGACTTGGTCAGCTCACTATAGTCTAAAGTGGATGAGTGCGGTTAACAAACCTTTGCTTTCTTTAAAGAGCTCAGAGCAGAATTGGTCACCTGCCCTCTGCATGTTCCAAATTCTCCCATTCTCCACCTTCCCCATCCCCCACCTTCCCTGACGCCCACCTTCCCCATGCCCCATCCCCATCTTCCCTGTCCCCCTCCCCCTTCTCCCATCCTCCAGCCTCCCCTTTTTTCCCACCACCCTCTGTTCCCCACAGCCCATGTGCTCCTGCTTCTCATGCATCAGCAGAGCTGATGTGTCCTTCAAACACTGAGCTGAATTTGAGAGCATTTTTTAGTCCACGTCTGAAGACACCAATGAGCTAGCTTACCTCGGTTTTCCCTTATCCTGAGCCCCCAGTTGGCTATTGTGCAGATTCAACTGTATCAGACTCTAAGAAGGGCATTACTCGTCTAAAGATGGCATTTGCTGTTTTGCTTTGTGATAAAGCACATTTACAGCCCAGGCTGGTCTTGAACTCATCCTTCTGCCTTAGCCTCCTAACTGGGAATCAGATATTTTATCCATGCCTCATTTCTGCATTTGGCCCTAGGTGATTTCAATGTGACCTGGTTCTACAGCCACCTGTGAGAGTGGGTGACAGCTGCGAAGACGACAAACGTGCCATATGCAAGATGGTAAGCGTGCTGTGTGCCTTAGGGATTAAAAAGAGAAAGCAGGAACTTAGTCAAGTCTCACGGAAACAGGAATTGCACTTCTTAGTCCTGTTAGACCCACGCCATCTTGTTCTGATGAAGAAGCCACCTCTTGGTGGCTCCTTATCATATTCCCTGGCCTCCCCTCTGAGGTTCCTACCAGCAAGAATGAGAGATATTGATGGTGGCTTAGATGGGAGGAGGTTGTGGGGGAAAACTGGCATCTGGACTGTGAGTGGGACATTCTATAGAAAGCTAGCATTTCTTTGGCCTCCTCGTTTCTACTATAATCCATACATTTGGCCGCAGGCCCACATCATTTCTATGTTGAAATTTAGTTGACAAAGCAACAGTGTTGGGCATGGGGACTTTGGAAATGGATCACAAAGGCAAACATGGATGGAAGTAGTTGCCCTTAAAGAAGAATTTGACGTACATTTTTCTGTCTCTCCCACCTTGCGAACGTGCACTGTCACAGAATCTAGGGCCACCTTCTAGACCTGAGGAGGAAGAGCAATAACTTTTAATAATAACTTTATTTATGAATAAATAGTTGTGGTGGCTTGAAAGAAAACATCCCCTATAGGCTCATAGATTTGAATAGTTGGTCACCAGGGAGTAGCACTATTTGAAGGGGTTAGAAAGTGTGGTCTTGTCGGAGTGGGTGGGGCTTTGTTGGAGGAAGTGTGTCACTGGGGGTGGGCTTTGAGGTTTCAGAAGCTTAAGCCAGGCTTACTGTCTTACTCTCTCTTCCTGCCACCTGCCAATCAGGATGCAGAACTCTCAGCACCACGTCTGCCTGCCTGTCACCATGCTCCCACTGTGCTGATAATGGACTGAACCTCTGAAACTGTACACCATCCCTAATTAAATGCTTTTCTTTATAAGAGTTGCCATGGTCATGGTGTCTCTTCACAGCAATAGAATACTGAGGAGGACAAATAGCCTCAGACATTTTTTTATTTGTTTGTTTGTTTGTTTGTTTTGGTTTTTCGAGACAGGGTTTCTCTGTATAGCCCTGGCTGTCCTGGAACTCATGCTGTAGACCAGGCTGGCCTCGAACTCAGAAATCCGCCTCCCAAGTGCTGGGATTAAAGGCGTGTGCCACCACTGCCCGGCTTAACCTCAGACATTTTTCACACAGGAGCCTGAATAGGCTAAAACCAGTTATTTGGTTAAGAGCCTTTGACCCAGAATTTGGCTGAAGAACAAAACAAATAATCAAACAAACAACAACAACAACAACAAAAAACCCAAAACACATACTACAGTCTTGTAGGTCTTTAGGATGAGTTCAGCCAGAAGTTGTGAACTCTGCCTCCTGTCATTAATACCATCATCCTAGGACCTAGCTCCAGCTCTGGCATTCTCTTCTTTCTCCCTTCATCTTCTGTATTCACAAGGTCTGTCATTTATTAGCCCTGCTCCCTAGGAAAGTATACACTCTTGGCTCAAAGCTCAGACTCACAACATTGTGCTCTGCACAATGTCTGCGCAAGGATCATCTGATTTTCAAGCTCATGCCTCTGCCTCCGTGTGACCAGTCTCAGATTTCTCTGCCCCCACAGATGGAAGATCACATTGGGCTTTCCTCTGAGTTTTTACTGAAATAAAAAAGCAAATTGATTCATTACCTTTCAAGAAGCAAATGAAGAGACAAGATTTCAGAATTAAAATGGAAAACTTGTGATTAGCCTTAAACACTTGTAAGATGAGGGAGTGTGGATTTTCATGTGTTTGTGTGTGTTTCTTTGGTCCTCTGCTGGTGTCTGCCGATGCTTGGATGTTTGCGGGCCTAAAAGAAGGATTTTATCTGTATAGAGCATCGGTTCTCAAGCTGTGGGTCACAACCCCTGGCAAACTTCTCTCTCCAAAAATATTTACATTACTAACCATAACAGTAGCAAAATTACAGCTATGAAGTAGCAACAAAAATAGTTTTATGGTTGGAGGGTCACCACAACATGAGGAACTTCATTAAGCATCACAGCATTAGGAAGATTAAGAGCCACCGAGCTGGATGGTGGGGATGGTATCGTCTGGAAGACAAGGCCCGAGGAAAGTTGCCACTAAGTAATCAGATGTCTTGGTTTAAAAGGAGGATGCTTCATTTGCTGCCTGGGAGATTTTTATTTTGATGGAGATCATTAGCAGTTTGGAACAAGTTACACGGAGAGGATCTAGAATCTTTTCTCAGGGTTGTTAAGACAAAGCCCGTCAGTGACTAGCTGGTCCTGCCCTGGCCCTTACTGAAGGAGGAGGGGACATTTCTCCTCTATTTTTACCTCAAGGGGAAAAAAAAAATTTCCTGTGCTAGTTATTTCTGTCTAAACTGAGCATTTAATCTGCTGTGCCTTTGTGACTAGGGACAAATGACTGTACTAGAAAAATCTCTCTTCCTAATACATTATTTATGAGGAAAACTATCGTGGACTAGTATAGAAAATGAATTCTTAAGTGTATGTATAATTTATGTATAATCATCGCTCTGAGCTCAGATTTTAAAGCCAGCCCCATCAAAGGAAAATTGAGAGGAAAACATCTCTTAGCATCTTGTACACACTTGAAAAGGATTTCCACTTTTAGGTTTTAGTCTGTCACCAGGCTCTGTAGGATCAGTGTGACAACGACTTCAGACCTTGCTATGTTTCTGAGGCTTGGTTCCTCCTGCTTTGCTTTGCCTCTGCCTTGGGGGAAAAAAAAAAACCCATGGAGAAGAGACTCACTGATTCCTAAGTAATTAGAACATTTCTAAGTATTTATAGTTAGAGTCTTCAACAGAGAATCCTGGGGAAAGTGATTGGCTATTTTGAAAAAAGGAATGAAGTCAGAGCTTTATTTTAATATAGAAAGTAGAAGAGATTTCACCTCTATCAAGCATATGAAAGGCAAACACACCAGATTAGTGACTGTCGTGTGGTCAGTCTTTCGAGGGGAAAGGCCGCTGTATACATAGTGCTAGAGAGAAGAGGTGTTGAGGAAAAGGTGAATTAAACTGAGAGGGTAAGTGTTACTCTGGTTGGTGATGGTATGGTCCAGTGTTGGGAAGCAGGACTAACATGCACAAGGTCAAAAAATACTATAACAAATTTTTATGTAGATTAGACATATAAATATATAAAAGAAAAGAAAAATCACACACTAGGAAAAATACTTGCAGCGTGTGGAAAAATGCTTATTTAAATATAAAAATTGTTTTCCCAAGCTTATGAGAGGGAGGAGCTTCTCACCCGAAAATAGACAAGAAGCATATATGATGCAGTGGTCAGGAAAGAAAGGCAAAGGGGAGATTGAAATATAAAAAGCACAATCATTTGTATGTTCTGACAGAAAGTTCTGCGTGTTCTTACGGTGTTCCATGTGTTAGCCAGGTCTGTGTGTCCACTCTGAAATAATTAAATCAAGGATATTGATCGTTAAATTATTGAATTCAACATTGCCCCTCACCTATGTATATTTTCATGTGGTGAAAACATTTAAGCCCTCTCTTACCAACTGTCAATCCTATGATATTGCTGCAGGCATCATGTTGCATAACATGATTCTGAAACTCATTCATGTTTGGCCGGTCCCTTAGGCTAACAAGTCTGTAGTTTCCTCTTTGCTTCCAGCCCCGCGGTAACCTCCTTCTATCTCCACGAGTTTGCTTTCATGAGAGAGGTGAGAACATAAGATATTGATTGCTGTGCCTGGCTTATATCACTTAATACGATGTTCTCTGGGATCGTCTGTGTTGTTGTAAATGCAGGATTCCCTTCTAAAGGTGGAATGGTCGTCCATTTTATGAACCTATCTGTATACTGATGGACATTTAGGTTGAGCCCATATCTTGGTGGCTATGATTAACGGTGCAATGAATAAACCTGGAGTGCAGATGCCCCTTCACAAACTGATTTCATTTCTTTTGGATATATACCCAGAAGTAAAACTACTGGATCACTGTGCACATGCTCTCTCTTCCTCTCTCTCTCTCTCTCTGCATTTCTTTTCTTTT
>NW_022196898.1:85986910-86000974 GCF_008632895.1 Mastomys coucha
ATCCGCCTGCCTCTGCCTCCCAAGTGCTGGGATTAAAGGCGTGCGCCACCACCGCCCGGCCGTTTTTTATCTCTTGATCCCTTTCCAAGAGATGTGGGATCTCTTTTTGCCCAGTCGCCATCTGGCCCAATGCAGAGCTACATTCTTAACACATAACCAGACAAGGAAAGGAACCACTTTTAGACACCTGCCAAGAAATGACGATACACTGCTGTAGGTGTTCACACGGCAGAAACTGCCCCTTCGGAAGCATGGCCGCCTGTCTGTTATTTATAGATTAGCCTAATCAGAACCTTCCATACCACAGCAACTCGGGAGTGGCTAGCGTTGGCTAATGAGTAGAGTTTATACAGCCAGGTTCGAGAAAGGTACTGAATCAGAAACTCAACGTCAGCAAAGAAATGCTTGCCACTTGTGGACAACCTGATGGCCCAAATTCAAAGTAACCATTCACTTTTAGAGCACATTCCTCAGGAATTAGAAAGCAAGAAAAGAGCTCAGGTTTTCTTCCTTTGGAAGTACTTTCACTTTTTTTTTCCTACAAAGTATTATTTTTTAATTAGTAACTTTGTCCAACAGCCCACCAGCATTCTGTCCTTGGTTAGGGGCAGCAGACTGCTGCTTTCCGCTATGTCCATTGGCAAAAGCACTGTGAGAAGCCACTTGCAGTAATATAGTGTTACATCACCATGATTCACAGGGCACAGGGATTCAAAAGACGAAGAATACACACATAGGAAGTTTTCTGCACTCTGAGCTGTTTCGTGTAAAAATAGCTACTGAAGAGGAACAGTTGATACCATCGGGACAGGCATTTAAACATTCCCGTTCCTGCTTCTTAGTTCTGTGAGAGGCACGTATTAGCTCTCTCTTGCTAGGTACTGCACTGAAGTCATTCGGGATACTTTGAGGGACTTTGGCAATAGGGTTAAAACTTCTGCTACACATTATGACAATAATATTATATTGACAGTAAATGTGAACATAATATGTGAAAAGGAAATTCTGGAATTAGGCCTAATTTAAATTTACACACATAATTTCTTTTTATGTGTGTGTGTGTGTGTGTGTGTGTGTGTACAAACATGTTTGCAGATGTGCCCATGCCCTGAGACTAGAAGAAGGTGTCAGATCCCCCAGAGCTAGAGTTACAGGCTGTGGTGAGCTACTCCACAGGCAGGCTGGAAGCGGAACTCAATCCCTGAGCCAGCTTTCACTCTCACCCCCTCGCCTTGTGTATTACTGGACATATGGCTTCAATCTGTCTGAGTTTTGAGCCTTCTCAGCTGTAAAACTGAAATTATTATGACTAAGTACTCATGACGTCTCTAGTTTCGTGATGTATTTTCAAATACAGAAGCTTCTCATTTGTTTTTCACACTTGCCCTAGAGAGAAGGCACATAGGTAGTGAGGAAACTGGGGCTCAGACCTGGGAGAGCCCCGCCCTTCACTACACAGGAAAAAGTCACTCATGTTCCCAGTCATAGTGCCTTGTCTTGCCACAAGAGCATGCACGCTTTTCTCAACCAACCAGCAATAGACAAAGAGAATTAAAAGAGGTTTCTGAAGTGCAATGCTTGTCAAGGTCCGGAGTTTCTAAAGTTTTTTGACTCTACTTGAAGATCTGGTCTGTCCTCTGTGAGCGGAGCAAAGATCACAGCATCCCATAGCAAAGCAGTGGGCAAGCACCTAAGTGGACATCTCCGCTTGGGCGCAGCCGCAGGCCAGGGGTAAGCAGGGATGGGGGGTGAGGGGGGTGCACCGCACAGGACAACTTCTTCCCCTTCGACATTTGAAGGTCACCGTTCACTTGCAGATGTGAACTGAATCCAATCTAAATTGGCCCGAATCCATTAGGGAGCTCCGATCTACCCACTGACAAGGGGATGTTACACAACAGCAGTGAGAAAATGGAGCTAGCCCAGAAAACGTTCGCAATTAGCTTCGTGTGAACCAAACGCCGGATGTAACCGAAGACCAAGATTTTAGTGGGGGATGCTTCGAAGGCTTGCAGGTGGAGCCTGGATCCCTTGGAACGGGCTTCGATTTTGTGTTCCCAGGAGTGGTGTTGTGGCGTTGTGGCGTTGTGGCGTTGTGGCGTTGTGGCGTTGTGGCGTTGTGGCGTTGTGGCGTTGTGGCATTGTGGCATTGTGGCGATGTTAGTTAGTCCGCATCATTAACTCAATTTTCCAACCTGTAGGGTCTTTTTACTCTCTGTTGGACCAGTCTCCTGAACTCTCTGCCTGATATTATGGTTTAGCAGCCTGGAAGATATGAGATGGGTGGCCTGGGCTCTCTCTAGTTATGAAATACACTGCCCTAATTTCCATGAAATGCTTCAAGAAAAAAAAAAAAAACCTGGCGAGCCAAATGTTGTGACGACACCTTAAGAGTGAACTTTTCGGAGGGTTTTAATGCTAAAACCCCCTCTTGGGATGGAATGTTCTGGAGAGCCAGGGCTGAAAGCCTGTGCTTTGACACACTGAGGCGAAGCGCACTGTAACGTAGCTCTACCTGTGGGATCTTGAGTGAGCTCTTTAACCTTTCTCCTTAGGCTCAGTTTTCTCGTTTGGGAAGAGGGGACAATATTTGTTGTCACCTCATAGAATTACAACTAAGACTTAAATGACATAACATGTACTATGAACTCATCGACCCCCAGTAATCACCCCAATGTCTTCCAATATGACTATCCATCAAGTGCCTGTTCCCCATAGTGGGTCACCACTGCTGCCCCTGGGGACCACAGCAGACCACAGCCCTGGCTTTTCTCTGGATGCTAAAGGGCCAGTGCTGACTCATTGTAAGCTGGGGGGGGGGGGGGGGGGGGGGGGGGAGTGTACGTGGCTCTGCTGCTCATCACCTAGGAAGAGCTCAGGACCTGGATCTTTAAGCTGTTTTGTTCAGATATCTCGCAATCTGAGAAGATAGTAGCTCACCATAGATCTGTCCTCACCTCATCGTTAGCCAGCAGATTATAAAGTGGGGGAACAAAGGCAGTTGATCAATCGTCAACCTTGTTCCGTGATCAGGTGACCAGTCTTGTCCCTGAGATTTAAGGCATGGTGATGCTATTCTTCCTATCTGTCTCCTCCCTCGGAGCAAGGGGAGGATTCACGAACACCAAGGCCACCACCGGGCCTAGCATTCCCACTGAGCCAATTGTCTGGACGACATCCAGATTGATGGTTAACGCAGGGTAAACACACCATTAGCTCTGTGTGCATTAGGCTCCTTCCTACAGAACAAGTGCAGCTGAGCTCCTCCGATATGGAACAGGCAGGCCTGCCCCTCACTGCTAGCGGCAGCAGCAATTAGCCTTGGGCAGAATTTGCAGGAGGCAGCAGAGGAACTGCTGAAGATCTCAGCTGGAATCCGAGAGGCTAGCCACAAAACAAGCTCTCTTACTAGAAAAAAATCAGCTGACTGGGGCTTAAAATATTTACATTAGACATTGTTTTAACCACAGAACTTAGAAAAAGCAACTCTCTACAGAAAACTGGTCAAGAGCTCTGTGTTAACACTTTGGAAACAAAATTCACAGAAAGTAAATACAAGCTGTGGTGAAAAAAATAACTAATGCTCAAAGATGGGGCTCATGTAACGTGCAGTTCTCACTTCAAAGGGAATAAGAGAAACTTTATTCTGAGGCGAACGCGACCACGGCACAGGATATGGGTGTAACCTGATTACAGCATATAACATGATACAGTGTGGAAGCCATTACAGCTTTTCTATTCACAACAAAACAAGTCCATATATCAAGGACTTTTCCAAATGCTTCATGGGAACATCAGACAGGCTGGCTATAGACAGGAGGGAGGCAATGTCAGCTATGGCTTTCAGATGTTATCTGATGACATGCTAAGCTCTTGGGTTGGTGGAAGCTAGTATCCTGTTGATACCTCCCAAATGCTTTTGCCTATTGGTTGAAAAGATATTAGGTCAGATAGAGAGGACTAACGATTGCTCAAGCTGATTTGACTCTGGATCTTCAACATCCCAACTCTCTGCAGATGTGAAGGTCTGGTCAACTGATCAGCCTTGTAGGAATTTTACTATGGGTGTGGCTTTTCCTTCAGTTCGAAAAGGTATAAAAAGAAAATCCCTCTGTATTCTTTTATGGGTTCTTTCCATTCTTGCTGTGAATGTGTTTAATTATTAATTTAGACTCTTATTTGCATAGTATTAGAACTGAAATATCTATAAATGAAGCATATATACCCTGTTGACTTGAAAAACACAACTCTTATTTTAAAGCTTATGAAAAATAGTTTATGCTAGAGCCATTTTGACTAAGGCCCAGGAACACAAATTTATGTTACCCCAAATTTCATGTTCCAACGTTGAAGCTGTTTCATGAAATTTTGTGATTTTGTTGAGCAAAGAAAGGCATAAATCAAGGCCAGTTTAAAAGCCTCTTCTTTGTGTCTCAGACAAGAAGGTAGGTACAGAAAAAGATTGGTTTCTTTTTTTTTTTTAAGATTTATTTTTTTTTATGTATATGAGTACACTGTAGCTGTACAGATGGTTGTGAGCCTTCATATGGTTGTTGGGAATTGAATTTTTAAGACCTCTGCTTGGTCCGGTCAACCTGTTCCCTCTGGCCCAAAGATTTATTTATCTATTATACACTGCATATTATTATTGTACACTGAAGCTGTCTTCAGCCGTGCCAGAAGAGGGGATCAGATCTCATTATGGGAGGTTGTCAGCCTCATGGTCGCTGGGATTTGAACTCAGGACCTTTGGAAGAGCAGTCAGTGCTCTTACCCGATGAGCCATCTCGCCAGCCCCTCAGTTAGGGTTTCTATTGCTCTGATAAAACACCCTGACCAAAAGCAAGTTGGGAGGGAAAGGGTTTATTAAGCTCACACTTCCTCATTGTTATTCATCACCAAAAGGAAGTCAGACAGGAACTCAAACAGGGCAGGAACCTGGAGGCAGGGGCTGATGCAGAGGCCATGGAGGGGCGCTGCTTACTGGCTTGCTCCCATGGCTTGCTCAGCCTGCTTTCTTATAGAACCCAGGACCACCAGCCCTGGGATGGCACCACCTACAATGTCATTAACTAAGAAAATGCTTTACAGCTAGATCTTATTGAACAGTTTTTTTCTTCCTTCCTTTTTTTTTTTTCCCTTATTACTCTTTTTCAAGACAGGGTTTCTCTGTATAACCCTGGCTGTCCTGGAACTCACTTCTGTAGACCAGGATGACCTTACACTCACAGAGCTCTGCCAGCTTCTGATTCCCAAGAGCTGAGGTTAAAGGTGTGCATTGCCACTGGACAGGTTCTTTGTCTCTTTGTTTCTTTCTTTGGAAATGTTTATTTTCTTAACTGAAGATCCTTCCTCTCTGATGACTCTAGCTTGTGTCAAGTTGACCCACAAAACCAGCAAGTACAGTGGGGGAAGTTTTCTATAGTCCTAAGATGCTGCCTGATAACATTCTTAGCTTTTGAGGTGGAGGAAGCTAGAGGTCCTCTTAGTTCGTAGCTTCCCAAAGGTTTTTACATATTAGTCACAGGATGCTAATTCTGATACAGAGAAGGGCAGGAATGGCCAGTTAGGAGGCTGAAGCTAGTTCAAGATGACGTCATTAGCCTCTGGATTTACAACATTCTAACTTCTCCACACCTCTAAGTTCCAACCAGTCCCCCAGTCTTTGCAGACACACACTCTTGTCCAGTTCTCAATTTGTAAGCAAGCCTGTGTCAAATGGTTGTCTTAATACGGCTACACAAGAGAAGCCCTACTGGAGTCCTTTGAAAATCTGCCTCTTGGTAAAGACATGGGGTAGAACTACAATGTTGTCATCATTTCTAGGCAGGAGGAAAAGAAAAGCAGGCTTAATTAGCTGTCGCCAGACTCTTGGCTGACAGTAAACAGGTAGGAAGGGAAAGATAAAATGTTTCCAGGACTACCTAGACTCTATTAAAATTTATTTTTAAGAATTGCTGGCATATTTCACCAGGTGTCTTAGTTAGCATTTCTATTGCTGTGACGAAACACCAGGACCAAAAGAAAGTTGGAGAGGAAAGGGTTTATTTGACTTATGTTTCCACATTGTAGTCCATCACTGAAGAAAGCCTGGACGAGAACTCAAGCAGAAAGCTGGAAGCCGAAGCTGATGCAGAGGCCACGGAACAATGCTGCTTTCTGGCTTGCTCCCATAGCTTGCCCAGCCTGCTTTCTTATAGGACCCAGGACCATCCCAGAGATAGCTACAGGCACAATGGGCTGTGCCCTCCTCATCAATTACGAACTAAGAAAACGCCCCACAGCTGGATCTCTTGGAGGCATTTTCTCAACTGAGGTTCACTCCTCTCAGCTGATGTTACCTTGTATCAAGCTGACATAAAAAAAAAAAAAAGTCCAGTGCTACTTTTTTTTCTTCTTCTTCTTCTGAGAATGAGGGTATAAAGTAAGTCAGACCCAGATGAGACCGGCCACACTTCGGACATATCTTCCAGTTACCCCTTCCTCCTATAGTTCATACTCCTTATTAGCCCCCGAACCTGGAAGCTCAACGCTCCCTTGCACTTCAGGTACTGTCAGCAAGCCCTGGTTCTAGCTTTTAGGTAAACCTCAGGATGCAATGCACTGCACCCCAACAGCAAGCTGCTGCCCCACTTGACCGTCAGACTCTCGCGCTAACTCCCGAAGAATTTTCTAAGTTTCCGAACAAAAATGGCCTAGTCAGGGTTCATCCAGCAGCTGATGGAAACAGATGCAGGGACCCACAGTCAAACATTAGACGGAGCTCAGGGAGTCTTGAGGAAGAGGAGAAGGATTGAGGGAGTGGGAGAAGTCACGATCTACAAAGTCATCTAAGTTGGGCCCACAGGGGCTCATAGAGAATGAACCACCAACCAAAGAGAATGCATGGACTGGACCTAAGCCCCCTACACCTATGTAGCAGATGTGGTCTTCGTGTGGGTCCCCTAACAACTGGAGCAGGACCTGTCTCTGACTCAGACTCTATTGCCTGCCTTTGGATCCCTACCCCCTAGCTGGACCGCCTTGTCTAGCCTTAGTGGGAGAGGATACACTTAGTCCTGATGAGACTTGGTGTGCCAGGGTAGGTTGGTACCCAGGGGTTGGCCTCCTCTTGTCTGAGGAGAAGAGGGAGAGAAAGGAGTGAGAGGTGGGATTGGAAGGATAGGAGGGAGGGGTATCCAGGCACTGCTGTACATCAGGTAGGGAGGGACAGAGTGAAGACCAGAACAGGTTGGTCAGCAGGATCCTGGTCCAGCAGTGAATGACAGTGGGGGCTAGGGGAGGGGGGAGGGAGTGGAGGGAGGATTTCTCCAAGGACTTTAATATTATAGCTCTCCTAGATGATATTCAATGAAACAGCTTCTTTGCATACACTTTATTTGGGGTGAATCAAGTGCTAGCTATCTATGTGAACTTTGGAAAGTTGGAAGGGGTTCTTAGGGTGAAGTTTCATTGGCTGAGGCTTAAGATACTGGGACACCTCATTTCCATGGACAAGTATACCAGGAAGTTGAACCTGTAATTTCACCAAGGACTATGTGACTTTCTTCAGGTAGAAGATTTCAGGTCAGGCTCCCCAGATCAAGTGGAGAAGAGAAAGTCTGCTAAGAAAGGGGAATGCTCCATTTTGCGCTGAGCTCAGGAAAGCTGTCTGGCATGGTAGTAGCAAGGTGTCACAAAGGGAGACTTCGAGCAGGATGCAAAGTGAATAAATAAGTGAACGAAAAACAAACAAACAAAAACAAAACAACAACAAAAATGGCCTGGTCGGGGGAACTCCCCACCCCACAATCTCAGTACTGGAGAGGCTGAGGCAGGAGGACGGTGAGTTCAAGGCCAACCTGGGTCACTTCTGAAAGTCTGTCTCACACCAAACCAAACTAAACCAAACTAAACCAAACCAAACCAAACCAAACCAAACCAAACCAAACCAAACCAAACCAAACCAAACTGTTGCTGTCCATTAGCAACGTTAAAACAGTGGGTTACCTGGAATATGGAGTTAGAAGGAGATAAGAGGAGATAGGAGGAGGCAGGGTGGCCAAAATTATACCTACCCACGAGGAAGGTACCTTAAAACATTAGACAGGAGCCTTTATCACTCAGCCATCTTGAACCTTTAATGCCCACCCTTTCTTCCCCCAACAGGTAGAATACCTCAGGCCAAACCACTCCCCCAAGTACGTCAATAATGAAGACCCAATCAACATTTTCTTAGTCTCTATAGCAGGTGGGATTTCTGAAGTGACTGGAGCCAGTAATGAGGTGTGGCAAATAGCAGGAGGTGGGCAGAGAGGTGTGGTTAAGAGAGGCAGGCTTCAAACCAGGAGGGTAACAGCAAACCAAACCCAAGTCAGCCTGGTTATGTGTGAATTCACCATTTGATACCACTGAAAGCTACTGATGGAACTTACTGTCTTTTTTTTCCCTGCTGCTTCCATTACGGGCTCTCATTTTATCCTTTAGCCATATCTATATTATACAGTATTATTTTTAATGAGTTCTTTTTAAAAGATGACCTTTATGATTAGGAAAAAAAAAAAAAGTGTTCCGGATTCTTTCAAACCAAGGTTCTCCTATAAAGGATAGCAAAGCCATCAAAGCGTGAACAAGTTTCAAGTTATTGAATATGGTGTGTACATATTAAAAAATTATAGCTATTAGAACTATTAGAAGCCTAATTGGGGCAGCTGGCTACAGTGCTGTGCACTTGGAAACTCAGCACTTAGGGGTGAGAAGCAGGAGGATCAAGAATCCAAGACAAGACAAGCTTGGCTTCATGGTGAGTCTGAGACTGACTTGAGCTACATAAGAATAAAAGGTATGTGGAGGGGAGGTGTTGAACTGAGATTGTTTTGTGCACCTGGAAGTAAAAAAAAAAAAAAGTATTGCTTATTGGCCAAGAAACCTCCCTCTAGTAGGTAGGAAGATGAGATTTTCTAGATCTGTGCCTTTTGTCCTTGAATGTGTATTATTTGGTTTGAACAACAAATTTACATGGTCACTATATCTAGAATGGACATGTCTTATGATACCCTCCTCTTTCTCAGGCATAAGAGTCCTTTCACCCCGTAGACGTCCTATATTCTTTCTGTAGGTTAGACACTTTCAGTCTCCTACCCTGCCACCCTCCACAGGCACGTGTTGACAGGTCTACCTCTCTCCCCTACTTTCCTTTAGTCCTGCCCCTCCCCCTTCCGTAAACACTCCCTGTCATTATTCTCATTTTCTCCTTCATAGCACCACTGTTCTACTGTCCTCCTTTCTACAGTCCCTATCCCCTCTCCCAACCATGATCTCCAGGTCTGTTTTTTTTGTGCAGTGCCATGATGTTTTTATTACTGTAGTTCAGTGATACAGCATTATGATGATTTGTATGTGCTTGGCCCAGGGAGTGACCCTGTTGGGAGGTGTGGCACTGTGGGTGTGGGCTTTAATAATCTTATCCTGGCTGCCTGGAATCCAGCTTTCTGCTAGCAGCCTTCAGATGAAGATGGAGCACTCTCAGCTCCTCCTGCACCATGACTGTCTGGATGCTGCCATGTTCCCACCTTGGTAATACTGGACTAAACCTCTGAACCTGTAAGCCAGCCCCAATTAAATGTTGTCCTTATAAGAGTTGCCTTGGTCATGGTGTCTGTTCACAGCAGCAAAACCCTAATTAAGATAAACATACTGCTGAGTCACCTCTCCAGCCATCACTTTGAACTGCTGAGTCACCTCTCCAGCCATCACTTTGAACTGCTGAGCCACCTCTCCAGGTTGAACCTTTGCTGCTGCTTTCATTTATTATTTCAGGTATTTTGTTAAAGCAACTCAAAACTGAGTAACAAGTAAAATATGGGTGGGGATAGTGCATGTAAGAAAATGCACACTCAGAAGCCTAGAGAGACTTAGTAGCTCACTTACCCTTCCCATAGGTGAGAGGGGGGAAGAAGCATAGACAATTCAGAGGAAACGGAATGGCTTTAAGGAAGATGGATGGGCTCAGAGAACAGATGACAGCCTGCGTGAGACACAATCTGCCTGGGCCGTGTCAATTGCTAGTTTCTCTCCTTTAACCACACTTGCTATCTCTGCTTTGTATGATTCCTTACAATTGTGGTTGCCTTTGTAGAATGTAATTCAGAAACAAAACAAAACAGAACCCCCCAAAAATCCCCAAATCCCAAAACAACAACAAACCTGTAGCCATTGTTTCCAAAGTTCCCATAGTTCAAGGTTACCAGAAGGCACAGGGTAGTGTTTTAGAAAGGCACTCTTGAGCTGCTTCAAATCAGTGACTTTTATATTCCTTAGAATTTAAATCATCCTAGTTCCCAGTAGACCCTCCTTCCCTTCAGCTTCCCTCCCAGCATGAGATAAATTGAATATTATACAGAAGCCATAAAAGCAGAGATATTCATTCTCTAAATGGTTTTAATGGGGGCGATAAACACAGCTTTCGTCGACCAACAATAAGCCAGCACTGGCTACTATAACAGCAAGGGCGGAACCAGGGATCTTGAAGTGCAGTTCATACAGAATACAGGGGACCTCACAGAATAGTGTGCTTGCTGCATATTGATGGGGTTGGAGTCTGCTGTGAACAATCTTTGGGGTATGAGTGGTTTCGTTAGTCAGATGTCTAATTCGCACCTTCCTCGTGGCCCCACTTTGGCCCCAAGCTCCACCCCTCCCCTGAGCTTTATCCTGGATGCAGGAGATGACAGGGACTGTAAATCTGGGCTGAGGTGAGACAGCTGTTTTGCATAATTACTTGGTAATTTGGGAAAGTTGAAATTTTAATCACCCTTAGGTCAACTCAATACCCTATTCAGAACACCTGCATCAGAGCTGCACAGCCTGCTATGGCGTGCCTCAGCAGCCTGCGCCCCGCCCCCCTCCACCCTTCCCGCTCCATCCCGCCTCCTGGGAGATTTCTGTGAGAGGCAGGTCTGATCTAAGGACCTCATTTGAAGTCCTCTGGCTCCTCCCCTCTCAGACTCCCAGCTCCAGTCACACCAGGGTGACAGCTCTCACGTAGCTGGTGAGTCATGCCTGCCCACCAGTGAAAACCCTGTCCTTCAGAAGCCGCCCTCCTCCATCCCGTGAGCTGAAGCTCTCACCTTGGGGGGGTTACCTCCCGGAAGAACTCCCGAGGGCTAAGGAGTTGGTTAGGGGTTTCCTATTCTGAAAGGCAGGGTTCTGGTCCTTTAACCTCACACTCACAGAATGGAATTATTCTCCTGTTTGTCTCTCTCGCTGGTACATACATGCCTCTCACCACTTCAGTGCAGGATACATCTTTATCTTGATAGCCATTAAACTTGGGGTAGGCCATCACAGAGCAATCGTCCCACAGGCGTCAACTGAAAGGACAAATGAATGAATGAACAAGAGAACAATGAATTGGGCGAAAGAAATCAAGCTCTGCTAGGTCCTTTTCAAAGATACACACTTCTCAATCCGTTCATGTGAAATGCGTAGCTGCCTTAGTTCTCTGTACCCTGAGTTTCTTGTCAACAAGACACAAGCCAGGGTCATCTGGGAAGAAGGAACTTCAAGTGTGAAAATAACCCCATAACACTGGCCTGTAGGCGAGTCCGTTGGGAGCATTTTCTTGAGAGATGTGGGAGGGCTCAGCTCCCGGTGGGCAGCGGCACCAGCAGGCAGGGCTCTGTAAGAAAATGGGCAGAATAAGCCACGGGGAGCAAGCCAGTAAGCAGCAGTCTTCCATGGTCCCTGCTTAAGTTCTTGCCTCGAGTTCCTGCCCTGCTTGAGGTCCTGCCTTGGATTTCCCCAAGGATGGACTGTGATCGGGCTATGTAAGTCCATGTTCTTCGGAACGGCTTTTGGTCAGGATCTTTATCACTGTAATAGAAAGCATCTGTCTTTCACCAGAGGAGTGAAGTCCGTGCTGCTCTCTGGGCTATGAGATGACATTTCTGGTCTCTAGTTATACTTTGATGGTATGAGGGTTGGGGTGCCAAAATGTGAAGGTTCCTAATCTGAACTTGATGAGCCGCTTCACGAATGTTACATTAAAAGCAGCTTCAACTGTGCTCGCCATGGTTGCCATTAGAAAGCCGCGTGGTGGGTGGAGCTTATGGTCCTCCAGTCTGGAGGCCAAGAACACACGACTGGAATTTAACTCTTTGGTTCTGCATCCTATTTGGCAACCGACTTCTTGAAAGTGCTTTAACACGTTCTTCGGCAGGGTGGTGGCAGCACTCAGGAGGCAGAGGCAGGAGGATTTCTGAGTTTGAGCCCAGCCTGGCAAACTCAAGTTTGCCAGAGCAAGTTCCAGGACAGCCAGGGCTACACAGAGAAACCCTGTCTCAAAATAACAAAAAAACCAAACAACAAAGAAAAAAAAAAAAAAAAAACAACCAAACAAACCCCCAAACCAAAAAACCTTCTTGGTCTCTATTTTCTAATCTGTATAAGCAGCTAACCAGCATTTATTGAGCATTTCCTCTGTCAGGGGCTGATCTAATGCTAAGGTCCACACTAAATCAAGTAGACTAAACACTGTCCTTGTGGGGACATCCTCATCACTATGTGACAATCAACAAACTGCACTACTGTGGGCTGAGAAGGCTCAGTGGGCCAAGTGTTGCTGCACACACCTGAGGTCCTAGGTGAGAGCTTTGTTTCCACGTGCAAAGCCAGGCATAGTGATAGGGTGAGAAGGCAGAGACAGGCAAGCACTGACCAGCAACCCATCCTAGTCAGTGAGAAATCCTCCGAGAAACAACAGCCGAGAGCAACTTCTGTCCCCGCCCCCAACATGAGCACCTGCACACACACACCTGCACACACACATGGACACTCACTCATACACTACTCACACACATACAGCTCAGTGGAGGGATGTACTGTGACCTAAATGTCACAAAGGAAATGGTAGGTCAGAGCTGTGATTTTCAGTGGGGTTCCCAGGAAAAGCCACACCCAGCAGGTAGCTGGGTGAGGGACACCCTAAAAGCAGAAGGAAGCAGAGGAACCACGGAGAGAGGGGGACAGAACCAAGGGCTGCTTAAAACCCTAGGAGGGGGATTTGGTGGGCAGAGGGTGAGGCCAGAACACCACCAGGGACAGCGCCCAGAGGTTGTGGTAGGGACTGGCTTTCTTTCTCTGAAAGCTCTCTGGAGGCTTCAGAGCAGAGGCATGATGGGAACTTGCAGTAAAAAGTAAGACTGGCTGCGGCTCAGAGTGGCTGAAAGCGAAGGGTGGAGGCCAGGAGGGCTTGGAACAATTCACTGTAGGAGGTAAAATGCACTCTTATGCTCGTAATCAGGACATTTTTCCTTCCGTCTCTTAGAAGATTGTTATTGGGTGCTTGCTTTTCAGAACTGCCAGCTGCTACACAATGATGGCACTTAGTACACAAACCTGTCTGAAAGTGGAAGCCACAACTCACTTCCTTTAACTTGGGTGGTGTATAGCCTGTGCCACCATTCGAGTTAAGCCTGAGAAAGGGAAGAAGGAGGAATTAAGGAAGACTTTGAGGTCTTTAATTTGAATAATAGGAATAGGGGAACTTCCATAAATGAGAAGGGTGAAAGCTAGTTGTGGTGCCACGTGCCTGTAATCCAACGGGAGATGGATGTAAGAGGAGCCCAGGCTTAAGGCCAGCCTGGACTACAGGGTGAGATTTAGAAAGGTAAGACTATGAGAGATCTGTGCTGGGACAGACAGGTGACAGGACAGATCTGAGATACAAGGTTGTTGGTGCTGTGTGTGCACATGTGTGCACTCGAGTATGTGTATGTTCAGGTGTGTATCTGTGTGTGTCTAACACTAACCCCTTCCAATCCCCTAACACTAGGAAGGAGTGAAAGAAGGTTAGAAGGGGAAAGGGTCATAGATCTTTTTCGACTACTTCCGGCTGGTTAGGGGCATTGAGTTCTTTGGGACAAGTCCAGTCTTCATTGTCAGGATATCTCCAATTTCTTTTTCAGCATCTGGGACAATGGCAGGGGAACAGCATCCGGGACAGTGGCAGGGGAGCAGCATCCGGGACAGTGGCAGGGGAGGAGCATCCGGGACAGTGGCAGGGGAGGAGCATCTGGGACAGTG
>NW_022196898.1:86001517-86027746 GCF_008632895.1 Mastomys coucha
GACAGTGGCAGGGGAGGAGCATCCGGGACAGTGGCAGGGGAGGAGCATCTGGGACAGTGGCAGGGGAGGAGCATCTGGGACAATGGCAGAGGAGGAGCAGCCACCACAGCATCTGGGACAGTGGCAGGGGAGCAGCAGCCACCACAGCATCTGGGACAGTGGCAGGGGAGGAGCATCTGGGACAGGGGCAGGGAAGCAGCAGCCACCACAGACCCTTTTGTGACTCTCCCATTTATACTCTCTCCACAGTACCCAGAATTAAACTCTCTGTACCTGGCAAAGATCACGCCCCCTTTAGAGCGTGAGACAAATCATAATCACCTGCTGTGAAGCAGCCTCTTATCCCACACCTGGGACTAAAACAAAAACATATTCACATAACATAACTGGGTTTTTAAAAGAAACCAAAACTCTCACTACATCCCCCCCCTTTTAGTCCAAAAATGGCTTTTTCCTATAGTGTCAGTAAACTATATACAATAAGAAGAATTATGGGAACTATTGAGTAATAATTACATTTGCAGTGTCCAGTCCATGCATTTGGCTTCCTTACTCCACATTACTGGAGTGCTTGGAGAAAGTGCTCCACTATATATCCTATCCTCTTGAGTCCAAAGTTTTGTACTTAAATCACTTTCTTATCATAACTTGCATTCACCACTTTTAAAACATCTTTTTAAACCCTAAAGCATTTCTTAGTTCCTCAACATCTTAAGCTTTTATGTCTTTAATCTTTTATAAAGAAAACTGTGAGACTATAACTATCTAGTCTCCAATCTCACCAGAGACCCGAGAAAGATAAATATTGCCTGAGTAAACAGGAAGTGAAGAGCAAGCAGCTTTCAAAACTGTCGAAATGACAAAGACTGCTGGCTGCCTGGACAGTCACCCCGACTTTCTCTGTGTCACTGGGGAGTCCAATCATCAGAATACCAGCCCAGAATATCTGACAGACCTATCTGAGAAGCAGGAATTTTGAGAGACAGGCCTACTTTGTCTCTGCAAGCCGTCAACTTGGAGTTGGAGGCCGTCAACTCTCCAGTGTCCTGCTTATCCACAGCCTGCTGTCAGCAGTTGACATAAGGGCAGGTTTTTTTTGCCCAGTGGCCATATTCACCACAAATGAAGCAAACTCCGGGTGGAGGTTCTTCCATGCATCCTCTTCTTTGAAGTAGATTGGCTGTGCTGCCAGGAGCAGATCTGTCTCTCTGTCAGAAAAGCCTTTTCTTATTAAAGCACCTCTAGCCTCTGAAGTGTTTGAAGAGCTGCATCTCTCCCAGCATGTCTAAATGGACAAGCGTTGCTTGTTTCTAACTAGTTACTTTCTGCTAGTAACTAGTAACTATGTAACTTTGAAAACATATCTTAGGGACTAAAGGAAGCTTATTTCTGTAATTAACTAAACTGGTACCTAATAAGACTACAAGTAAGATCATTTATAGATGCCTAACTACTGACTTCCATTTCTAATTATCTTAAACAGTTTGTAATAATGGCTTTCATAAGAGTAGAACATTACGTTATTTTTTTTAAGTTGCATATGTTCAGTACATTAAGCAAAACTTGAACAAAATAACCTTTTTCTCTTAATGTACAATAGTCCATACCAATATAAAATATTTGAGACTTGTTGTTACTTTCTTAGTGAGCCAAATGCTTTTTATGTCAGTGAGTTGTTTTGTTTTGTTTTGCTTTTTATAACCTTGTGACTCCCAGCTGCTCCTGTCTGCAAGAGCTTGGACCTGGAGCTCCAGTCCCCAAATTACCTTGTATGTCCCTCCTGGGCCTGCACTCACTTCCCCTTTACCACGAAGTCTGCAAACCCTGGGAAGACTAGGCATTCTTTTTTTTTTTAAACTTTTATTGTATTATAATGAGAAAAGTTACATGATTTCAATTTATCTGAATTTGTTAACATTTAAGAACATATTTTATGTAAATAGAATTAAATCACATTCTTGTTTCCCTTTTGTACCCCCACTCCTCCCAGAGGTCCCCCCTTCAATACTTACAATATCTTTTTTTGTCATAATCTTCAAAATTTATAAAATATTATAACAATAAAATGAGTATTATAAATGTTGTTTGATATAAAACAACAATTTAACAGTCTTATGTAGATGCTCGTCTACAGCAATAGTGAAAATATATTTTTCTCAATATAAATTTTAAATAACTCAAACATATTAACTGTATACTTCAAAATAATACATCAATACTAGTATTTTCTTAAGTGAACATAAATATATAAAGCCTTTTTGTTTGTTTTGTATTTAGTAGAGTTTAAAATCTTGGCTCTTACTGTGGTACAAGCAAGACTAGGCATTCTTACTGAAAAGCCATTGCTGCCAGCAACGGCTTATTAGCTTGTCCAGAGGAAAGTACGGTATTCCTCAGAGTCAATGTTCTGGATGCTTTGACTTCTAGCAGCTGGGCCACAGTTGCTTTTCAAATGACTGAATTACCACACTTGAAGCACCAGGCATTTTGATATTGAAGATCTTGTGCTACTACAGGGAAGTCCTGGCTGCCCCTCTAGTTGGTCAGTTGGTTCAAGATTAGCCCCTTTCTTGGAAATGGGCTGATTTTCTTTAACCCTGTCACCATGCATGGCGGCCTCCTCCTGGCTCTCTGTCCCACCCAGGGGTCTCAGGGACTTGCATGGCACACCGTCCAGCAGTGATCTACCTTCCAGCCCGGTCTGCTTTGCTCTTTCATCCTGTGGAAGCTCCTGCTCTCAGTCACCAGGTCTGAACCTGTCGTTCTCCCTGTTCTGGTGCTTTTTGCTTCCCAAGTGCTTCAACCTTTACCCACAACCTCTCCAGTTGCATCTTAGATCCCTCCATTTCCATTCTCAACATTTCCAATTGTTCAGCCATTTCCCCAACTGTTTTTGAAATGAAGAAAGAAGAAAGAGCAAAACTAGAAAATCTCCTCTGGGAGAAGAGTGGGAGGAAACCCAGCAGCACTCACGGTAGCCTTTTTGCTGGCATCCTGAAACGGGATATTCATTCTTTGTATCATGATATATATTTTTTTCTATTTTATGTGGTCATTTTATCTCTTCCTCCTAACCCTTGGAAGATGGTGAGAACACAGCCTGTCTTCCGAGATCGGTGGAGGACAAGCTAATTAACATATACATACATTTTTTAAAGAAAGATTTACTTACATATTTTATGTATTTGGGTACTTTGTGTGTACATCTGTATACCAGAAGAGGGCATTGGGTCCCTTGGAACTATGACAGTTGTGAGCTATCATGTGGGTGCTGGGAACTGAACTCTGAAGCTCCGGAGAATAGCCAATGCTCTTAATCACTGAGCCATCTCTCCAGCCCAATATATGCACTGATATCAAAGCACTTTCTGTCTATAGTTTCTCAATAAATGTTAGGTATTATTTAGAAATAGAACCTTTAATTGGATAATTAATGAGGGTCCTATGGCTGGACCCTAACAGAATGTGACCATTGTCACACACACACACACACACACACACACACACAGAGAGAGAGAGAGAGAGAGAGAGAGAGAGAGAGAGAGAGAGAGAGAACTGTGAGAAGCACAGAGCGGGAGAACTAGTAGATAACAGATAAACCAGCCCTGTCCCTACCCTGATCTCATACTCATATCTCCATAAGCTGAAAAAATAAGTTTCCTTGATCAAGCCTCAAACAGGCATTATTATAATCCTGTTCCTTATACCTTCAATATTTGCATTTAAGTTTACTTGATATGTACGTGTATGTGTATATAATATGTATATGTATAATTGCATGCACATGTGTATAGACATGGGATCAGTCTGCTGTCATTACAGGCATGCTACTTCCAAGCATAACTCAGTAGGTTTTTTTGTTTTTGTTTTTGTTTTTCGAGACGGGGTTTCTCTGTGTAGCCCTGGCTGTCCTGGAACTCACTCTTTCGACCAGGCTGGTCTCGAACTCAGAAATCCGCCTGCCTCTGCCTCCCAAGTGCTGGAATTAAAGGCATGTGCCACCACCACCCGGCATAACTCAGTAGTTTTTAAGTTGTGTGTGTTCATGAAACTGCGTGTGTCTGTTTGAAGTCCTGTTTGCCATGCAATGAGCTTCTTCCTCTTCCCTGGGCTGAATATGGCTGCCTTGCCCTGATAACACAGAAACAAGGAAGACTCCATTTCACAAGACAGTTGGTTCTCTTTCAAAATGCCTCTAACCAGATCTGACAAATAAGACTGCTCAGACGGAGGCTGTAAACATGGAATTAAATTCTTGTATATATTTCATGCAATATCACCAAAGCAGAATATTTTGATGTGACTGTTTAAAAATTATCCTGTCAGTATGTAAAAACATGTTTATTGTAACCAAGTATAATGGGCTATTGGGAATCCTCCTGAGTTTTGGGACCCTGTAAAGTTACACTAATGAAAGAAGAGCTTTGGTCAGATGAGGCATTTTTCAAAACGAATGATGGCTGGAGGCATAGCTCAGTGGGTAGAGTGTCTAACATGCCCTGGCTTTTATCCCCAGCACTGTGTAAAAATAGGGTGGTGCATCCCTACAATCTAAGCACATGGGAGGCAGAGGCAAGAGAATCGGGAGTTCAAGTAGCAAATTTGAGGCCATTCTGGAGCAATCTGTCTCAACACAGAAGCAAACAAATCAATACTCCTAGCACCTGCAGAGTGAAGCTAAGCAGTGGCCATTCCGTAGACCTTTGACAAGGTAAAGAAAAAGAACAATGTCATATAGTCTAGTGTTAGGACATTTTAGTCCTGGCTTAGATGGAACACAACAAAACCATTCTACAGAGCATGATTCGCTGGGGTCTATCGTCCTATTTCTACACTTTAACCAGGATGCTGGTTTTGTGTATTACTAGCTTCAAAAGCTGAATAGTAAGTGTTTTCTTAAATGCATTAACTTTTTTTGCATGTCTAATTAGAAATATAGAGTTTGGGGATACTGTTTGTCTTATATAAATATGTCCTGATTTCAGCAAGTCATTTAAAATCCCTGGTAAAATATCTAGACTGGTTCCATAGTTATTGTACAGCTTTCTGTGTTGTGCTAGGATCTGAGAGAGAGAGAGACTCTGTGCTTTGCTCACTATGGTGTGTGTATTATTTCTGGAACATAGCATCACATGTGTGACAGGAGAATAAAAAGAGATGTGTGTCATGCCGATGGAAAGAGTTCACAAGACTTAAGTACATCACCTGGATACAGTTGGCACCAGAAAGTTGTCTTTGGGGAGGGGGTTGAGACAGGGTTTCTCTGTGTAGCCCTCGCTGTCCTGGAACTCACTCCATAGACCAGGCTGGCCTCCCACTCAGAGGTCTACCTGCCTCTGCCTCCCCAGTGTTGGGATTAAAGGTGTGTGCTGCCGCCACCACCACCTCTGCCACCTATCAGAAAGTCATTCTTTGTATGATCTTTTTAACAGCACTTTATTCTCTCCAAGAGATACCTCTTGCGTAAATTTACATCAAATCTGTCTCCAGAGTCTGTCTCCTTCATAGAGTCCTATTTTGGGAGATGTTCCCTGAGTACCTGTCTTACCCTAGGGCCCCATGGTACTGTCCCTGACACACCTATCCAATGGTATTCAGCAGCATGTCTCTAGAACCTACCAGACTGTTATTCATAGTGTTATCACTTGTGGATGCTGTCTGGACCATGTGCTTCCAGAATCTTAGTGTCTTATTCAGAGAACTGGAAACAACACACTCCCAAGAAAGGAAGCAACACGAAGTTTAGGGACTAAGTGAAAGCTTAAGTTTTGGTCACATGGCTAACGGGTCATGTGAATGGTAGAGTACTCAAGGGGACTCTGAGTTATTGTTTGGGGTTTCTTTTTATGGTGTCAAGGAGAGGGAGGGGTGTATAAGTACATTTTGTTTGCCTTGAATAGTTGTGTTTTTTTTTTTTTACAGTAACAACATGAACTTTATTCATTTAGAACTATACTATGACTGTTTACATACTTCATTTATAGACTTTCAAAGAGCTAGCTGCAATAGGTAACCAAGAATAAAGCAACAAAAATAGGGGGTGAACATCGATACCAAATGTCATGAGCTTCCGTCTAAGTGTGACACTAACAGCACATATATCATATCATAAAGAGAAAAGACCAGGAACTGATTTTGTCACAATCCAGTGAGAGCCCCCAGAGTTCTACTGCTTGTGTGTAAGGGGCACGTGATCTGAATGCACTTCTATGCAAATACTGTGCAGATGCATCCCTCTGCTCTGTCTCCATCAGTTTCCAAACCACTGTTCAATTCCCATTTAATGAATTCAAACTAGTGAATTCAACACAACCATTCCACAGACAATACCTATCAGCCCTGTTATTGTGGATTAAGGCATGAAAGCTAAATGTGATATGGACAGATGTAAGCACTATTACGTGCACATTTTCCTACATGCATATGTTATTTACAGAAACATATTTATATTAGTTGGACTATTATAGTAGGAGGCAGATGTATAATATTCACATTAAAAGCTGACATTATGGAAATATATGTTATATATATGGAAAATATATGGGAAGGATAACTTTTTTGTTTTGTTTTAAACTGAGGTAAAGGCAAACTGATCTTTCAAAAATAAGCTTATAAAATAATCTAGCCAGCAAAACTTAATTGTGTAATTGAATACGTTATTGCCATTACAGGATTTAAGCTTATTCTTGTGACTATTTCAGAAGCATAAGAAGGTGTCACACGGAGGCACAGAAATGGACTCCACTGTCCAGAAGGAATGGATTGCCCAGCAAACAACTGGTAGCCCTCCTAGAACTAATGTATTTCTTAGAGAAAACTGAACACCGAAGCTACAGAAAAAAGCATAGCTTCCCAGGTTGGACCTTCTAGGAGCCTCGCTGGACAGTTATGAACGTCTGCTCCACCAACAGACATCAGACTGAAAAGACATAGGCCGGAACCTAAAAGATGTAAAGGGCATAAAAGTACATTTTGTTTGCCTGAATAGTTGTTATCTCCAAGGCCTACTGTCTCTGTCTGCTAGATAAGATTGTCCACACAATCTTATCTAGGCCTAGAATGTTTTCAGCCTCTGAGACTTGGTGCTGAATAAGCTCGCCCTCTCTTGTTCTTTTCTGAACTCTAGCTGGCTGGTTCAACTCAGCTGTTCTAGCTCAAACTCCTCTTCTAGCTGACTTATTCAATTTAGTTTTTTTTTCCTTCTCAGCCTCTGACTTGCTCTGCTTGACCTCATACTAACTCTAGCAATCATTTCTAATCTTCTGGTTCCTTCTCATCCTCTGGCTTGTTCTGTCTTTCCCTGTGTCTAGCTTGTTCCCTCTTCCATCTGTCTCTGTAACTCTCCCAGTAACACCACCTCCTTCTCCCTCTCTGTGCTGCTCCACTCTGCCTCTCAAGTCTACTGCACTGCTCTCCAGGAACGCTCCTGGGTCCCTGCATTGTACTCTCTTCTCCTGTGCTATCTGTCTCTCCCTCAAGTAGCTTCCTCTTCCTCTCTCTTCCCTTGAGATTTGCGCATATCCTATTCTGTCAAATCTTTCTTTGATTCATCACTTTGTCTACCACTCAGACATCACTTTCAAACATGGGTGCTCCCTTCTACAAACTAACTTTATCTTCCTTATTTGGGATTAAAGCTATGTGCTAAGGGCTGAGCCATACCATAACTAGAAACAGGTTTAAATATCCTGTAAAAGAGGGATTAGCTGCTATTTGGGTGGTTTTCTATTTTGATTGATTGAGTTAAGTAATATAAGCTATTTTCTAATGTATGTCCTTTCCCATATTGCATCTGATTTTAATCATATGCAGACTCAATTATGGGTAGGTATAAGATGGTAAATAGGGTTTTTTTCCTAGATGTTCTCTCAAAGGACACATTTTCTTCTGTGCATGTATTGTAAACCACTCTAGGCTGGATTGGAGCCTTATCTTTCATACCCATGTATGCTCTAGAATAGAAACTATCCACAAAAAACAGAAGTTCTTGTTAGATCTTAGGGAAAGATAAATTTAATCTGTTGTTCAGAGTGGGGGGTACACACAGTGCAAGTATGTGGTTTTCTAGATTGTTAACTACACTGTTAGAAGAGTCCTGTGTAGATGTAGAGGCTCACAGCCATCCATTGAACTGAATACAGGGTCCCCAATGAAGGAGTTAGAGAAAGGACCTATGGAGCTGAGGGGTTTGCAGCCCCTTAGGACGAACAACAATATGAATGAAATAGTACCCTCAGAGCTCCCAGGGTCTCAACCACCAACCAAGGACTGCACATGGATGGGTCTGATTGTTCTGGCAGCATGTGTATAGTAGAGGATTGCAAATTCGATCATCAGCAGGAGGAGAGGTCCTCGGCCCTGTGAAGGTTCCGTGTCCCAGTGTAGGGGAATGCCAGGGCCAGAAAGTGGGAGAGGGGAAACTGGGAAAGGAGAAATTTACATGTAAATAAAGAAATTATCTAAAACAAAACAAAACAAAAGCAAAACAACAACAACAAAAGAAGGGTCCTGTGTAGAAAACACACAGATAAGAGTGCATTGTATGCACATAGCCCAAGCCAATCAGAGTCACGGATTGATAAGCAGTGCCCCATGCTTACCTGCCTAGCTGGAGGCTAAGATGTGGTTCTACTTACACTGCGATCCCCAGGACTAACATGCTCTTTGAAGCATAGCAGGTATTCAATAGATATAACACATCCCAGTAGGTGCAGTTACAAGCAGCTCTGAGCTGCCTGACAGGGATGCTGGGAACTGAACTTGGATCCTCTGGAAGAGCAGTGTACACTCTTAACTGATAAGCCATGCCTGTCTTTTCTGTGGCTTTGAGAATTTATGAAGGCATAGAGTTGAACGGGATCTCCTCTTCCAGTGAATTGCCCAAACTACTCTAGGCTAATGGTCATGAACATATTTTCAAAGCTCCCTGGTGATGGTAATGACAGAATTTAATCACCTATGTGGCTGAGTTCTGCCGTGGGTCAAAGAGAACTCTCTCGTTGCATCCTAATCTAATTTTTTCATCTCTATAGAGATGGAGAAAAGCCAGCTAGCATCTTCTTCCAAACAAACTGCAATTCTTAAAGAAAGTTATTAAATCAGTGTCAGTCCGCAGCCTGCATCTACCAAGATGAGCTTGGCTCAGCTCTGCTCACCTATACCCAGGTTTCGGCCTCCACCCTCTGAACGGTTTTTGTCATGTCCCTTTGGCTCCTTTCCAACTCCTCTTTAGTTCTCTAGAAATTCAGAAACCAAGGCTTAACTCAACGCTAATGAGGGCCTGACCAAGGTTAAATATAGAAAAAAATTATAGGTTCTCAGACTGTGTGGGTCATACTCTGTCAGTGCATGTCAAGGCAGAAGAATGCTGTTAACATAGACCAAAGCACCATTTGTGATATCCTAAAACAAGGTTGGATGGCAACTCACCCTGCTAAAAATACCTTTTTTTGTTGTTTTAAAAAGATTCATTTGTTATTTTAATGATTAGATGTGTGTGCCTGTGAGAGTTTATGTAAACCATATACATGTTAAAAACTTCTCCTTCTTCTTCTTCTTCTTCTTCTTCTTCTTCTTCTTCTTCTTCTTCTTCTTCTTCTTCTTCTTCTTCTTCTTCTTCTCCTTCTTCTTCTATACTATATAGAGAAGAAAACACAGAAAGATGTTTAACACACTTCTGATAAAAACATTTTAAACATGAAATGAGAACTATCATACATTAGAAACTGCAGCTTTTTACAAACCAACTTGCCCAAAGGGCTTTCTAAGCGTCATTCAGCTAAGTAGATTGTCTTTGAGCATCTGAAGGTGAGGCCATATTTTGATATTTGAATACATTTTGTTTATTAGTGTTTTTATTAATGCAGTTGCCTTCTAATTTTCTCACAATCAGTGACAACTTTATGTTTTAAGGGCAATAATACCATATTTGGAATATTATATTTTTTCAATTGACTTATGTTTTTCTTCCTTTCAGATATTTGTGAAAGACCATTCTCTAGGATTATTTTAAAAAATGTTCTCAGTTTTCCAGTTTTCCTATGAATTCTTGTCAGTGTAGACACGAAGTGGGCCCTTCCCAGCTTCTTCCTGAGAAGAACACAGGTACTCCAGGTTCTTAGTTCCTGGCTGTCCCTATGGACTATTCCACATCTTGGGGAATAAGAGATGGGTTCAGAGGCCATGTCTTAGTTACTGTATTTTTGCTATGACGAAGCACTATGACAAAGGCAACTTATAAAAGGAAGCATTCAACTGGAGGTTGTCTTACAGTTCCAGGTGGTTTGTCTGTAATCGTCAAGGCAGGGGGCATAGTGCTGGAGCAGTAGCTGAGGGCTTAAATCCTGATTTGAACACAACAGGCAGAGAGAGAGAAAGAGAGAGAGAGAGGGAGAGAGAGGTATGGGGGGCTTTTGAAACCTCAAAGCCTATGCCCCAGTGACACACTTCCTTCAATAAAGCCACACCTTCTAATGCTTCCTAAACTGGGAACCATATATTCAAGTATATGAGCCTGTGGGGGCCATTCTCATTCAAACCACCATGCACCATAAACTTCTGTCCTGTACAATTACTAAATTTTGCCACTAATCTTTATGTTTTGACCTCAATTTTTTTATCTCTCCAAGGATCATCTTTGTTCCCTTAAGTCTTTATTTTTTTTTTTTAAGTAAATTTGTTTCCTATGCTGGATATGATGGCACACACCTTAATCCCAGCACTCAGGAGACACGGGCAGGAAGATCTCTGTGAGTTCAAGGCCAGACTTGTGTACATAGCAAGTTCAAGGGTAACTAGGACTACATTGAGAGATGCTATCTCCAAAATAAAAAAAAAAAAAGCCATGCTGCTGCTGCTGCTGCTACTACTACTACTACTACTACTACTACTACTAATAATAATAATAATAATAATAATAATAATAAACTTAAAATAGTTTCTTACCCTTTTAAGTACATCTATATATACACCACTGCAAATGCTTTATTTGGATTCATTAAATGCTATCTTTAATTATGTTTTTTTCTTTAAGTCAATTTGATTCTGTGGATTTAGATTCACTCCTAGTTCCCCTGATGTCAGAGTCCTTCCTATACAGGGTCTTGGTGCTTTCATTGTGGTTCGATGGTCATCCTCAAGCAAAGGAAGGGAAGGCAAGGAAAGAGAGTATGGGCTGGAGTACAAACTACTATCATATGTTTCCAAGGTCCAGCTACATCCATTGCCACTTCAGCTTTATTTTAATCCCCCTGGGATTGTTCCCTGGACAATCAGGGACCAAGTAGTGTTTCTACCAGCCCCAACCTCATTATTGTAAGATCAGTGCCCAGGGGCATCACGCCTCAGACTGTTCTGGGCTGCCTATCATATCTGATCTGTTCTTTTCCACGTTTTGAATTCTAGTCTAGACTCAATAAATGGTTTATGTGACCTACGAGCAGGTCATAGACTTCAGTTGGACAACCCTGCTCTGGGGCACTGGGGACTTGCACACACAATTTCTCAACTGGTTTGTTTCCTTCTGTGTCATAAATCAGTGTACCTATGATTTGTTGCTTGTTCTCACACTGGAATTGATTTCTTACCCAACCCTTTTCCTTTTACCAAATCTTTTTCCTTAGGCCAACAGTATTATACTGTCAGGTCTGTTATTTTGGGTCTATTGGAAACATTTCTAAATCCTTTGCTACTTCACTCCAAGACGGATGGGTTGTAAAGCCCTACAAAAGCAGGCTCTGACTTTAGATGCTTCGAGTTGCAATTAACAGAGGTCCTATCTGTGTCTATCCAGCTGTCTTAACTAATACAGAAATATCCTCTCCAAGATCCGAGACTCAGGGACGCATCAATTTACTGCCTCACTGTGGTCACTCAGCTCTCCTGGTCCTTCTAGCACTTAGCTCAGCCCTACCTCCATATTGCATTATCCTCAAATTGGTACCAAGATGGTTGCAGATTCCTCAGGTATCACCTCCAGGCACAGTTACACCTACAGGAAAGAGTGTCTTTCTTCCTTTTACAGACAAGCATCTGGCTAAGGAACTCTCATATCTAATTAGCTGTTATCAGGTCACATGGATATTCTTAACCCAGTAGCTGGTGAGGAGAATGTTGGTTCCATTCTGTAAATGTCAATGTTGATATTATTTCCTGAGATGAAGGGATGAGACAAGAGACATACCCAAGCTTTACAGATGTATGGCTTGGGCTAAGCCCAGAGTGTTTCTATCTAACTATTCCTAGGCCTAGGTCTGAGCTTCTAGCTTACAAACAATCCAATTTTCTGCAAGCCTAGATTTTGAAGGCTTTAGCTTCCAGCCCCATCTGCTAACCTAGGCCTAGAATGTTTCAGCCTTGGAGACTTACTGCTGAGTAAACTCACTCTTTCTAGCTCTTTCCGTATTCTAGCTGTCTGGCCCATCTCAGCTGTTCTGGCTCAAACTCCTCTCCATGCTGATTGATTCAGATTGGCTTCTCTTGGCTTCTGACGGAATTGCTCTGCCTGGAAAGACTGCCTCTGGACTCTACAAACTGAACTGCTCTAACTCAACTGCTCTGCCCTGAACCGAGCTCAACTGCATTCAGTATAAACTCCACTGCACTGAACTGAACACGACTGACTGAACTCAATTGACTCTCTTCCTCACAGTTCTTAAGTGGCCTTTCTATCCTGTTTGCTCTTATGAGAGTTGGGCATATTCTATCTATGACTTATTCTGTCAAATCTTTCTCTGATTTTTCACTTTGTCTGCCCCTCAATTAGATGTCACTATCTGGGATCAAAAGTGTGTACTGAAGGTGGGTCTGTACTCTAGCTAAAGTGTGTGGCATGTCTGCATTCCAGCTGGATTGTACCTTTGGATGTGATCCCTTGCCAGAGCAGCCATGTTGCTTGATTAAAATTCCTCTACACCTTTAAACAGACCAGCTTATAGAGGAGAAAGGACACCTGCACAATTTAGTGAAAACCCTTTAAGTTAATCTTGCTTTCTTTCAGGTGTTGGATAGATGGAACTCTAGTCCTTGCACCTGCTAGGCAAGCACACTATCACTGAATTAAACCCCTAACCCCTTAAAACTATCTTTATCAAAGAAACTGTAATATTTATTTACTGTGTACATATGTGTACACACACATATACACATGCACACACAGTGGTGATAGGTGTACACAGACATATGAAAGTCAGAGAACAACTTGAGGGAGTTGTTTCCCTCCACCGGGTGGGTCCCAGAGATCAAACTGAGGTCATTAGCCCGATAGGAAGTGTCTTTACTCGCTGAGATATTCTCCCACCCATAGAGTGATTTTTTTTCTCTTTTTAACACACACTCTATATGTAATTCGTCAAGTCCTGCTGATTCTAGCTCAGTTACATTCAGAATCAAGACACCTTCTGTGTTGCCCATTGTGACCTGCACAAACACAGGATGAATTAGGCGTTTGGATTTGGAAGCAATCCATGAGCAAACTCAGCACAGGTGTGCACTCTGACTGGGTAGAGGATGGCAGGTGAGAATTTGTTAGACTATTGTTGGAGATACTGGGTAGATATTTGACTAACAAAGGAATATGGCTCAGACATTTGCAGTATTTTCTCATAGCACACCATTTCTACAGGCCTTCCTTGGGAGCATGAAGCACGTCTAATCCTCACCTTTAACATGGCTCTCTTCTAAAAGAGGTGTCTGTATGCATTATACCAAGATTTTATAACCTTGCTATAATGTCACTAGTGTGATTAGTGATCTTCTCCTTCTCCTCCTCCTCTTCCTCCTCCTCCTCCTCCTCCTTCCTCCTCCTCCTCCTTCCTCCTCCTCCTCTTCCTCCTTCTTCTTCTTCCTCCTTCTTCTTCTTCTTCCTCCTCCTTCTCCTCCTGTAACCCTTACTGGTCTGGAACTTGCTCTGTAGGCCAGGCTGGCCTCGAACTCACAGAGATCTACCTGCCTTTGCCTCCCAAGTGCTGAGAATAAAGGTGTGCATCACCACTGCCCATCAGTTATTTTCGTGAATAACAACAACTTAGAAGTATTTTAGTATTCGTTTTGACTCAGCTCAAGGACTAATCTGAATTGACACACTGCTTAACTCCATTCACTCCATGAACCACTCATGGCACGGAAACCACAAGGACAGGATTCATCTGTGAGGAACAAAGAGTGCATGCTTTCTCTCCTACTTTACTGTTTTAAAAATAGAATCCTAACATGAACTCTGTATTCCACCAAAGAAATAAAGTAATAAAGCCAATCAATGTTGACATTGAGCTATTTGGTCAATACAAAGCAAGTTCTAATATAAGTAAAAACTAACTTTACACATATACACACGTGTTGGAGGGTGGGAGTGGAGATGTGGGTCTTCTGGCAGAAAGATAAACTTAGGAATTTGACCTCTAAGCACCCAGCCCTATGACTTCCTGGACACATGACTTTGGACAAACTATTTATCCTCTCCATTTCCTCTTTTATAAACAGGTCCCAATGATGAATGTCTCATAGTATTTCAACCCTATGATATAAGACAGCAGCACATAGGAAACGATTGGGAGGGTCCTGTCACACAGCAAGCATCCAATTGATGCATGTTCTCATCGTCTCCCCTTGTAGTCCATGTCTTTGGTGTGAAGTTGCTTTCCTATTGCCCCCACCCCCTTGCTGTCACTAAAGAGATGAGACTTGACCTTCTGATGTTTCTAGGATGTGTTTTGTTTGCTGTGGCACAAAGCCTCACTGTGTAGCCCAGGCTAGCCCCAAGCTTACAATCCTCATACCTCTGCCTCTCACTTGCCAGGATTATAGATGTGTACCTGATGTATACATGTGTACACATCTATCTGTACCTGTGTATAGACTGGCCTGACTTTAACATGGTTTGTAGATTAGGAGTAAACTCAATCTTTTGGCTTTTGTTTCATTAGTGGCCAAATTACTTTAGGAAATGATTTAAAACAATATAGAACCTAACACTAGATGATTGCTTCGTGTAGTGTTTTTTGTAAAAAATGAATTAAAAAGTGGTCTGGAGAGATAAATCAGCACTTAAGATCACACATAGAGGAGCTGCGTTTCATTGCCAGTACCCATATGGTGGATACTGCAACTCCAGTCCTAAGGGCTCTGATGCCCTTTTCTGACTTCTCCTGGCACTTCACACACACACACACACACACACACACACACACACACACACACACATGATAATATATAATGTATTACCACATATATATGGCATATGTAATATGTTAGCATATATGCAGGCAAAACACTCAGATAGATAAAAATAAAATAAATTGATGGAGCTTTCCAATTTCAAGAAGCTACTAGAGTAAACAAGGCTAAGGGGGACACTTAGTGACAGAGTACTTGCCTCACCTACACGAGGCCCTAGCACCGCAGGAGAAGCAGCTATGAGTCCACAGAGTCCTGATACTCTGTCCTGCTTACATCATTTCTCCTTGATCATATTAGCACTCAGATTGTTTGTTTACAAGCATGGCTTCCTCCTTGGGATGCTAAGCAGCTTTATGTAACTAACACCAGATAAAGGAGACACATACTCATGTGAGAGTCATGAGAACCATGAGGAGAGATCGCACTTCCATAATTATCATGAATACTTGGAGCAAGCAGCATCTGGTGACAGAGAAAGGGTGAAAGGAAGGGAAAGTGTTTAGAGAAGTGGTTCAAAACAGGAATTTGGAGCCTGTGGACAATGATCCAAGGCAGGATTTGTCCTTGTTTGATTATTTAAGGGGATCAAGGAACAAGAGTGACCTCCATCTGTTTTCCCAGGAAGACTGGGGCATAAACCAGGTATTATGTGGCTTTATGAATAAGAAATTTAAATGTTTTCCAGTCATTTTGTCACCAAGGTCAGAGTTTCTTTTAGGCATGGGTAATGGTAGGTACACAGGGCTTGAGCAATTTAATTTCTAATTCTAGAGCCCATGCATCAAACACTTAGTTCCCTCTGCCCCGCTTTTCTGTTCTTGGCATAATTATGTTAATAAAACATTTTTCCCCCTTGGAAAGAATAACAGAGCTAAGTGCTTGTAATTTGTTTCCTGAGTCCTCTGTACCAGTACATTGGATTAGAGGAAAACCCAATGAGAGTAATAATGTGTCATCAAGCCATTGTTCGTTTTGAGGCTGAAAGTGCCTTGATTTCATCCTCAGCCTTCAGAATCCCTAGCTAGGAGGTGTGGGGACGTGAACTCATCACCTGACTTCTAGGACCGTATCAAGGCTGACACTCAGCCTAAGGGATCTGCCTGCCCTGCCAAATCTGTGCTGTGGCTATCTTGGAACTCTGGAGTCTATTGAAGGCTGGCAACTCCTACTGGCAAGGCAGGGTGGCAAAGTGAAGTGAACTCCAGTGTTTGCCATTTGTAGCATCTATCACAGTCTATAATCAGCACAATGGCAAGGTAGGTTAAGTTCGTATGATTTTCTGGGACAGTTTATACATTTTGTGAATGCTAAAATGGACAAAGGGAAGCCTATCCAAATGTCAGGGACCTCGTGTGTTGATAACTGCTTCTGGTCACAGAAGTACAGACATAGAGATGGTGGGCATGGCTGTTGAGTTCCTTTATAACAATTCCTTCTATTGCAAGCCATTTTAGCTTATGCTGACAGAAGTAGTTTATGCTGAGGTGATTTTCAGCGATAGAAAGGAACTGGAGCCCTCTTGTCTGCCTTGTACTTTTCTTTCATCCCATTTAGATGGCAGACATTAAACCCTCTGCCAGTTGTTCTTAACCTTCCTAGAGATGGCAGACTTTTCATACAGTTCCTCATGCTGTGGTGACCCCAACCATAAAATTATTTTTGTTGTTACTTCATAACTGAAATTTTGCTACAGTGGAAATGTAAATCTCTGTGTTTTCTGATGGTCTTGGGTGATCCCTGTGAAAGAATTATTCAACCCTCAAATGGGTCATAACCCCTAGGTTGAGAAATGTTGTTCTACCACATCCAAAAGCAGCTGTTTGAAGCTTGTGTTCTAAACATTTGTTCCTCAGCATGTGGTGCTGTCTATGGAACATTTGGTAGAACTGATCTACCTAGCATGCTGCCCAGGGTGGGCTTTGAAAGGCTATTTGCAGTTTGTACTGCCTGCTCTGCCATGATCTGAAGAGCTTCTGAGGTGCCTTCCTTTCAATGATGAACTGAAATTGTGAGAAAATAAATCTTTCCTTCCTTAATCTATTTCTGAGGATACTGTGGTCCTAGTAATACAGAAGATAAGAACATGTGCACATATGGGGAAAATTAGAAAGTGACTGTTCATGCCTGGTAAAGATTCACATTTAGAAAAGAAAATCTAGCCCAGGTGGTGGTGGCACACGCCTTTAATCCAAGCACTTGGGAGACAGAGGCAGGCGGATTTCTAAGTTGGAGGCCAGCCTGGTCTACAGAGTGAGTTCCAGGGCTACATAGAGAAACCCTGTCTCCAAAAACCAAAAAAACGAAAAAAGTTTTAGTGAGAGGAGTCAAAAGAATATTTAAGTAGGCAGAAGAGATCACCAGCAAACTGCAACACAGGTCTGAGTAAGTCCAAAATTGAAATAATTCAGAGGAATAGATGACAAAAAATTGACCTAGCAAGACCAATGATTTAAGAGATGAATGTAAGTGATGCCTTCTCCACTCCTCCTGCTGCTCACTACCTATGGCAGTCAGGAGAATTGGCCCTGGGATCATAAGAGCTGGTGAACTGGCGCTGACTGTCCCTGGCTATAGCACTCAGGAGAGCAGACCCTGCACCTTCCCTGGGCAGCACAGTGGAGCCAGTGCGGATGGCAAAGGCATGGGTGAACCATTCCCAAGCGCGTGAGAGCAGGAGAGCTGGCCCAGCCCCTCACATGCTGCAGTACGTGGGAGACTAGGTCCTGCACCCTGACTGGGCAGCACTTTGGAACTGGCTCTGGAGGCATTGTTGTGGATGAGCCTGCTTGAAGGTATGAGGTCAGGAGAGCTGACCCTGCCTCCTGGTGATGGTGACATTGGGTGGCCTAGGCAGCCAAAGCTGTACTGGAGAGCATGCCCTGGTTGTGCAGATAAGGGTGAGCCTCCAGGCTAACCAGCTCAGTTACTACCTAGGCCCAGACCCAGGGCTCTGAATTGGCCTACCCTGAAAATCTATAACATCTGCAAACAACTGAGAGATGCCTGAAAGGGCCAGTCCTGCTGATCCAAAGCTGCAGGATCTCCCTGACACAGAGCAACAACAGGATAACCAGGAGGAGTCCCAGTGAGGATCTCATATTGATGGTGTCACAGAAGCCAGAGATCTCAAACCAGACCAATGATTCTCTGCAATAAACATTTTCAAGGTTAGATGTGTGGACAGAGGACTTATTGTGGGATGCACTGTGACATACTACAGCTTCCACAATGAAATGTTTTCTATGCTTTGGTCTTTTTGTTGTTGTTGTTGTTATTGTTGTTGTATGTGTGTTTTATTTGGGGGTACAGGGGGAAGTTGCAAGGCCAAGGGTGGATGTGAAAGAATGAAGAAATGAGCAGTTCTGAGGTGCATGATGTGAAAATCAATACAATATTTTTTGTTATTTATTTATTTATTTATTTATTTATTTATTTATTTATTGAGACAGGGTTTCTCCATATAGCCCTGGCTGTCCTGGAACTCACCAGGCTGGCCTCGAACTCAGAAATCTGCCTACCTCTTCCTCCCAAGTGCTAGGATTAAAGGCATGCACCACCACCACCTGGCCTTGTTTTGTTTTTAAGAAGAAATGAATGTATTTAAAATTAATCAGCCTAGGCCTGAGTGTGGTGTCACACAACCAATCTGAGCATTTGAGAGGTGGAGGCATAGCCGGGCCGTGGTGGCGCACGCCTTTAATCCCAGCACTTGGGAGGCAGAGGCAGGTGGATTTCTGAGTTCGAGGCCAGCCTGGTCTACAGAGTGAGTTCCAGGACAGCCAGGACTACACAGAGAAACCCTGTCTCAAACAAAACAAAACAAAACAAAACAAAACAAAACAAAACAAAAAACCAGAAAAACAAAAAAACAAAAAAGAGAGGTGGAGGCAGGAAGATCAGGAATTTGAGGCCAGCCTTGGCTACCTAGTAAGTTTGAGGTCAACTTTGCTACCTGAGATCCTGTCTCATTAATAGCAAAAAGAAAAAAGAAAAAGAAAGAAAGAAATAAAAAGGAAGAAAGAAAGAAAAAGAAAGAAAGAAAGAAAGAAAGAAAAGTGGACCAGCAAGATGGCTCAGTGGTCAAAGCCATTTGCTCCCTAACCTAACCACTTAAGTTCGCTCCCCAGGACCCATGTGGTAGAAGAAGACAACTGACTCTCACAAGTGATTCTCAATCACAGACAGACAAATGTAACTTAAAATGCACGGACAGAAAACTGTCAGATTGTCTCTCTCCAGGGGAAGGTAGCCTTATAAAAGTGATGATGGGGGTTGTGGATTTAGCTCAGTGGTGGAGCACTTGCCTAGCAAGTGCAAGGTCCTGGGTTTGGTCCTCAGCTCTGGAAAAAAAAAAAAATCAAAAAAACAAAAACAAAAAAACGAAACAAACAAAATAAAGCGATGATGGTATGTCTTCTAAAGCTTGTCGGTATTTTACACACTGTTTTCTTTGTAATCTAATGCCCTTGAAAGGACCCCAGGTGCTTCATCTCCTATAGAGTACGCAGAGCTGTGGCAGTGACAGCTATAGGCAGGAATGGGGCCAGCCAGGAGCAGGGCCCCCAGAGAGTATTGAAGTGAAGTGTCTATTAATCTCCAGTAGGTTGCTGTGGCTTCAGGATGAAGTGTATGGTTAAGTGGAACTCACATGTGAGCCACAAGTAGTTATCGGATATAACTGAGAAAGTGTATAAATATGTTCTTACAAAAAAAAAAATCAACCAGACACAAAAGAAAATAATAAGAGGGAAAACAACTAAAAAAAAAAAAAGAGCCAAAAAATTATAAAACATATAAACAACAAATGGCAAGATGACAATGGAAGACTTTCCTATTTAATAATTGATTGAAATGGAAATGTATGAAGCCCTTTAATTAAAAGATGGAGATTGGCAGCATGAATACATGAGGGAAAAGACACTGTCTATAAGAGACTGATTTTAGAGCCTTGATGTGTGAATTGAACATGAAAGGATGGAAAGAGAATTTTAACACTAAACAAAAGAGAGCAGGGGTGAGCCATAGTAAACGCAGACAACGTAGACTTTAATTCATAACGTTAACAAAAGATAAGGGTGGGCATTTTATACTAATAAATGGTTACATAAATTTAGAGATGTCAACTGTAAATATTTATGCACCAGGCCATTAAAAATATATGAAGCAAAGCACAACAGAATGGAAAAAAACATAGAGAGGTTTCCAACTGTAGTTGACTACTTAGCTACCTCACTCTCAGGACTGAGCATAATAGCAGTCATTAGGGAAGAGCAGGAGTTACAGGGAGCCGACCCGGAGCCCAGAGCCCCCTGAAGAGCACATACCCAGGAGTTACAGGGAACCAACTGGAATCCAGAGCCCCCTGAAGAGCATATACCGAGGAGTTACAGGGAGCCGACCCGGAGCCCAGAGCCCCCTGAAGAGCACATACCCAGGGACAGAGGTGTGGTCTTCTCTGGTCCACATAGCACTCTCAGGACTGACCATGGGCTATTCTGCAGATTCAGTCTCAGTGAATTTGGAAGGCCAGATAGCAACGGAAGACGAAGTTAGAGATCAGTAGCCGCAGTAAAACTGGAAAAGTCCAGAACTTAAGGAAATTAAACACCACATTTCTAAACAACCACCGGGTCAGAGAAGGATCACAGGAGAAATGTAAAAGCATTTAGAGCTGGATGCAAATGAAAAAGAAAATGCAAGCAAGTATATAAATATATATAATGTATCCATCCTGCATTCATTCAAAGCGGTACAAACTGAATGGAAATTTACAGCTACAGATGTTTAGGTTAAAAAACAAAACAAACAACAAAACCAAACAAATCCCCAAAGGAAATCTCAAATCAACAACCCAAACTTTCCAATTTAAGGAACTAGGGGAAAGAGGGCAACCCAATTCTAAAGTCTATCTACAGAAAGAAAATAGCAAAGACTAGAGCAGAGGTAAGTGAAATGGAAGACTGAAAAACAATGGCCAACAAGTGAGACCAAGAGAAATCTCTTTGAAGAGATTAATGATTGAGGAAGCCTTTATTTAGCTAGATGGCCTAAAAGAGAGAAAAGATTCAAATTACTAAAATCAGAAATAAAAGTAGAAATTTTACTATGGAAACTATAGAAATGAGTGTTTCATAGGTACTGTAAGAACTGTGAACAACTATAAGCTGACACACCCGGTAGCCAAAACAAAAGGGACCAATTCTTGAATATCAAATCCACTAAGGAGAAGTTGTAAAGGCATATAGCCCATATATTATTAAAAATCCATACTTCTATTGTCTGGTTGTTACAACCATTGTTGAGAACGTGGTACTGAAGTCTTCAGCTGCTGTAGGACTCTGTTTCTCCTTTCAGTGCTCTGGGGTTTTGTGCCAATATATTTTGGTGATCTGTTATTAGTTGCATAATCAGTAATCAAAAACTTTTCTACAAAAGTCCTGGGCCAAGTGCCTTCACTAGTGAGTTCTGCCAAATATTTAATGAGGAAATGACGACAATTCTGCTCAAAAATTTCCAAAAACTTGAAGAGGAGGAAACATTTACTAGATCACACACATTACCCTGATTGAAACCCTGATAAATCTCTGCAAGAAAGGAAAACTACAGACCAATATCCTTTAGGAACTATGTTGTAAAATTCCTCGACAAAATCCTAGCAAACTGAATTGAACTGCTGATTTGAAGGGCTGTACACCATCACCAAGGGAGATCTATCTTCATTACTGTTCTATTGCTGTGAGGAGATTAAGGCACCTCTTATAAAAGAAAGTACTTAACTGGGGACTTGCTTACAGCTTTAGAGTTTTAGGAGGTTAGTTCCTATCCATTAAGGCAGGCTGACATAGGGCTGAGAGCTTCCATCTTGATGACCAGGAGAGAGAAAGACAGAGAGAAGCAGAGAAAGAGAGAGAGGGAGAGACAGAGAGACAGAGACAGACAGAGAGACAGAGACAGACAGAGACAGAGAAAGAGAGAGAGGAAGAGAGAGACAGACACACAGAGACAGAGAGAGAGAGAGCTTAACGCCCACTCCTAGTGACATATCTCCTTCAACAAGACCACACCTCTTAATCCTTCCTGGCAGTTCCACTAACCATGCATATGTTTACATTCATATGAGCCTGTTGAGGGGTGGGATGCTCATTCTCATTCAAATCACCACAAGAACTTACTATCACATTGCAAGGATCATTTAGCCCACTAAAATTAGTCAATGAATACACATTAGCAGAATAAATAGAATAATCATATCAGTAGATTCAGAAAGAAAACATTTAATATAATTTAATGCATGATGAAAAATACTCAACCAACCAGGAACAGGAGATACCATATCATAATAGGCAATAGGAAAGTTAACAGTGGACATGATAAATTATGTTGAAAGGTCAAAAACTTTTCCACTAAAAACTTGGAGAATTGGGCTGGAGAGATGGCTCAGCGGTTAAGAGCACTGACTGCTCTTCTGAAGGTCCTGAGGTCATGATGGCTCACAACCATCCATGATGAGATCTGATGCTCTCTTCTGGGGTGTCTGAAGACAGCTACAGTGTACTCACATATAATAAAAAATAAATAAATCTTAAAAAAAAACATGGACAATTAGGGCTGCCTTTATTCGAATGTTTTTTTTTTTTTAAATCAACACAAAACTGGAAGCTTTACACTAATAACCAAAAGAAAAGAAAAGAAAAGCAGTTAAAAAATAAAATGGAAATAAAGTCAATACATAATTCTTAATGCAAATCAGAGGAGGAGGAACATTACTTCTCCTTACAGACAAAAGATGCTGTATATAGAAAATTCTAGTGATTACACACATGTACACACACACACCACACCACACACACACACACACACCACACAAATCTGCTAAATACGCAGCAGTAGACAAAAGTTAGTTGAATTTCTACACACTAAGAATGAGCAATCTAAAAAGGACATTTCAAAAATGATTCAACTTGTTAGAGCATCAAGAATAACAAAATACTTAGGGAGTTTCCAAGGCAAGATTTGCCTAATTAAAAATATTCCAGGACAGGGGAGAATTCCTGGAGTCTGTGGAGATGACCCTAGCTGAGACTCCTAGCAGCTGGGGACATGGAGGCTGAAATGGTCACCTCCTGTAGCCTGGAAAGACTTCCGGTGGAGGGAGGGGGAAATCAGCCTACCCATAAAACCTTCAACTCAAAAACTGTCCTGCCTCTAAGATGTACAAGGATAAAGATGGAGCAGAGCCTGAGGGAATGGCCAACCAATGACTGGCCCAATTTGAGATTCATCCCAAGAGAGAGAGCCAACCCCTGGCACTATTAGTGATAGTTCGCTGCGCTTGCAGACGGGAGCCTAGTATAAATGTCTCCTGAGGGGCTTCATCCAGCAGTATCTGACAAAAACAGATCCAGAGATCCATAGACAAACATCAGGTAGAACTTGGGGAGTCTTGTGGAAGAGTGTGAAATAGGATTGAGCTAGCTTGAGGGGGTCAAGGACACTTCAAGAATACCTATAGTGTTGAGTAACCCGTGCCATGGGGGCTCACAGTGACTGAATCATCAACCCAAGACCATGCAGGGCTGGATCTAGGCCCCCCTCATTTGTAGCAGATGTGTAACTTGGTCTTCCTGTGGGCTTCCTAGCAATTGGAGCATGGACTGCCTCTGACTCCACTGCCTGCCATTGGATCTCCTTTTCCTAGCTGGACTTCCTGGTCAGGCCCCAGTGGGAGAGGATGCACTTAGTCCTGCTGTGACTGATGTCCCATGGCAGGATGGTACTCAAGGGAGGCTTCCCCTTCTCTGAGAAGAAGGAGAGGGGGTAATGGGGGAGGGGCTTGTGAGGTTATACAAGGAGGAGAGGAGGGAGAGGGGTCTGCAACCAGGATATAAAGTGAATTAATTAACACATTAATTAATTAATGAAAAAATATAAAAATTGTTGGAAGAAATCATAAAAACATAAATAAATGGAAATACATCTCATGTTAGTGGATTAGAAGTTTTTACCTTGCTAGATGTCAATACTGCTTGTGTTTATTACTTTCTTCATCTGACAAGAGGCAATCTAAGAAAAAAAAAATTGGCTTCCATTTTGAAGGGATACATACCATCATGACAAGAGAAAGCATGGTGGCCAGAGTGGGAGGCTGGCTGGTCACAATGCTGGTCACAGTGTTCAGGAGGGAAGTAGTGAATAGGAAAAGGAGTTGGAGTAGATAACCTCAGTGCCCACCTTAGTAACCTATTTCCTCTAGTAACACTCCATCTCTAAAGATCCCACAATCCCCCTGAACAGCAGCATCACTATCTGGAACTAAGTGTTCAAACGCATGACGCTATGGAGGACTTCACTTCAGACCACCACACTACCCAAAGCAATCTATAGGCTCAATGTAATCCCCATCAAATTCCCTATGGCCTTGTAGAAGAAAGAAAATCCATCCTCATGTTTATATGAAATATCGTGGAACTCTGAAGAGTCACAATGACCCTTTAAAAAGAATAAATCTGAAGGAGCGATGGGACTCACATATTCCAACTTTAAAATTTATTACAAAACCACAGTAACAGAGACACGGTGACACTGGCATAAGAGTATGCATATTGACCAGAGCAGAGCAGAGCAGAGCAGCGATCCTTGCATGTGTAAGCAAATGCTCTTTGGCAAATGTGCCAAGAACATCCCCTGAAGAAGCCTCTAAAATAAGACCCTGACACTAGATACCAGTGTCAAAGAATGAAATTGGACTCCACCAAATACCATATGAAATAGCCATATGTAATAACCATATATAATGATATAAAATAACCATATGAAATAACCACATGTAATAACCATATGTAATAACCATATGAAACAGCCATATGTAATATCCATATATAATAACCATATGAAATAACCATATGTAATAACCATATGAAATAACCATATGTAACAGCTATATGTAATAACCATATGAAATAAGCATATGTAACAGCCATATGTAATAGCCATATATAATAACCACACGAAATAACCACATATAATAACCATATGTAAAAACTATATGAAATAATCATATGTAATAACCATATGAAATAACCATATGTAATAACCATATGGAATAACCACATGAAATAACCAAAAGTTAACTCATCATGAATCAAACACTTAAAACTATAAAATTCTCAGAAGTAAAAGTAGGCAAAAGTCTATAATATACACTGTTTGATCTGGGAATGATTTCTTGGATTAAAAGAAAAGGTAACAAAAAGTAGATGAATTGAACTGCATAAAAAATGTAAACATTTTCTGCATCAAACCCCACAATCAACAGGATAGCAAGGTAACCCACAAAATGAGAGAAAGAAAAAAATATATAATACAATATATAAATATATATTATATATATACATATATGTGTGTATGTATATGCCTTAGTTAGGTCTTTTTTATTGTGATGAAACACTTAACAAAAGCAGCCTGGGGAGGAAAAGGCTTATGTAGCTTACACACTTCAACATATCGACATGGAGGGAGTTAGGGCAGAAACTCAAGCAGGGCAGGAACGTGGAGGGAGGAGCTGATGCAGAGGCCATAGAAGGATGCTGCTTATTGACTTGTTGCTCTGGCTTGCTCAGCCTGCTTTCTTATAGAACTCAGGATGATCAGCCCAGGGCTGGCACCACTCATGATGGAGCTGGGCCCTCCCACCTCAATCACTACAAAAATGACCCACATGCTTGCCTGTCAGCCAGTCTTGGGAAGGTCTTTTCTTAATTGAGGTTGTCTCCTCTCAGATGACTCTACCTTGGTGTGAAATTGATGTAAAACTAGCCAGCGCATCTGATGCAGGTTTCCTATCTGCAATAAGTAGTCAACTCCGAAATTACAAGCCACTCAATTTTAAAGTGTCCAAAAGGGTTAGAGATATTCCTCCAGAAATCTACAATCACCCACTACATACATAAGAATATGATCAACTCTGCAAACAGATATCATCTTACACAAATGGGGGATGATGTAAAAACAAATAAACAGGAAAGGGAAAAAGGAGAGGAGCGGAGAGGAGAGGAG